>NC_061108.1:108394272-108421772 GCF_015104395.2 Macrobrachium nipponense
ACAAAAACATTATTCAAAATACAAATTTCTTCGCGTTTTTTTCTATTACGTGTATAAATGAAATAACTCGTCAGTCATTTGATTTGGTCATAGCTTATCTGCAGATCGAAATAATTCGCTTCTATGTACTATAAGTTAGTTTAACTAGATCTGATTAATAGCTCTCCTAGGGCTGGCCCGAAGGATTAGATATTTTTGCGTGGCTAGGAACTAATTGGTTATCTAGTAACGGGACCTACAATTTGTTGTGGGATCCGAACCACATTATATCGAGAAATTAATTTCTAATCACCAGAAACAGATTCCTCTGATACCGCGTTGGCAGAGCGGGGAATCGAACTAGGGACTACCGAATCGGTAGGCGAGCACGTAAACCACTCGTTCTACGAGGAACTTTGCGTCTATGTAAACTGATCTATACGTTTCATAATTCCTTTCCTACAGATGATGCTAAAAGTCGTCCAGAGGGTGTCCTTCATGTCCCCCATGAAGATGTCCATCCTTCCGCACCTCCTGAAGGATATGGACTTCAGCATCGCCTACGAACCAGAGACCCTGACGTTCGCCATGAAGAAGCCCGAACTGAAGCCTCGATGGCAGAATCTGTATTATCCCCTCAACAATTCGGTCTGGGCTTTGACGCTCGCTACGGTGGGACTGATGCCGTTTGTGCTATTTGTTGTAAGTATAAAACTGATTACCTGAGTTGCTACGTAGGATCTGTTTCCGTCTATTTTTGAAATCATCTACATTCTCTTGAAATTCATTTCCTGCATCATTCTAAACATTTTCTTTTTCTGAAATTCATTTCCTGAATTGCGTTTTTATTTTTTTATCCATTTTGAAATCATCTAAATTCTCTGAAATTCATTTCCTGAATTGCTAGTTTTATTTTTCACCCATTTTTGAAATATCTAAATTCCCTCTTTGAAATTCATTTTGAATTGCTATTGTTTATTTTTCTCCTTTTGAAATCATTTAAATTGCCTCATGAATTCAGTTTCCTGAATTGCTAGTTTTTATTTTTCATCCATTTTTGAATCATCTAAATTCTCTTGAAATTCCATTTCCCTGAATTGCTAGTTTTAATTTTTTCCATGAATTTTGAAATTCATCCTGAATTCTATTTGAATTTTTCATTTCCTTTTTAAATTCTGTTTTTTTTTAAATTCTTTTTGAAATTCATTTCCTGAATCTAGTTTTATATTTTTCATCCATTTTTTGAAATCATCTAAATTCTCATGAAATTCATTTCCTGAATGCTAGTTGTTATTTTCATCCATTTTTTGAAATCATCTAATTCTCTTGAAATTCATTTCCTGCATTGCTAGTTTTATTTTTCTCCATTTTGAAATCATCTAAATTCTCATGAAATTCCAATTTCCTGAATTGCTAGTATTTTATTTTTCATCAATTTTGAAATCATCTAAATTCTCTTCATGAATTCATTTCCTGAATTGCTAGTTTTTTTTTTTTTTTTTATTTTTCATCATTTTTGAAATCATCTAAATCTCTTGAAATTCATTTCCTGAATTGCTAGTTTTATTTTTCATCCATTTTTGAAATCATCTAAATTCTCTTGAAATTCATTTCCTGAATTGCTAGTTTTATTTTTGTCATCCATTTTGAAATTCATCTAAATTATATTTTTCATCCGAAATTCATTTCCAAAGAATTTCTAGTTTTATTTTTCATCCATCCTTTTTGAAATCATCTAAATTCTCATGAAATTCATTTCCTGAATTGCTAGTTTTATTTTTCTTCTATTTTTGAAATCATCTACATTCTCATGAAATTCATTTCCTGAATTGCTAGTTTTATTTTTCATCCATTTTTGAAATCATCTAAATTCTCATGAAATTCATTTCCTGAATTGCTAGTTTTATTTTTCATCCATTTTTGAAATCATCTAAATTCTCTTGAAATTAATTTCCTGAATTGCTAGTATTATTTTTCATCCATTTTTGAAATCATCTAAATTCTCATGAAATTCATTTCCTGAATTGCTAGTTTTATTTTTCATCCATTTTTGAAATCATCTAAATTCTCTTGAAATTAATTTCCTGAATTGCTAGTTTTATTTTTCATCCATTTTTGAAATCATCTAAATTCTCATGAAATTCATTACCTGAATTGCTAGTTTTATTTTTCATCCATTTTTGAAATCATCTAAATTCTCTTGAAATTAATTTCCTGAATTGCTAGTTTTATTTTTCATCCATTTTTGAAATCATCTAAATTCTCATGCTTGACTTTTAATATACATTTACATATCCAACTACTATGTTCTATTGTACCACGACTGATGAGAATTTTCGAAAATATAATGTGGTAAATAGACGTATGCAAATGTAAACTGAATTCGTCGTTGGAAAAATGAAAGCTGGTAAGTTCTTTTGTTAGAATGCCCGAATGAGAATTAGAAACTGGTAGTCACAGTTTACCTGAATAATAACTTCAAGGATGAGGCCCAAAAGTCACCAGCTAAAGGTCAAATTCTCTGGATTTTTAGAAGAAAAATAATATATAATTATATTTTCCATAATATTTCTGCTATTAAATCTTTTCTAAGACTGTACAGCAGACTTCGTAAAAGTTTACGGTAGTTAGATACAAGTTGTTACACATAAATTAGTATAATATCATCATATATATAAAAAGTTTTTATGCAGAGTAACTAAATGGTTTTAATTAACGATGCTGCACTTTATGAAAAAATGATTTAGTGTAAAATGACGAGATTTGACAGTGCCGCACTGATATTTTATATGTCGAAAACCACTTGAGATTTCAATGAAAAAGTCTGTGATATTAAAGATCAAAGTACGCTTGTCTTGTGTGGTGGTAATAACTCATTTTTCCCAAAATATGCGATTCGACGGTTTGTGGTAACGTCGACGAAATGTGTGTATGTGTGAGTGTGTACGTATATATCCACACATACATTTATATACATACATTTCCTTCTGTTACATTTTATGACTAAATCTTCATTCTCAGAGTGCAATATATAGAGTTTTGTGCGTTCTTGTTTGTATTAATTTGTATATATGTGTGTACATGGAAAGAGAGACCATGGTTATTCTTACTTATAAAACGAAGCATCCAAATATTCACGAACCATCCTCCAATTTCCTATAACCGTCCAAACAACCGCACCACCTTTGACCTCGCTTTCCAGATCGACAGACTCAGGCACGATTACAAATCCAGGCCGTGGTCAAGCCCTTGGCTCGTAGTCCAGGAGACCATTGGCACGTTCTTGGGTCAACCGCCTTCTCCCACTGTCCCTAACAACGATTCCTTTAGGATCCTGATGGCAGCTTGGGTCCTATTCACTTTCCTCATGGGATCGGCCTACCGGGCCAATCTCACGGCGTTCCTGACCCTCCCGAAATACCCGCCCAGGATCGAGACTCTGAAGGAGTTCATTAAAGCGGAATCTATGTGAGTTTTGGACTTCCTGTTTTCAGTGTTCTCTTTGGTAGTTTTCTTTGTAATCTTTTGATTGTTGGACTATTTTTCCAAGTTGCCCCATTGTGTATCATGTTCTGAGGAAGCCTCGGGAAAAATTAGATGCTGAAGTAGCTCCAGGACTCATGCAGAAGAGTGTGCTCCTGGAAACTGCGCACATAGTAAGAAAAATGATGGATTCCTAAGGAGGCAGAATGCAACCCGGAACCCCACACTATTAAACAACCCAGTCGAATAGGATGACTATGATAGACAAAAAAAAAAATAAATAAATAAAAAAAATAATTACATATATAATTAAAAATAAATATCTAAACAAATAAAAATAAATAAAATAATAATAATAATAATAATAATAATAATAATAATAATAATAATAATAATAATAATAATAATAATAATAATAATAATAATAATAGCATTAGCTTTTCTGAGTATTAAATGGTCTTTCCTTCATCAGGATTAAAGGTTAATCAAATATATTTTTTAACTTAATTTTGCTTTTCAGAAAATAATTCAGTCATGTTAATATACCAAAACATTTATTAATATAATATTATTAATAAATACAGAAATAAATAAATAATGACCTAAATATGCATGGAACAAACTGGCCATTGTAGGTTTCACTGTACATTTCATTCAACGTGCATAAGCAACGCTTGATGTATTTGACTAATTGTATTATATTATGTGGAAAAGAGCATTTGCTGCTCTTGTTAAAGTGTGACCAATATGATCCTCCACCTATATCTCAATTAAAGAATATTCATGTTAATCCACTTTAACAACCCAACTAAGATTAGATATACACTTACTTGAGTCTGTAAATTACAAACACAACCAACGGCATTTTATTTATAAATAAAATAAAGCGAAACACTAACAGCATTTACCTGATAGAACCTAACAATTTCTTTTTTCAATCTCTATGAATTCCAGTATGTTAATACCGCCAGATACGGTCGACTTCTATAATGGTTTCAAGCAGTCTCCTCCTGGAGACCTGAGAACCTTGAGCGAAAGGATGTTTTTCGTGACGGATATAAGTGAAGGATTCCCAAGAGTCCTTAAGGAAAAGTAAGAAATATTCGTATTGTCATTTAGTTCATTTACGTTGGTTAAGATGCAAGGTGATTCCATAAAGATATGTACACACTACAGTCAAACCTGTCATAAATGCATGTCGGTAAATTATTGCAACCACATCCCAAGCAAATTGAATATAAGTTAACGACCTATTGGTAGTCCTAACCTGTTATTCATACGATTATCCAGCACTGGAAAAAGTTCACTCTTCATTTTCTGTCGGTGACTTGCTTTCACGTACCCCAAAATTTACTCTTAAAATGTTTCATGTCTGTTACGTTTCAGTTTCTTGGCATGAGCTACTTGCTTTACGTATGGTAAGAAACACTGCTATTGAACGAGGGTATATATATAGCACATAGCACAGATACTTAACGTTCTCTACACTGAAAGTGCAGAGTTCGAATTATTATGTGATGAAATGGTCCAATCACCTCATTCCATTTTGTTACACTTATGCGCAAGTTTCAAGAGCATGTTCCTGACGGATGGTTTCTTTTTTGTCACTTTTTCATAAGTTGTATTCCAACAGATCTTTCATTACAACTGATCCTTGAACCCGTTTTTATCTTTTTATCTATTTACCAATTTATTCTTTTTTTCTTTTTTAATAAATGGGATCTTTTCTTTCTGCATTTCCCTTTACTTCCTCCCACTTCTTCCCAGTGAATACTGTGGGCTTGTTCCATGCGAATAGGTTTCATCTACTGAATAATAATGATAATAATAATAGTAATAATATGTTTTATTGACTATAATGGCAGAATTTATAGAATTTATTTTATACAGAATTCTCTCAATTCTCCTAATGACTTGCTTCTCTGGCCAGAGAAGCAAGTCATTAGAAGAATTGAGAGAATTCTGTATAAAATAAATTCTATAAATTTTGCCATTATATTTAATAAAACATATATGAAAGAAGGTCTGTTTACAGAATAATAATAATAATAATAATAATAATAATAATAATAATAATAATAATAATAATAATAATAAAACTAGAAGAATTAAGGTTTTGTGCAACTTCCTGTCTTTTGATTCAATACTATAGACTTAGATTCTGCGTGACTTTCTTTCTCTGATTCCGTGCTATCTTTAAAGCGCTGCTTACATGTATGAGAGACGGAACTTGGAGCTGAATATCGCGCGGTATTACACCAGCGAAGACAACAGCTGGACGCCCTTGTACGTGGCCAGGGACAACATCTGGCCCGGGTCATCTGCCTGGCCTATTGTCAGGGATGCCCCTTTCAAGCCCACACTTGATCGTCACTTGCGTCGGTTTGTGGAAGTAAGTAGAGGATTATTATTATTATAATTATTATTGTTCTAAGAGGTCCATAATAACAAAAAATGTTGCGAGTTCGTGTATAATTTAAAAAGGGTTTTTAAATTATACACGAACTCGCAAAAATTTTTATTATTGTGGACCTCTTCGAACATTACATACAGAGAGTTTTTCCAAACTAATTATTATTATTATTGGAGAAAAAATCCACGGTTATGTATGGGTACAAATGGATCTGTTTCTCTGTTGCAAGACTTAAGCTATAATTACTTTTATTATTATTATTATTATTATTATTATTATTATTATTATTATTATTATTATTATTATTATTATTATTATTATTATTATTATTGTCTATCACAGTCCTCCAATTCGATTGGGTGGTATTTTTATAGTGTGGGGTTCCGGGTTACATCCTGCCTCCTTAGGAGTCCATCACTTTTCTTACTATGTTGTTGTTTTATTATTATTATATTATTATTATTATTATTATTATTATTATTATTATTTATTATTATTATTATTATTATTTATTATTATTATTATATTATTATTATTATTCATTATTATTATTATTATTATTATTATTATTATTATTATTATTGTTGTTGTTGTTGTTTGGGAAAAACTCTCTATCGCGACAGTATATATAATGTTCGGAGAGGTCTACAATAATAAAAAATGTTGCGAGTTCGTGTATAATTTAAAAATCCTTTACAAAGCTTTCGAACCCTTCCTTGGGTTCATCTTCAGTCAGAGGACGAACCCAGGGAAGGGTTCGAAAGCTTTGTAAAGCGTTTTTAAACTATACACGAACTTGCAACATTTTTTATTATTGTGGACATCTTCGGACACTATTATTATTATTATTATTATTATTATTATTATTATTATTATTATTATTATTATTATTATTATTATTATCCTGCTAAAAAGGGCGACTATATTGGCTGAAGTGATTCAAGTGATGCTGCCATCCTTTTCAACAGAACCTGTTTAAAAGAGGGACTACTCCCTTCATTAAATTATTATTATTATTATTATTATTATTATTATTATTATTATTATTATTATTATTATTATTATTATTATTATTGACCATCAGCTCAGGATATCAGAGCGACAAGAGGGGATTAGCAACTCTCAAGGAAACCAGAACAGCTATCACGATAATGACAGCTCAACGAAAAGAAGTTCCAGAAGACTGCTGGGCCTTGACCCAGGCTGACAACCCAAAAATCTCTTGAAAATGGGCCACAGATATAGCCTGAAAGTACTCGAGTGTGGAGTAAAATTAAATGTAAATACTTAGAAGTAAACACGTTACACAGTGATTTTGTGGGTTTCCTTTTCAATCTTCAGAAGAAAGCTGAAAGAAGTTTTGGTTTGGTTAATAATAATAATAATAATAATAATAATAATAATAATAATAATAATAATAATAATAATAATAATAATAATAATAATAAGAATTAACCATCTGATGTTCATGGACGACATCAAGCTGTAAGGTAAGAGCATCAAGGAAATAGATACTCTAATCCAGACTGTAAGGATTGTATCTGGGGACATCAGGATGGATTTTGGGATACGGAAATGTGCCTTAGTCAACATACAAAAGTGCAAAGTAACAAGGACTGAAGGGATAAAGCTACCAGATGGGAGCAACATCAAACACATAGATGAGACGGGATACAAATACCTGGGAATAATGGAAGGCGGGGATATAAAACACCAAGAGATGAAGGACACGATCAGGAAAGAATATGTGCAGAGACTCAAGGCGATACTCAAGTCAAAACTCAACGCCGGAAATATGATAAAAGCCATAAACACATGGGCAGTGCCAGTAATCAGATACAGCGCAGGAATAGTGGAATGGACGAAGGCAGAACTCCGCAGCATAGACCAGAAAACCAGGAAACATATGACAATACACAAAGCGCCTACACCCAAGAGCAAATAAGGACAGACTATACATAACACGAAAGGAAGGAGGGAGAGGACTACTAAGTATAGAGGACTGCGTGAACATCGAAAACAGAGCACTGGGCAATATCTGAAAACCAGTGAAGACGAGTGGCTCAAGAGTGCATGGGAAGAAGGACTGATAAAAGTAAAAGAAGACCCAGAAATATACAGAGACAGGAGAATGACAAACAGAACATAGGACTGGCTCAACAAACCAATGCACGGACAATACATGAGACGGACTAAAAAACTAGCCAGCGATGACACATGGCAATGGTTACAGAGGGGAGAGCTAAAGAATGAAACTGAAGGAATGATAACAGCGGCACAAGATCAGGCCCTAAGAACCAAATATGTCCGATAGACGGAAATAACATCTCTCCCATATGTAGGAAGTGCAATACGGAAAATGAAACCATAAAACACATAGCAAGCGAATGCCTGGCACTTGCACAGAACCAGTACAAAAAGAGGCATGATTCAGTGGCAAAAGCCCTCCACTGGAGCCTGTGCAAGAAACATCAGCTACCTTGCAGTAATAAGTGGTACGAGCACCAACCTGAGGGAGTGATAGAAAACGATCAGGCAAAGATCCTCTGGGACTATGGTATCAGAACGGATAGGGTGATACGTGCAAATAGACCAGACGTGACGTTGATTGACAAAATCAAGAGGAAAGTATCACTCATTGATGTCGCAATACCATGGGACACCAGAGTTGAAGAGAAAGAAAGGGAAAAAATGGATAAGTATCAAGACTTGAAAATAGAAATAAGAAGAATATGGGATATGCAAGTGGAAATTGTACCAATAATCATAGGAACACTAGGCACGATCCCAAGATCCCTGAAAAGGAATCTAGAAAAACTAGAGGCTAAAGTAGCCACAGGACTCATGCAGAAGAGTGTGATCCTAGAAATGGCGCACATAGTAAGAAAAATGATGGACTCCTAAGGAGACAGGATGCAACCCGGAACCCCACACTATAAATACCACCCATTTGAATTGGAGGACTGTGACACAAATGGACTGGTGAGCAGTCAGTGACAGAGAGAGAGAGAGAGAGAGAGAGAGAGAGAGAAGACCAGTCATGGATATAAAAAAGCATGATTAAAAGATGTAAAAAAAATAAATAGTAAAAAAAAAAAACTACACGGAAACATCATGTCATAATTACCTTCAATTTCCGTACTCACTGTGGAAAACCAGACACTGGGAAAATGTCTCAAAATAATCTTTGGGTGAAAAGGCATCACTTTTATCAACTAATTTCTGAACTTTTTTTTGCCTCAGAACTACGAAATTGTAACTTTCACATAATTTCCGGCCTATCCGTAATTCATTTAGTAAAATCTGACGTAATTACCAATTTGACATCAAGATAATTCTAGGACGCTGAAAATCAGACAACCACACGCATATCGTTACTAAAGCTTGATAGTTACCGATAGTGACAAAAAATATGGAAGAGAAGAAAAACCATCATATAAAAATGAATAATCACTGTGTAAAACAAATAATAATAATAATAATAGTAGTAGTAGTAGTAGTAGTAGTAGTAGTAGTAGTAGTAGTAATAATAATGATAATAATAATAATGATAATAATAATAATAATAATAATAATAATAAAATAATAATAATAATAATAATAATAAGGAAATAGAATTCCCTAATCCAGACTGTAAGGATTGTATCTGGGGACATCAGGATGGAGTTTGGAATAGAAAAATGCGCCTTAGTCAACATACAAAAAGGCAAAGTAACGAGAACTGAAGGGATAAAGCTACCAGATGGGAGCAACATCAAACACATAGATGAGACAGGATACAAATACCTGGGAATAATGGAAGGAGGAGATATAAGACACCAAGAGATGAAGGACACGATCAGGAAAGAATATATGCAGAGACTCAAGGCGATACTCAAGTCAAAACTCAACGCCGGAAATATGATAAAAGCCATAAACACATGGGCAGTGCCAGTAATCAGATACAGCGCAGGAATAGTGGAATGGACGAAGGCAGAACTCCGCAGCATAGATCAGAAAACCAGGAAACATATGACAATACACAAAGCACTACACCCAAGAGCAAATACGGACAGACTATACATAACACGAAAGGAAGGAGGGAGAGGACTACTAAGTATAGAGGACTGCGTCAACATCGAAAACAGAGCACTGGGGCAATATCTGAAAACCAGTGAAGACGAGTGGCTAAAGAGTGCATGGGAAGAAGGACTAATAAAAGCAGACGAAGACCCAGAAATATACAGAGACAGGAGAAAGACAGAAAGAACAGAGGACTGGCACAACAAACCAATGCACGGACAATACATGAGACAGACTAAAGAACTAGCCAGCGATGACAATTGGCAATGGCTACAGAGGGGAGAGCTCAAGAAGGAAACTGAAGGAATGATAACAGCGGCACAAGATCAGGCCCTAAGAACCAGATATGTTCAAAGTACGATAGACGGAAATAACATCTCTCCCATATGTAGGAAGTGCAATACGAAAAGTGAAACCATAAACCACATAGCAAGTGAATGCCCGGCACTTGCACAGAACCAGTACAAAAAGAGGCATGATTCAGTGGCAAAAGCCCTCCACTGGAGCCTGTGCAAGAAACATCAGCTACCTTGCAGTAATAAGTGGTACGAGCACCAACCTGAAGGAGTGATAGAAAACGATCAGGCAAAGATCCTCTGGGACTATGGTATCAGAACGGATAGGGTGATACGTGCAAACAGACCAGACGTGACGTTGATTGACAAGGTCAAGAAGAAAGTATCACTCATTGATGTCGCAATACCATGGGACACCAGAGTTGAAGAGAAAGAGAGGGAAAAAATGGATAAGTATCAAGATCTGAAAATAGAAATAAGAAGGATATGGGATATGCCAGTGGAAATCGTACCCATCATCATAGGAGCACTAGGCACGATCCCAAGATCCCTGAAAAGGAATCTAGAAAAACTAGAGACTGAAGTAGCTCCAGGACTCATGCAGAAGAGTGTGTCCTAGAAACGGCACATAGTAAGAAGAGTGATGGACTCCTAAGGAGGCAGGATGCAACCCGGAACCCCACACTATAAATACCACCCAGTCGAATTGGAGGACTGTGATAGAGCAAAAAAAAAAAAAAAAAAAAAAAATAATAATAAATAAAAATTGATAAGTATCAAGACATGATAATAGAAATTTGATGGAAGGATATGGGACATGCCAGAGGAAGTTGTACCCATAATCATAGGGACACTAGGCACGATCCCAAGATCCCTGAAAAGGAACCTGGAAAAACTAAATGCCAAAGTAGATCCAGGGCTCATGCAGAAACAGCCCACATACTGAGAAAAGTGATGGACTCCTAAGGAGGCAGGGTGTAATCCGGAACCCTACACTATAAACCATCCAGGTGAATTGAATAACTGATAGATAGATTAAAAAACAATGATAATAATTACTGACTTTAGTCAGGAATTTCCAGGTTTCCACCTTATCATTATTAGTACTACGTAGTTACTATTATTGGTTACTATTATTATAAAATCTACAAAAAGGGAAACTTTTGCTACGAGAACATTAAAAAAAGAGAATATACAAATACTGATAAGTGTAAGGGAGAATCAAGGAAAGAGCGGAGACGTTATATTACCATGCAGTCATAAATAAAAACCTACTGAAACTATCTGATTGCATAACTGATAGTGTAGATACCTATTCAGTGGGAATAGCTTCACCGAATGAATATCTGATTTTCCTTGAGGTATAAAACTAATCAAATATATATATGTATTATTTACTATCAGACAAGGACACTGGTATACCACATGCCTCAAAAATTCAATCTGGCTTCCTTGCAATAGAATCTGTAATCCAGAAAGGAGGAATTGGGTTGCAATAAGACACCGATAGCCCTCAAAGTGATCTTATACCTTTAAAAGTAATGATTATCATTTCCTCTTCCTTCAGACAGGACTCCTCTACAAATGGGACCAAGAGATAGTCGACCTCTACAAGAGAGCAACGCGGGAAAGTCGACGCAAGAAAGAAACGGAAGATCGCGAAAAGCACCGATCCCCTTCGGAAGAACTTGACGTCGCACCGGGCAACGCTGTCAAGGACCCTGTGACGAAGGGCGAATTCGCCATCGGAAACGGAGGCGACGAGGGAGGCGAAATCAAACCTCTTTCTTTAGTTCACCTTCAGGGACCGCTTTTCATTCTGTTATTTATTCTGGTATTCGCCGTGTTGGTGTTCGCTGTCGAGGTCTTCTTGGGATGTCCCGGAGAAAGGAAGCTATAAGGACGGTGTCCTCGCTCTGTCCGACATTATCTTTCTTTGGTGCTGCGAGGGAAAGTGAGTCAAAGCCTCTGTAAAAGGAATGACTGAATAAAACTAAAAGCATCTGACGAAGATAGTTTCAACTTTATTGTCCCCTTATACGGATGTCATGTTCTTAGAGACTTGAGCATGAAAACTGATTATTTCCTTGCCTTATTTAGAATACAAAAAATTGATGTACAAGGCAGAAATACTGGTATGGTATAGTACATATATATATATATATATATATATATATATATATATATATGTATATATATATATATATATATATATATATATATATATATATATATATATAATACATAAATATATATATTTACTGTACCAGTATTTCTGTCTTGTACATTAATTTTTGTATTCTGAATAAAGCAAGGAGAAATATATATATATATATATATATATATATATATTATATATATATATATATATATCAGATATATAGATATATATGTGTGCGCGCGTGCGTGTATATGTATGATGTATGTATGTATGTGTGTGTTTGTGTGTTATATATATGTGCATACATGTAATATAATATAATATAAATATGCGCGTGCAATATCAGTAGACCCAAATGAAACTTTATGAATTGGAAATATTTCGAAAATAATAAGTACTGACTTTCTCCTCGAGTGTATAAGCAGAAAGGCATCTTTATAACATACTTAAGATATCTGCCCATACTTAACATATTCCCCTTGATAAGAGCACCTCCAGATATCAGGTGTCAATAAAAGCAACTGTGGACGTCAAATTAATTTCAAAATGACCTTTACTCCATTAACTGTATTTTTTAAAAGCATCTTACACGGAAGAGGTCATAAATATGGAGAGGAAATACTCCAAACCGCTATCCAAAATTGCTTATTAGAGCAGAACTGAAAAGAAAAAAAAAGTTTAACTTCCGCCAAGGCAAACTGTTTCCGACATTTGGAAGCCCAGTGGATGAATGGCCACAATAACTATTTGTATTTTTCCAGACAATGGCGAGAGAAAGCAACTGGTGTAATAAATACGGTTCTTGATTAACATCTGGTGTACCGCCATTAATCATGCTAAGAATTTAATTAAGCGGCCCATTCCATCTTGGAAGTAAAAGAACGGCAATTCGTACAACTACTCGATTCCCATTTAAAGGAGAACGACTATTCCAAGAAAACGAAACGACTATTCAAAGAAAACGAAGACGTTCTTAAACAAAGTTAAAGGTGCGATTTGACTGTTTATCTCAATGATCATTCATCAGCGGTTTTTGTCTAAATTCCATCTCGCTTAAGTTTATTGATGGAGAGTCTACGCCTGGAACATGGGACGGATCGGATTAGTCGGTGGGTGCGGCTATGGGTTACAATGACACCTGAAAAACCAGCAGTGATAAGGGGCTTGGTGAGTACGAACGAAAGGTTAGTATCAAATACGCTAAACAAAATCTAACACAAAGTTGTCTTGTTATTATTATTATTATTATTATTATTATTATTATTACGCAGAGCTCCAAGGACATAAAAGTAAGGCTGTTAATGTTTTTTTTTTTCTTTTTTCTATGAATTTTCCCTAATACAGAAGCCGATGGACTTGAACGCAAGACTTTTTGTAAAGGATATATCCATGGAAAATGCAAACTTCTCAAAAGATGAGGAATTATAACCTGGCGGGAGGGAAGATGATAAAAGATAAGATATTAGAAACTGATAACCTTTGGTGAAGTACTTCATCGTCATCATGAGTTCGTAATATTTCCATTAATCATTTATATATATAAGTTACAAAATCCTTCCTCGAGTGGCTCATATCCTCATTTCGACAGAACTTACATAAATTAAAACTCACAACAGCTCTTCGACGCAAAGAAAAAATCGCAATTTTATTCTCGAGACTTACGAGTTTTGATTCTTGAAATTACTTGAAAACTGTTACTTAGAATTACAAGTTTTGATTCTTAAAATTACTTGGAAACTGTTACTTAGTATTACGAGTTTTGATTCTTAAAATTACTTGGAAAATGTTACTTAGAATTACGAGTTTTGATTCTTAAAATTACTTGGAAACTGTTACTTAGAATTACGAGTTTTGATTCTTAAAATTACTTGGAAAATGTTACTTAGAATTACGAGTTTTGATTCTTAAAATTACTTGGAAACTGTTACTTAGAATTACGAGTTTTTGATTCTTAAAATTACTTGGAAAATGTTACTTAGAATTACGAGTTTTGATTCTTAAAATTACTTGGAAAATGTTACTTAGAATTACGAGTTTTGATTCTTAAAATTACTTGGAAACTGTTACTTAGAATTACGAGTTTTGATTCTTAAAATTACTTGGAAACTGTTACCTAGAATTACGAGTTTTGATTCTTAAAATTACTTGGAAACTCTTACTTAGAATTACGAATTTTGATTCTTAAAAGAACTTGAAACTGTCACTAAAGTATGTAAACGAAAGGAAATGTAACATAACAGACACACACACATACACACACACACACACACAGAGAGAGAGAGAGAGAGAGAGAGAGAGAGAGAGAGAGAGAGAGAGAGAGAGAGAGGTTTTCTGACCAAGACGGAATGAAATAACATGACAGAACGAATTGTAAAGATTGCGACATTGTTTCTTTAAGGATTTTGATGGCATTATTTTCGGTTAATATAGGAAGAATTTAGAATAAGTCAAAGTCACGACTTTTATTCTCAACAATTTATTAAGCAATTCTCTCACGCTATTTCGGGTTCGCTGTCTACGCAAATTCCTTGAGGGATGAATTACAGAAAAATGGACTTCTTTAGCAGTGTTTATTTTCGTCATAACAACTGCTATTTGTCTTTATATCAAATATCGAATCTGTGTTTAAAATTCACAACATTTGCCTGATATTATACGACTATTTTTCAAAAAACCTTTTGGAGAATGAAAAGATATAAAGATCTCTGTCTTAAAATGGTGAAAGCACTGTTTCTGAAGCACACTATTAACCTGAGATTTTATTACGAGTCATCGCATATTAAAAGTTTACAGTTTTTGTCCCTTTTTGGTGATTATTTGTGAATGCTATTGCCTGGATATAAAATGTTATAAATCCATCAATTTTTATGATGCTACTACGGGCGACCACAGGAACCAGGTTGCGGTCAATAACTCAACCGGCTTACACCTTACTGTGCACCAACACAAAATGTAGAAATGACCACCACAAGAGGGATCTGAATGAATTCTATTCGAACATAATATCCGCTTTGCTTGCTTCGGGCAGGACTGCCTATAGATTTCGTCAAGGTAATTCTCGTAATATACCTGGTTGGAATGACTTGGTTAAGGATCTGTATACATACTCACGAGAAATGTTTTTACTGTGGAGGCAAAATGGCAGCCCGAGGGAAGGACACACTGCATTACTAATGAGGCAGGCGAGAGTGCAATTCAAACTTGCTCTTAAGCACTGCAGGTTAAATGAAAAACAACTAAGAGCCGATGCAATGTCTAGAAACGTAGAATCTGGTGATTACCCTCGTCTTTGGAAATATATCCAGTCCTTAAATCCCAAAACCAAAAAGCTATCACAGAGAGTAGGGGAAGCAGTCGGAGACGAGGCTATCGCAAGGATGTGGGGTGATCACTTCAACAATATCCTGAATTGCATAAATGATCAGGACTCCCGAAGCGAGGTAGATAACCTCCTTAATGACAACATTCAATTTCATTTTGCAGACCGTATTACGCCAGGTAACATCAGCGATGCCATAAACAGCCTACCTAATAATAAATCGCCCGGCTGTGATGGTATTCCTGCAGAGGCCTTCAAATTCTGCCATCCGATAATTTACATTTTGCTAGCTGCCCTATTCAATGCGTGCATAATTCACCGGTTTCTACCAGACTCCCTACTCTTAGTTCACTTGATACCATAAATAAAAAACAAGCTAAATGATGCAGCTGACCCTGGCAACTACCGGCCAATTGCAATCACAACGATCGCATCGAAGATACTTGAGTCGGTTCTTCTTGTGAGACTTCTCCCCTTTCTACACCACTGACAACCAGTTCGGGTTTAAAGCAAACCACTCAACCGACACCTGCATCTACATACTGAAAGAATTGCTGAACTACAACCTATCATCAGCATCTCCTGTTTTCCTGTGTTTCGTAGATGTGAGAAAAGCATTTGACAGGGTAAACTACCTGAAGCTATTCCTGAAGCTGCATAAAAGGGGCACACCCCTATATCTGACTGGCATTTTACATTGCTGGTTCTCCACACAGCAATTCTGTGTCAAATGGGGCAACGTATTATCGTACACCTTCGGCTCCCTAAACGGGCTTCGGCAAGGGGGCATTCTCTCTCCATACCTGTTTAATATGTACACAGATGCCTTGAATGTCAAACTGAACTCACTCTCAATCGGATGCACTGTCAATGAAACAACTATAAACAACCTCTGTTACGCCGACGATATGGTTCTGATTTCCCCATCAGTGCATGGCCTCCAACGACTCATCGACACTTGCCGCCAATATGCAGAGAAATTTGATATAATCTACAACGAAACCAAGACCCAGTGCATGTCGCTGCTTCCGAGATCGCTTAA
Source organism: Macrobrachium nipponense (assembly GCF_015104395.2). Lineage (NCBI taxonomy): Eukaryota > Metazoa > Arthropoda > Malacostraca > Decapoda > Palaemonidae > Macrobrachium > Macrobrachium nipponense. The sequence continues at coordinate 108,411,028 of NC_061108.1, forward strand.
GCATATTGCAGAACCACAAATTTTCCTCGGAAACCGTCGGCTGGAATTTGTGCGCGAATTTCCGTATTTGGGTCACATTATTACCGACGACCTAAAAGATACGGCAGACATCGAACAGAGACGTCGTAAACTATGTGCAACTGGCAACATGATTGCAAGGAGGTTTGCCTTCTGTCACCGAGACGTGAAACTGCTGCTCTTCCGCTCGTACTGCTACAGTATCCATGGGTGTTCCCTCTGGACGAACTATACACGAGAGACCATGAGACGTATCACTGCTGTGCACAATGACATTCTGAGACGCCTCACAAACACTCCACGCTACCACTCCGCCACACAGATGTTCTTAGAAAACCACCTGGACAATTTAAAAATCATTGCAAGGCGAACAATGTCCAGCCTGGTAACCCGAGTGAGAAACAGCGGCAACTCGCTCATACAAAGCATCCTAAGGAGTGAAGCAAGAAGAAGATCTAAATTGTGGGAAAGATGGGAAAATGAGGCCTTTGTCCCCTAAAGGACTTAATCTCTGTATTAGCAAGATGTCATCTGCAGATTTTGTCATTATTATATTTATTGCTGATATTTTATTTTTTCATTATTTCTGTGATTACTATCAAGTTAAAGTTTTTTTTTTATTCATTCAATTTATGTATTTAGCCCTCTGGACCTGACTACTGTAACCACCTAAGGTCTCTAGTTGAAATTTAAGTTACATAATCTGTGCACTAACTGTTATAACTCTCAATGCATATTTTTTTCTCACCAATATTATTACTATTACCAGTATTATGATTACTATCTTTTATGCTACCTCAGCTATTTTGTGGATAAGTGCCGATTACTCATTTTTCCTATCATGTTGACTCATATATCTAGATTGTGTATGTTACTGTGTATTTTGTATATTCATTGTATATGGCCCTGAACCGAAATAAAGGATATTATTATTATTATTATTATTACCATAACCAGCATTCGCTACTAAATAGTACCACTACTATTTCAGCTATTTAAGTTACTGTAGTACCAGAGTCTTTATTGTTCACTTTAATATATTGTTTTAGTTTTTACCATCTAGAGACATAATAAATGATTACTGCTAAAACCTCTTTTACATGTATATAGGCATTTAATATGATTATCAGTCACCAGAGATGACTCCCTTTTATTTTTTAGTTATCCCTTTCAACACACTTCTACAAAGAAAACTTATGTGATTCAAAGAAAATGCGATAATAGTATTTCTGTATGACTTAACTATTGAGACATTACGTAAGGGCCATGGAAAAGAGCTTAAAACATGAATATAGTATCGCGAAATATATATTTCATTATAAAGATGTGTTGAAATTCGTAGGATTGACCACTTTGTTATTTGAAAATACTCTGGACATCGCTAACAGACGATATACGGGAAGGTAAGTTGCGCTTTATAAAACTGGTTTTTCACGTCGTAATTTTATCCTAACTGTTGATCGTTACTACACAAATATAAAAACAACGAAATTATAAAAAAAATACCACTGTTCTGCCAACAAAAGTTATTTTTATCCTACTGATATTACCATTTAATCAAAATAAATACTATGTCACCCGCAGTGTGACGTCAAATTTCATATTTACAGAACTTAATTTTATTTTATTACAAAGCCGATTTATGTCTCTATGAAAACTCCAGTAGAAAGTAGATGAAACACTTAATAAAATGAACCAAATATAACAGAATTCTGACCAACAGAATTTTGACGACAGCAGCCGTCACTGATTTCATGAGTACGAATTATCGAACAGTTCTTGCGATAAATGAAAGGAATTTTTATTACTGAAGGAAAGCTTCACACAAAAGACAACGAAATTTTCAGATTAATGCATGTTAACGACAAAGAGAGCCACGTTACATGCTTAATAAGATAACCTACCCTTTAAAACGATCTTCCTTCATGCACAGAATGCGGTACGATACTTTATTCGCGGAAACATCATTGCAGTACGATAGTTTCGGCCGCCGCTGTGGCTACTTTATCGCCAAGTTTGGCTATATTCTCGAGTTCGCGGGCTCCCTGCGTTCCCTGTTTCCTCATCCCCATAAGCCGCACTCTCGGATCGATGAGAGCTTAGTCTGTATGTCAGAGGCCGTCGAGAGGCTGTAAGCCACATAGATACCTTTGGGATCTAATTAATTATCGATTCGCTCGAGGTATTTTTAAAGACGGAACGGAAGACGATCATAACCAAATCTCTGGCCTAACCAATTATATCGGATAGTCATTTGAAGAGGCAAGATTATCTTGCTGCTCACGTTTTCCCCCCTCCTGGTTTCCCAGGTACTTGGTCCCCCAGGTCATTAGGACCAGGAACCAATTTACGGAGAAATCAACTAAATCCCGACAGTCATTACCCAGACTGAGACAATAATGCCAGGCAAGAAATCAGGAATGTTTAAAGAGAAAAATAAATTATATTTGCATTTTCTGCGAAGATTCTGCTTGATGGATAGTCATGTATATCAAAACCTCGAGATCTGCAATTTTTTTTTTCTAACTGCTGAGGGTTAAATGCATTTATAAAATCATTTTCGGTAGCACTCCCTTTTGAAGCTGTGATTTCTACGTTAGCCAAGGAAAATGTAAAAATATTAGTAACCTGGACCTGATGAGTAAATACCTTGAAAATAATGTGGGAGTATGGACTCATTAGATGGGGATTTTAGCTTCGTTTCCCCTGCGTATAATTACTCTCTTTCTTTTGCCGTACTACATTTACCGTTCACTCTCTCTCTCTCTCTCTCTCTCTCTCTCTCTCTTCTCTCTCTCTCTCTCCACATATACAACGTCTTTGTTGAAAGCGAAAAAACCTTATGTGAAGTTGTCGACATATGTTTTGAAAACTTCTTAATTTCCATGTTATCGGACTCTAATGCCTCGGTGCATGATACTCAGGTAGACACTGATACGAGGGAATAAAAAGAAAGAAAAAAAGTCGACTGCATCAATTAGTCACTTTTATTCCTTCTTTTGTGATACCAGACCTACAGCATTCTTTTGCTTTGGTTTGAATTAATGATGAGTTAATTCATAAGAACTATGTTCGTGAAGTATTTTTTCCCATTTTGCGTTTAAATATCCAGTCTTATTCATATTCAATCAAACGTTCATGTTAGTTTTTCTTGTCTGTTTCTCATGATGTAATCTGTCAGTGTTTCTGGGCGTCAATCTGCAGACCTCCATCTTTTAACAAATATTCTTGTACCTAAATTATACTTATACATGCGCCTCTCTGTCAGTCAGTCTGTCTTTTATTTTCAAATTTGTCCTACTATTATATCTATCTTCCCCTTTCTACTTTTATCCATTCACCTACATTTTAATGTGGCCCCCTCACCCCCTCTTATTCTTTATAACTTGTACTTTTGCACAGAACACTACATCATGAGTACTTGATTGAATGAAAATAATCTGTCTTTGTATTAATTTCATGGTCATTTATGAATCTTCTGTTATTGTTTTACTATAAACCACCAGCCGGGCTTCGTGCTATACGTTCTCGAGCGTATCGAGTGAAGGAATAGTACACATTCAAGAACGTATCTCGCCTACCTTTTCCCACGATCATTAACCATCCCGTTCGCGTCCACGTCAGTCCGTCTGTCTTTTCCGGGTTTGTCACTGGCTATCAGTCACTGTGCCGACGGTCTTGATGTGTGAATATTCATGGAGGTCACCGGCTGTTCTTCCGAGGTTCTCGTGGGTCACACTGAAGCACCAACTTAATTAGACTAAATTCACAGCATTGCAAAGTTTATTTTTAAATTTTTATTTTAAAGACGTTATTCATCGCTGATTTGCTTGAGAGAGAGAGAGAGAGAGAGAGAGGAATGAAACGAGAGAGAGAGAGAGAGAGAGAGAGAGAGAGAGAGAGAGAATAACACTCATTTAGTTTTCATTTATATAATAATCACATCAACACATGAGTGTATTATACTATGTCACACTTGACTACAGCGAGAATGAAATACTAGGTGTAAATCCTGACCGGTTTCGACTTTATATCTAAGCCATTTTCAATATTATTGTCACACGCTTCATTTTCCCTATGGTAAAGTTTGATTGATGGGTTAGTTCTTACTGCCGTCGCAACGACTATGGTTAAATTATATGTGTATATATATACATATATACACAACACACACACACACACATATATAGTGTATATTTTATATATATATATATATATATGTATGTGTATGTATGTGCATGCGTGCGTGCGTGTGTGTGTGTGTGTGATTGGTCAGGTCCACAGGCCAAAACGCATTGATGAACAAACTATTGAGTCATAATGACGTTAGAATATGAAGCCATTTCGGTAAAGAGAAATAATGCATCCACTGTGACACGTGATAGGCGGAAAACCGTAAGTTGTGCCGTAGTCATGGAAAAGATGTAAATTTGTTGCAAGTTTTATGCCCGGCAAGTATATTAACTTCGGCAGAAAAATGCAAAACAAAGCCTTTCGGTAACGTTGAAGGGGAGAAAAATCACAGCCCAGAGAGGGATGTATGGACCCTCTTTAGAAAATTGACAGTTCACAACATTTTACGACCTAAAATCTGTTGAGTGTTGTGAGTCAAAACAGACATTACAGGGAGAATGAAAGAGGGAGGAAAAAAAAAGTTTATTTTTGTAACCCTTGATATGAAAAAACTGCAAGGTCATATAGGGTTGCATGACCCGACAGTGAAGAGATGAAATGAGTTTGCTGTGTGTACAAGACTGGGTTAAAAATTGCATTACCCCATTATCGCAGGATTTTTGCACCACGGATATATGTCACCAAGGGACAGATGTTAAAGTAACCTATTTTGTAACCTGCAGTGTGGGGGAAAGCATTAAAGGGGCCGTGCTGCTCTGCATTTGATGGTTTATGGGTTACTGAATGTAGTAGAAAAGGCTAGAAATGTTATGGCGTAATTATTATATGCTAATGATGTCACACAATGAAGTTACTGAATGATCAAAACTTACGAGCTTTCTCACTAAATTTTAGTTGTAAAGGATTTTCCTTAGCTAAACTGTGAGCCGGTAGTGCAAGCGTAGAGGTCGCTAATAAATTCTGATCACGCCCTACAAAAGAGTGATAAATCTAAACTCACAACTCTCCATAAAAAGATAGAGCCATAATACAAAGAAGCATGGGAAAAAAACTCTCTATCACGAGTTTATACAATGTTCTAAGGGGTCCATAATAATAAGAATGTTAAAAGTTCGTGTATAATCTATAAACACTTTACAAAAGCTTTCGAACCCTTCCGTGGGTTTATCTTCAGTCCAACAAAATTTTTGGGGGATTGATGATGAACCCAGGGAAGGATTCGAATGCTTTTAGAAAGTGGTTATAAATTATACACGAACTTTTAACATACTTATTATTGCGGACCCCTTAGAACACAAAGAAGTATGTTAGTAATCTTACTAGTTCAAACTGATTGCCATTACCATTCAAAAGTATCAAATAAAGCCGAATGGCAAGAGAAAAGCAATCACCACTTTTAACGCAATTTTTGCTCTGAAAGCAACACACAAGGCAACAAATATAATCATATTATGACTACCATCGGCACTTATGTTAACGAAACTCATATCACCAGGGACATAAAAATTGCGTCCTCTCCTTACTATACGAATTGCACAAATAACTAGAGTAGATTAGATGGATTCAAAGCTCCAGGACACCAAGAAAAAAACAAAACAAAAAACCGCAACCAGGTCACTTTGAAGGATTGAATCGAAACAACAAGAGCCTAACATACTATTCGTGTAATTATATCTTGATTGCAGCTCATGCAGTCGAGACTCAATTTGCAACATAACACCAAAGGTCTTCCTCAGTTCGAACACCGGCAATACAATAACTAATTACATTCGTAAGACGAGTACTTTAGCTACCTAATCCCCTCTGTTGCTCTTCTGCCTTATCTAATTCGTTTTGAGAAGTAATGGAAATGAATTTAAAGGCATGAGAAGGGTCATGTCTCCATTTATTTCCGAACTAGTTAATTTGCTCTTGTTCTGAAGCCTGTTTCTCGCTAATAATAATCAGAAAATTATTATTATTATTATTATCATCATCATCATTATTATTAAAAGTCAAAACCAAAGTCGTCAGTTTCAGTCCTACTCCAGGCTAGAGCATCCCGGGTGGACGTCACCAGGGGGGACCGCCTCCCCCCCACCCACCCCCCCCCCCACGACGTCATTCGTGTTGGTAACCACTGGCAGACAGCCTCACAATTCGCTCCCTGTCGGGGAAGCGAACTTAGCCCTGAGATTACGAGACCAGAACGTTATTATTATTATTATTATTATTATTATTATTATTATTATTATTATTATTATTATTATTTTTTTTTTTTTTTTTGCTCTATCACAGTCCTCCAATTCGAATGGGTGGTATTTATAGTGTGGGGTTCCGGGTTGCATCCTGCCTCCGTAGGAGTCCATCACTTTTCTTACTATGTGTGCCGTTTCTAGGATCACACTCTTCTGCATGAGTCCTGGAGCTACTTCAGCCTCTAGTTTTTCTAGATTCCTTTTCAGGGATCTTGGGATCGTGCCTAGTGCTCCTATGATTATGGGTACGATTTCCACTGGCATATCCCATATCCTTCTTATTTCTATTTTCAGATCTTGATACTTATCCATTTTTTCCCTCTCTTTCTCTTCAACTCTGGTATCCCATGGTATTGCGACATCAATGAGTGATACTTTCTTCTTGACTTTGTCAATCAACGTCACGTCTGGTCTGTTTGCACGTATCACCCTATCCGTTCTGATACCATAGTCCCAGAGGATTTTTGCGTGATCGTTTTCTATCACTCCCTCAGGTTGGTGATCGTACCACTTATTACTGCAAGGTAGCTGATGTTTCTTGCACAGGCTCCATTGGAGGGCTTTTGCCACTGAATCATGCCTCTTTTTGTACTGGTTCTGTGCAAGTCCAGGACATTCGCTTGCTATGTGTTTTATGGTTTCATTTTTCGTATTGCACTTCCTACATATGGGAGAGATGTTATTTCCGTCTATCGTTCTTTGAACATATCTGGTTCTTAGGGCCTGATCTTGTGCCGCTGTTATCATTCCTTCAGTTTCATTCTTTAGCTCTCCCCTCTGTAGCCATTGCCAATTGTCATCGCTGGCTAGTTCTTTAGTCTGTCTCATGTATTGTCCGTGCATTGGTTTGTTGTGCCAGTCCTCTGTTCTTTCTGTCTTTCTCCTGTCTCTGTATATTTCTGGGTCTTCGTCTGCTTTTATTAGTCCTTCTTCCCATGCACTCTTTAGCCACTCGTCTTCACTGGTTTTCAGATATTGCCCCAGTGCTCTATTCTCGATGTTGACGCAGTCCTCTATACTTAGTAGTCCTCTCCCTCCTTCCTTTCGTGTTATGTATAGTCTGTCCGTATTTGCTCTTGGGTGTAGTGCTTTGTGTATTGTCAATGTTTCCTGGTTTTCTGATCGATGCTGCGGAGTTCTGCCTTCGTCCATTCCACTATTCCTGCGCTGTATCTGATTACTGGCACTTCCCATGTGTTTATGGCTTTTATCATATTTCCGCCGTTGAGTTTTGACTTGAGTATCGCCTTGAGTCTCTGCATATATTCTTTCCTGATCGTGTCCTTCATCTCTTGGTGTTTTATATCCCCTCCTTCCATTATTCCCAGGTATTTGTATCCTGTCTCATCTATGTGTTTGATCCCTTTAGTTCTCATTACTTTGCCTTTTTGTATGTTGACTAAGGCGCATTTTTCTATTCCAAACTCCATCCTGATGTCCCCAGATACAATCCTTATAGTCTGGATTAGGGTATCTATTTCCTTGATGCTCTTACCATACAGCTTGATGTCGTCCATGAACATCAGATGGTTGATTCTGTTGCCTCTTTTCTTGAGTTGGTACCCAGCATTCATCTTCTGTAGTACTTTTGTCATGGGAATCATGGCTACCACGAAGAGTAGTGGGGACAGTGAGTCGCCCTGGAAGATCCCTCTCCTGATATTAACCTCTGCTAGTCTTATTCCAGAGCTTGTAAGTATTGTGTTCCAGTTGCGCATCGTATTTTTGAGGAAGCTGATGGTGTTTTCCTCTGCACCATATATTTTCAGGCATTCTATTAGCCATGCGTGTGGTATCATGTCGAAGGCTTTCTTATAGTCTATCCATGCCATGCTTAGGTTGGTTTTCCTTCTCCTACTGTTCTTCATTACTATTTTGTCTATCAGGAGCTGGTCTTTTGTGCCCCTACACTTCCTTCTGCAGCCTTTCTGTTGGAGGGGGATGGTGTTTGTCTCCTCTAGGTAGTTGTATAGCCTTTCACTGATGATACCTGTTAGTAACCTCCACATTATTGGTAGGCAGGTGATAGGCCTGTAGTTACTGGCTATATTTCCCTTACTCTTGTCTTTTTGTACTAAGGATGTTCTTCCTGTGGTCATCCATTTGGGTGCATGGTGATTTGAGATACAGTGCTTTCCAGTTTGGCATTTTCTTTAGTTGGTGTCTGACTGTGTCTGTCGTGATGTCTGTGAATCTTTGTTTTATTCTCCCTGTTTCTTCTTCCTTGACTTCCTGGAGCCATGTTGCATGTTTGTTGTGTGATACCGGATTGCTCCATATGCTTTCCCAGAGTCTCTTACTTGGTTCGGCTTCAGGAATTTCTGGGTGGTTGTCTTCCCCTCTTAGTTGGCTGTATAGTCTTTTCTGGTTGGTTCCGAATAGTTTGTTCTGTTAGTATCCCTTATTCCTGTTCATGTACCGTTGGATCTTATGTACTTTGGCCTTAAGCCTCTGTTTTACATCTTCTATTGTGTTGTTTAGTCCCCTCTCTTGTACTTTGTATTTCTCGTTGAGTTCCTCCCTTGTTTTCTTGCTTCTTACCCTTTTTTCTGCCATCTCTTTCAGTTTACTCAAGTCAGATCTCATCACCATGATTTGCTTTTCCAGGCGCCTTTTCCAAGGAGGTTGCTGTTTTGGTTTCTGTTGGGTTGGTTGTGCTGGTGGTGTTGGTGTTCGAATCCCCATCAGTTCTGCTACTAATCTTGCTCCTGCATATGCCAAGTTATTTGTTTCTGTGATACTGGTGGTGTGTATTATGCCCATTATTTCATTGACCTCACTTGTTTTCTCCCTTAATTTCTTGGTGTTGTAGGCTTTCATGGAGGGGATCTTTGTTCTCTCTGTATCTGGCTCTATCCATTGTCTAATCTTTTCTACCCATTCCGTCCTCTCTGTTACTTCGTCGGTGTTTCTTCGTGTGTCGTTGTTTGATACCTCATCCTCCCTGTCGTCTTCTGTGGCATCGTCTCTCAGTTCGTCTTCGTGTAATTCGTTGTCGTGTGACATTTCCCTTTCCAGTTCTTCTCTTTCTGTTGGGGAGAGCCAGTTCTTTTTCTTTATGTTCCTTACTTGGTCTGCCAGCCTCTGCTCTGTTTGGGGGGTGTTGTTCCTCTCATTCCAGATGTTGACCAATCTTCTTCTATATCCTCTGTCCGTCGGGTTGCTTCTGATGTAGCATCTCCATATTTCCTTATTTTCTTCTCTTGTCCATTTCTTCCTTTTTGCTTCTGTAGCTCCAATCTCAGGCTGTTGATTGAGAACTTATTATTATTATTATTATTATTATTATTATTATTATTATTATTATTATTATTATTATTATTATTATTATTATTATTATTATTATTATGTTTCTACACATAAAAATGAAAACTCCAGTGCATTTATAATAATAATAATAATAATAATAATAATAATAATAATAAGAATAATAATAATAATAATAATAATATAATTATTCTAAATATGATTATTACTATATTTATACCCATCACTAACATGCATATTTTATGTTAATCGTATTTAACATTATTTTGAAATGGGAGAATAACCTTAACGAATAACCCAACGAGACTCCCATAGACGTGCTACACAATAAACGAGCTTATTTTTGTTCAAATAACTTTAGAGAGGTAATTAATCAAGCGTTAAATTATTATTCACATTTTATAATCGGACAGGTATGATTTTACACGAATAAACGTATACGTCGACACTCACAAATAGATATCAAAATGCACTTAGGCGCGCGCGTACACACACACACACACACACATAAATATATATACATATATATATATATATATATATATATATATATATAGTATGTATGTATGTATGTGTGTTTGTAGATACGCGTATATATTGTATGTATTCATACATATACATGCATGTATAGGTTTGTGGTGTTGTAATATACATTTATGCATTTTAGAAATTTTACATAGCTATCTGCAACTGAAAAGTGTTAACAGTGTATGAAGCATATAAATGCCCAAGAAATGTTATGAAATCGCAAATAAACAAATAAATGAATGAATAAATAAATAAATAAATAAATAAATAAATAAATAAATAAATCCTGTTTCTTTTATTTCAGGCGACGCCTGAAATAAAAGAAAAAAGTTTTTACGCCATTTGATGACATTTGTAAAGCATTTATATGACATTTACTCCCGAATAAAACTTTCAAGTGTAACTAAACATAAAAATGGAAGTTTACTGTTCGTTCATTGCCTCACCAACGCAACAGAATTCCACACAATTTTAAAGAACGGAAAATTTAACATACAATACAATTCTTATGAACGAACGATTGCATTTCGTTTAGTTGAATGACAGAGACAATTCGGGCCA
>NC_061108.1:108426772-108429272 GCF_015104395.2 Macrobrachium nipponense
TTTCATATTTCACGATTTTTGTAGTAGAGAAAACGTTCCTTGCCTGTGATTTATCGCGGCAATCAATAACGTCTCTCTCTCTCTCTCTCTCTCTCTCTCTCTCTCTCTCTCTCTCTCTGTCTGAATCTTATTTTGTTTATGCACAAACGGAGCGAGTTGGGCAACAAGGCCGGTTATGTATTTTCGAAATGGATTGTTTTTAAAACTATTTTTTAGCTTTGTTGACTTGAAGTTCTTATTCAAGTACGTGTAAACGCTCTTACGAAGATGTTCTATTGACTCCCAAAGGATGGAAATAACAAATGTGTTCTGTTTATCAACCACAAGTGAAATGATCAGCAAGGACACTTCTAGCTACAACTTCTAGAGAGTAATTATTACTTTCCTTGTCTTTCTGACATTTGTTGGTTCATTTTCTAATGTATTTATAACGATGATGCTGAATATCTATACGTTTAACATGATATAAGTCTCTCTCTCTTCTCTCTCTCTCTCTCTCTCTCTCTCTCTCTCACACACACACACACACACACATACTGAAATTTTTAGTGTTTACACAGCAGCCACGAGTTGGGAAACAGGGTTTTGGAAGGTCGGTTTTGCATTTCTAGAATGAATTACTAATTTCTTATATTAATTGAAATTCTTATACAAGTACGTATAAACGATCCTCCGTAAATATTCCATCCCGAAGGACATTTGATTGGCTCCCAAAGGACGGAAAGAATAAATCTATAAGGTTAATCTACCAGAAGAAAAATGAACGCAAGTTAACCACTTCTACGAGGTGTATGAATTCTTCATAAGCGTTCAATATTTTCCCTTGAGCTTGTAATATTTATAAGAGATTAAATAGATATATATTTCCTTTATCTTTCTCACTTGATGGTTTATTTTTCAACTACTATATTTATACAGATTACGCTGAATATCTTTAACATGATGCAAATTTCTCTCTCTCTCTCTCTCTCTCTCTCTCTCTCTCTCTCTCTCTCTCTCTCTCTCTCTCTCTCTGTATCCATGTGTACACTTGTTGGAATTAATCTGCGGCTATATTTTTCCTCCAACAAGCTTTCACAAACCCTGTTTTATTTATTCATCTCGACATGTTCTGGAGTAAAGCATCGACGGACATTAAGTTTCAAATTGAAATATTGTTTTCCAGCGTTTAATTTCAATTTTCTAAGATATATTTTTAAAAATAAAGACTCATCGAATTAACTGTATAAAAATAACTACTTTTGATAAAACTGATGAATAATTAATGGCCATGATGACAATCTTCACTTATCATACAATACTCTGTTTTTTTCCATCTGTCCACCCGCCTGTGGTGTTTTCGTATGGTAACACTGCGTCCCGGGCTTTAGATAGTTACGCTATGTGTAAGTTTTAGGTAAATAAAAGGATATCTGGGTGTACATTTGCAACTGAAAAGTGTTTTAATAATTTACTGTATGCGAATTACACCGTTAATATTCGAAATAGGATATTGTTATTATTGTTGAATGTAAGCTGAATGTAACTATCTAAAGCCCGTGACGCAGTGTTACCATACGCAAACACCACAGGCGGGTGGACAGATGGAAAAAAACCGAGTATAGTCACTGAGGGTCAGCTATTATACATGAGTTATTATTATTAGTCCAGCTTTGTTGCCAAGAGTCCAGAGGTCCTTACTATTCCCAATCACGCCTTACCCCATTTATGGCTTTCCTCCACAAATAATAAGATTGTCAACCTCATCAACACCATCTATAGTAGATTCACATAAACCGTGCATTTGACGTCTAGGCTGTTGATAAGACAATCTCAGGGCAGGAAACCCTCTATCTCTCGAAAGAGTTCACATGTTCCATCACTCCTGAGGGATACGTCTTTCAGGAGAGGTAGAACATACATCCTGCCTATGTGAACTCTCTCGAGATTGGCTTATCAACAGCCAATCAGGAACGTCGTAAGGGACTGGCCTAGACGTCAAATGCCCGTTTGATGTGAATCTACTATAGCCACTGCTTTGCTGGTACGAAGGAGATAATTCACTGCTTAATCACCAAAGAGAACATTCTTCGTTAATGAAAACAAAGTCTAAGGAAGAACAGTGATGTTAACCCTCTTACTTTGTAACTCAAAACGTGTTAACATGTATGTGGAAAGAATCTGCAAGTTCATTAACAAAAGCATATAAAAAACAATCGTTGCTCAATACCTGGTAATGCAGAATAACAACACACCAATAAATAACATGTAAAAGTGACCTGTGAAAATAACCGTTCACTTTGATTAAATAAAATAGAGCCCGATCATTTTAGGAGGATTGGGAAAAAATGAAATCCTTGCTTGCAACATTTTTTGTTCTAATTGATGCACATTTGCAAAATATTTGTTTTTAGCGGGATTTGTTCTAAAGGTCCACTCTTGTAAGCGGCAAAGTGACGTTAGTAATGAATTTGTAAATAGAATGCTTGTGAATTTTAGGTCACAGGCAAAATGGATTTTA
>NC_061108.1:108434272-108441772 GCF_015104395.2 Macrobrachium nipponense
AAAATAGGGCGCCGTGCGGTCAAAGTTTATTCTAGGCAATGGAAGGGTTTGTTCCGTTCGAAATATTTTTGTCCGTTTCACCGTTTCGTGTCCAAAGACTGAATCAAAATAACCAGAGGTTACGAGTTACTGAAACGTAATTAAATAACGGGTTACATGATCCACCAAAGAGCTCTTATCGTTGAGGTTATGAAACGAACCTAAATTGAACAAAGGCTTATAATGCAAACAATGAAAACAGTCATTCACAATGATGAAACACGACGTGAACAAACATTCTGCTGATAATGTGTCGATGCAAAACGCTACCCAAATATTTTACCTGTAAGCACATTGCGCAAAAGCTTTGATTTAATACGATTTAATCAGCCTCTCGCTTTTGGTAAGTCGGGAAGTGACAGCAGTTGTTAGTATTGGATTTATGAATAAATAAGTTACGAACTTTGAATTACAGCTTAAACAATTCGTTTTCCAATGTTTTCTTTCGGTGTACAGAAAGCAGTTGAAATAAATTTCTGGTGACATATATTAGGGTCATGATTCTGAATTCAGCGTTTCCAAGAAAACAACCACTATCGCCTGAGTTTGTTGTTGTGTGTGTTTATATATTATATATATATACACATATATATATATATATATATATATATATATATATATATATATATAATGTGTGTATGTATACAGATATATACTTGTATGTACGCGTATATTTATATATATATATATATATATATATATATATATATATATATATATATATATATATATATATATGTATATATATATAGATTATATATATATAATATATATATATATATATATATATATATATATATATATATATATATATATATATATATATAATATATATATATATATATATATATATATATATATATATATCAACAACATACAATGGTTTTATGGGGGATGGTTCCAATAAGTTTCTCAGAGCTATTTATACCATTATCTATCTATAGATTACGCCATTACCTATCTATGTATGTAGTAAAGTTTTCTGTCTATCTACAGGCTCTCCTTCTTTCCTTTAAATGTATGAGCCGCGGTCCAGGAAACTTTTAGCAAGGGACCGGTGGTGGCCTTCCCTACTGGCAGACTCACGATTTGGCTATATTTAACCCTAAATAGAATAAAAGCTACTGAGACTAGAGGGCTGCAAATTGGCATGTTTGATGAGTGGAGGGTGGACGATCAACACACCAATTTGCAGCCCTCTAGTCTCAGTGGTTTCTAGGATCTGAGGGCGGCCAGAAAAATGGCGGACGTACAGACAAAGCCGGCAAGATCATTTTCTTTCATAGAAAACTAAAATTGCCGGAAGACCGTTCAACAGTTCTGTAGAAAAAGGGATAAAAAGCACCTGTATTTCAACAGCATGGCGTCGTAACACCTGAACAACAAAGGGATGCAGAAACGCAACAAATGAAGCATCAAGCCCTGACACGAGAGACGCAGATGCGCCGTGCTAATTTATTACTCATGCAAGATGGGTGAGATGGATGACTATACCCTGTAAAAAAACAGCTTTAAGTATACGCACGTGTAAAGCAAGCGAAGAGTCCTTTCTCTCTCTCTCTCTCTCTCTCTCTCTCTCTCTCTCTCTCTCTCAGGGTTATTGAAGTTTACTAAAAACGAAAATCCTTGATTGCATTTCTCATTTTGATCAATTCTTCGACTTGATTCATATAGGGACATCCTCTCTCTCTCTCTCTCTCTCTCTCTCTCTCTCTCCCTCTCTCTCTCTCTCTCTCTCTCTTTTACTTAAATTTATTAAAATAAGAAAATTCTTGATTACATTTCTCATTTTGATCAATTCTTCGACTTGATTCATATAAGGACATTCTCTCTCTCTCTCTCTCTCTCTCTCTCTCTCTCTCTCTCTCTCTCTCTCTCTCGCTGATCTTTTCGGAGGCAATATTGTTTGAAGAAACAAACTTTTCATCGTAAACTTGTCAAGCGCGAGAAGTTTGTGGGAACTTCGGTAACGACACGAGACAACATCCAAATGTGAACGGATATACGATGCCTTCTTTTGGGCAGTGTGTTTCAGGACATTTGCGGAGGTATAAATAACGCTAACACTTACTCGAAAGGGCACCCGAGTGGCACTCGAGTAACAGTGCGACTGTCGCTCAAGCAATTTTGGGAGAACGGTTCAGTCTAGAAACTAGCGTCACAACAATCGTGGTCGCCGACCTTCACACTATCGAAAGTACAGCAGTTGTAAAAGTACTAGAGAGTTTATGGCTTGTTTTAAGATGCTTCGTCAATAATGATTTTGAAGCGATATCCTGGTGTGACCATATTTCATCATGACATATACTAAGGACCTGCAAAGTCTAGTAACAATCCGTTTTATTTTATCTTCCATACCATCTGTCTTCAAAATTGTGGAATTTTTCCATATATGTGAAATAATTTAACCTACCTTTGTTCTTCTCCTAGTTTCTTGAGGAATCAGGTTTCTTTTTTCTGATAGCCATGCCCCTCTCGGTAAGAACACACACACACATATACGTATATAATATATATATATATATATATATATATATATATATATATATATATATATAAGTATATATATATATATATATATATATATACATATATAATAACACACATCACATATATATATTTACAATGTCCCGCTCAGTAATTTCAGAAAACAAGGAATGATATCAAGAAATGAATAAGCTTTAATTCAATGGACGGCTCCCAGAGATCACGGAGCCTCTACAATGATTGCAGTGAGTTCTCTTTCCCAAGATCGATAGGAGGACCCTATGAACTGCAAAGTTAGGATCCATAGGCCTAAAAAAAAAAGAAAGTAGTGAAGTAAGCGGGAGCGAAACAAAGTAACTACTCCCTCCCATAATCTTAGATATCCCTTCGACCAGACGCATATGCAGCACACAGGGTTTTGTGAGGGAATAAGTTCTGCCTCGCCAGGTTTATTCTAACGCTCCACCCTTATTGACTCGCATACCATTCTGTCTAGAAGGTCGTTCTATTTGTGTTATCTGTTCTCCGTTCTACTCCCCCGACGAAACTCTTTCTTGTCATTCCAACCTACCAATTTCTGCCGCGATCCTGTGCGCATTAAAAATCGAAGCGCTTTGTCTCCGTGTCAGTTCCGCACAGTCAGGATTTCATAGTGGATATGTCTTACTATATATAGACAAGATATGCATAGAGAAGACGAGTGACTATTTTGAAACAGTTTCCCCTGTCTCTGCTTACCTTGGTTTTCATTTCTTTCAATTTCCACGCTAAATGGGGTCCTAACTTTCTCCGCTGTTTGGATATGCCTTACTATATATTATAGACAAGATGTGAATAGAGAAGACGAATTACTATTTTGAAACAGTTTCCCCTCTGCCACTGCTTACCTTCGTTTTCCTTTCTTTCAATTTCCGCGCTAAATGGGGTCCCACCTTTCTCCGGTGTTATCATTTTTTATATCAGATAACATGAGACATGTAACTTCTACTCAAAAACAAATGCATACCCTGTGTGGAATATAAAAAAATCCCGAAAGCTGCTTACAAAATACTCAAAATTTGGGCAAGGGGTATTAACCTAATCCAAAAATCAATGCTTAGGGACTTTCAGGATTTACCCTACATCCTGGAAACACTAGCGCTGCCTAGTCTGAAAGTGAGTGGCTGAAATATTTTATCATTTTGTGTCTCATTATATTCGTGCCCAGATCACGAAATGCACCAGAAAGTGAATTAAAGTTTGACAGTTTTAAAAAGGAAAAAAGGCAGCTGAGTCAAACCAACTAGAGGATTGAGCTCAACAGCTGGTGTTCTACAATTAACGGGGAAATAAAATGTTATATATAGATGAAAAAATGAATAAGTTCACGAAATAATGTATCGTTATTCCTTGCTAGTTTTTAAAAATCTTTCAAGAGACTCAAAGGAAATTTGGATGAGAAATCAAAAGACCGCAAACATCCAGCAACGAGATTAATTAACATAGTTATTGAAAGATCCCTCATCAATAACGTCATTCCCAAATACTTCATATAATGAACTTTTTCTTATGCAAACAGCAGGATGTAATCGCTTTATTTCAGAAAACAAAAACTATACATCATGTTCCTACTTATAATTATAATAAATTATAAAAAATCAAAACAAAAACTGTATATCAAGTTCCTATTCATAATTATAATAAATAAATAAAAAACTCTATATGAAAACCAATGAAGGATTTATATACAAAATCTAGGTGCAATAAATCAGAATTAAATTGCAAGACAA
This sequence comes from Macrobrachium nipponense, assembly GCF_015104395.2. Classification (NCBI taxonomy): domain Eukaryota; kingdom Metazoa; phylum Arthropoda; class Malacostraca; order Decapoda; family Palaemonidae; genus Macrobrachium; species Macrobrachium nipponense. Next base: position 108,438,568 of record NC_061108.1, read on the forward strand.
ACTATAAATCATATTACAGAAATTTTTAGTCGCTTTTCCGAAATATTCTATCGCAGAAATAAACTAATGGAGCATTTTTATGTTTTTCAAAAACCATAAAAGGCAATCTCTTTTTTCTCCCTTCTAACCAATCACATGACACTTGTTGCTCCGTTGTCTCTCCCTCCGTTTCAAACGTCAGAATTCCGCCCTATTTACAAACTGGATTTTGAAATCGAATTTCATTATTGCCCTTCTCTCTCTCTCTCTCTCTCTCTCTCTCTCTCTCTCTCTCTCTCTCTCTCGCCACATCATCAGTTTTCCCCTAAATCCTATCGCATTTGAATGGTCACTTGATTAAGCTTTAAAACGTATATTGAAAGCTAGCAACGAAGCTTAGGGACAAACTAGGGAAATTCCCCCGCCCCGATATGCAATTAAATCAGAGTCGAAAAGTTTTGGCGAGGAAAATGATCAAGTGAGAGCCAGAGCTCAAATAAAAGTCAATCTACGGAGTTAATTGCTCGTTAATGTTTTCAAACTGCGTCGCCTCATTAACATTCAAATAGATATTTTTAATTTCCGAACTGCAAAACTAGAAATATGAACCCAGTCTTTCGCCGCTATACGGAACCGGTAATGTGTTTCAGATTAATTTCTGGTATCATAACTGTTGTGAAATATTTTTCTATTGGCCTATTGAGGGCAAAGTTATTACTTTAATTCTACATTCAGAGGCTAATATTCTAATAATCCTTCTTTCCTCGTAATGTTGAAATAATCTTCACAACCTTTCGCAGGTTTGAAATATTTTAATAACTTGGGTATTTACGAACAGAATGAAATTGCTAATTTGTTCACCTTCTTCAGCAGTAGAATAAGTTCGCATGCTAAGAATATTTTTCGATGGAAACGAGAGAAATACAAGTTTACCAATTATGTTTCACAAACAGATAATTTTAGCAAGGCCAGCATAAGATTATCTGAACAGTAAATATAATTTTGATTACCCTTGACTGGATGTAGTTAAGCAAGCACGATACTTTTTATAAGTGACAGGTAAGACATACTCACCCTCACTATCTCTCTGTCTCTCTCATACACGCACTTACACAAACACATGAATGCACGCACACACACACAAACACGCATATACATTAACTACTTTCAACCCACTAAATAATAATAAAAAAACTTATCCAGCAAAGGAAGACCTTCAAACGACTAAATACTGAAAAATCACACACGCACACCCATTCGCACAAACATACACACACGCACGCACACAAACACGCATATACTAGAACTACTTTTCAACCCACAGAAAAAATTTGATTAAAAGTCTTTATCCTGCGAAGGCTGACCTTTAAACTACTAACTAATGAAAAATCATTCTGGCATCTCGTCTTCTATTATTCCGGAGTTGACGCATCGGGGGCAAGCATACGTCTCGGGGAAAACAAGGTTTGATTCGGTTTAAACGAGTTCATGACCTTTTCCAACGTGTGGGGGAGAACGACACACGATTATCCTTTTAGCTCTTGTGTCCAACTGATCACAAGACTATCGGAGTGGTCTTTCATTGTGCAGCAGCTCCGCGGTGGTCTTCCTGCAGACACTATGCAGAGCAAAGTTTCTGGTTCGAACTCGACATTCTGGGCTCTTGACATTTTCATTGTATACGTGGTAAGAATTAATGTGTTCTACATGTCCCCCTCATTACAATATGCTATGTCAGCTCTTGCTAGAAGACTGCAGTTATTGAATATGAAAGGGTTCCGTCAGTATTTTGATGTTGCAAACTTTGACATGGGAATCTTGTTTTTGTCCACACGTTTCAAAATGTCTATATTTACTAGGTGTCCACATTATTTTGTTCTACACAGTGCAGGCTTTTCATTCCTTACGGCAGGGGTGGCCAGGCATTAGGACTCCAATATCTACTGTAAAGACTGAATCTCTTTTATGATCTACCATACTACATAATCACATATTACGTGGGGAAAAAATTTACAAATACAGCGCCATAGTACGATAAAACATGAGTATAACTGCCTCACTTATGCATACACACACACACACACACACACACACACAACACATACACACACACACATATATATATATATATATATATATATTCATAAGTATATGCTTGTTTTTTTTTTATATAGGATTGTGATGGTTCGGCGATCGACCAAACTGGTAAACCGCAATCGACTGTTTGGGTACCTCTGCCTTACGGTATATAACTGTAGAAGGCATAGTATACTTTTTGAATTTTAGTATCATTTCTGATATGACTGAAGAACTAATGCTTTTGGATAGTGTGTTAAAATTGCGCAAATGATTCTATGGACAAAAAATTCAAAATATGAAGAATTTTGATGAAATTACTTGAACACTGGAAACGATTACATACTTCAATTGAACTGGTGGAAGTTCTCTAAACGTTCGTAGTAACGAAAATGAATAAAGCAGCAAAAGCCTGACAGCCCACCTAGAGAATGCCTGGTATTCAGACTTCAATATAAATGTCAATTGAAATAATTCATCAACTAAAAGAAAATACATCAATTGGTTTTGCCGTGCTAGCATGAACACTTCTGGGCTCGAGTATAAATTAGGAAATGCCACATCTGCCTTTTTCTGACAACGCACTACAATTGTAAGTATTAATGACTCAAGGGCGCTGCCTGCGGCTTCTCTTCGGGTCCCCAGCTGCATCAAATGATTATCCTTTTACTTTACCTCCATTTCCCTTGCCATTCTACACTGCTGTTTTCCTGCGCCGCTAACCGTTATTTCCTGGTGTCGCTGTGGGGTTCTCCCCTTAAGGGGCCCATACACTGAACGACTGTATGAACGACTGTCTGAACGATTATCGTTATCGACACATACACACACTATTCAGACAGTATGAACGATCTCCGCACCGATTTCAGTCTGACCAAAGATTTTGTCTCGGAAGACATGGCATCACCTGTAGAGAGACGTGCGCGATAGCATTATACCGGCAGACAAACACTTACGTTGAACGACCTGTGTATGACAGACTTAAGTCGCAACCCAGCAATCTGGTCGTGACAGATTCCCGCTGAGATCGTTCAGACACGAAACTCCGCCCACTTTTGCATTCAGACAAGCCCATACACAATGTTTTTGCGAACGATACAGATTGTAGTTCAGACAAACGTTCATACAACCGTTCAGTGTATGGGGGGCC
>NC_061108.1:108449272-108451772 GCF_015104395.2 Macrobrachium nipponense
ACACTGAACGATGAGAAGTGTTTATTTGATGGGCGGGGAATATATTATGATTGCTTCATTTACGTAATTATTTGCCAAAATTACATTATTATTCTCCTACAGCTTCTTTGTGAGTTAAACTGTGACGATTTGGTGAAAATCTTGAAAACCGGGCTGCGGAACGAGTTCCCTTCACAAAGTTAAACATATAAATGATCTTCCTTATCCGTTACCATTGTTCAAGTCAGTCAGTTTACCTATTATTTTAAAAATTTCTTCACCCTTGTACTGGGGACGGGCTCCTGCTTCTGAAGCACCTCGTAAATGGACTTGTCACCCGCGAAAAAAAAAAAAAACACAAAAAAAAAAAAAAAAAAAAAAAAAAACATCCCAAAGAGGAGTACTTTCTCTGTGAAGTAAACTATATAGGAGAAAAACTGCACAGTGGTTTCGAAAACGTTATGGTTACGTATTTGCATCTTTCATACCTCGTCTCAGTCGACGTTGCTTGCAGAAATTAAAATTCTTTCTAAAGCATGCCATCTTCTTTTGTTATCTAGCCAATGCTATTGCATTTTCTTAGATGGAAATACTTTAATCATTTCATTATAGAACTGTTTCCGTTGTGAGAAAGTTTGAATACCAAACTCCTTTTCTTTTGAATGGAAGTTGAAAACTATAGAAAAAATACAGATGCATAAAAAATATTGAAAAATTCGTCCCTCGAGTCTCAGTAAATCTATGACGCTTATCTCTATGCACGACAATTTTCTTGGAGGTACGATACTGAAGTTCCAGGCCGGGTGGGCTCCGGGAGCTTGTGGTCAATACACCGCTAACGTTAGCGACACCCGGGAGTAGGTTTCTGCTAAAGTCTGTTTTGGTATCACTGCTACCTGCACAGTTTCTCTCTTTCTCTCTCTCAAACTAGTACTTACTTTACCCTCCTATCTTCATTCTGCTTCCTAAAACGCAAAGTTGACTCGCATATCTTCATATAAAAAACAAGAGATGGGAAAACAGTAATGAAATCCAAACAACTATGAGACTATTATAAGTATTCATCATACGCAAGTCATTCAACAAAATTGAGCCACAGTAAAATAACGAAAAAGAAAAAAAAAAGGAAACTGTGGAAGCCTAGTATGTTTTATTACTAGCATTGACTTCTAATATCTATGTCTGTTTAAGATATACATACAAACATACATATACATAAGTATAATATATACTATCTGTATACACTAATTATATATATTATATATATATATATATATATATATAATATGTATATGTATATATTTGTATATATATGTATATATGTACACACATATATATGTGTTTGTGTCCATGTATGCGTACATACACAGGGTGAACAGTGTTAAGTACACAAGCTTAGAGACCTCATTCGAATTTTATATTAACCCCTGCAAGTGGACGTAAGTTCCTATCTTTATGCTTTATCTTTCTTTTTCTTGTTATATTCAGTTCTGGGCTACACCAGAGGCACTGAGTTTCTCCTTCAAATTGCCCTTAGCAATAAGAAAAAAAAAATTTAACTACAAGCCAGTAATTTCAGCATCCCGTCAATTATGTCTAATTAGTTGACACAGACATAACGATATTGCTTGGGTTCTTTGCCTCGAGCACAGCCAGTCTCTCTTTGCATATCCACAGCAGCATCCGCCAAGATCTTGCTCCAAAACATCAAACAAGACATCAGATATCTCTCTCTCTCTCTCTCTCTCTCCTCTCTCTCCCCCTCTCTCTCTCTCTTCTTTCTTGGCCTTTCTGGGCTTTGGGCATCTTTCATCATTTTGCTTTCATTCTACCTTGTCTGATGATTAATCTCTTTCCCTGTTAAACTTACCTGTCGAGTCTGATTGTGTGGCCAAATGAAAGCTGGTTTCTCCTATTCCATCCCTCGTCTGTTAATCTTTCTCCCTCGGCTGAACTTACCTGGCGAGTGTGATTGCGTGCGAGAGAGGAATGAATGCAGCTCTCTCTCTCTCTCTCTCTCTCTCTCTCTCTCTCTCTCTCCTCTCTCTCTCCAAGAGCAGAGACTGATTGTGCCCCAGAAATATATCAAGCTTGCTTTCCTTATCTGTCCGTCTCTACTTCAAGAGCAACTCTTTTATCGCCCAAAGCTCGAAATCGAAAGACCCCTTATCCCTCCCCTCCCCAACACCCAGGGGTAAAAGATGGGGAGGGGGGAGGGTGTCGGTCCGCCTCAGTACATCCTCCTTAATAACCGAAAGAGACGGTGTTGTCGGCTCTCGTGAGCCCTTACGCACGTTTTATGTGTATTTGTGTCTCCTTGTGTACATGAGTGCGGAAAGCCCAGGGTGTGTTTTGTGAATGTTTTCCCTAGGCTGATGCTCCTCGGATATATCCATGACGTATTTTCTTAACTGCTCTGACGTGGTATGTCAACATTATTCAGAGAGAGAGAGAGAGAGAGAGAGAGAGAGAGAGAGAGAGAGCTGTTGTAAATATTTTGGAATGTATGCTGGTGGGTTCA
>NC_061108.1:108456772-108501772 GCF_015104395.2 Macrobrachium nipponense
CACTTACTCGGGGAGTAAGCCTACAAACTACTTTGTTCTTGTTGTTGTTTTTGTTGGTGGTGGGGAAGGGGGGGGGGGGGGGGGGGGGGGGGTTGGGGGGGGGGGGGGGGGGGGGGGGGGGGGGTGGGGGGGGGGGGGGGGGGGGGGGGGGGGGGGTGGGGGGGGGGGGGGGGGGGGGGGGTGGGGGGGGGGGGGGGGGGGGGGGGGGGGGGGGGGGGGGGGGGGGGGGGGGGGGGGGAGAGAAACCCTACGGAAAGGTCTGAAAAAGGTGTTTCAAGTTGAGTTAAAGACACAGGATTTTTATGATAGGATATTCATGATTTGAATTTTTGAATGGAATTGTAAAAAATGAATAATGTGTATGTTAAACAGTACAGAACAATTATTTCTAATAAAATATAGCATATTTATTTCAATTTTCGCTGGCGAAACAACACTATTTGACCGTAGATTTTAGCACGTGCCCCAAGTAAGCTTGAGGTCGGATCTTGCCTTGTTAACCTAGGCACTTCACACAACAAGAGATTGTTGTCTTTACCCGTAAAACAAATTGTCTGTTGATAGGTTTATCTCTTTTGAGTGAGGCATTCTCGTGTGTGATGAGATAAGATAATTTCACATATAGTGAAACTGAAAACACTTGAAAATTCGGAGCTTTTGAAGAATAGTCGGTCCCATACAACCCTTTTGAAGAATAGGGGTCCCAGTTGGGCCTTTTGAAGAATGGGGGTCCCAGTTTGGAAGTACATTTTCTTTAAATAACTACGTTGGAATATGTTTTGAAGTTACAATGAGACACCGATCCTCTTTCTAGGAATTTCTCAGGGCCAAATTAGGTCATTCTTGCTATCCTTAATAGAACTGCAAAAGACAAAGATTTTAATTCTCTCTCCAGAAGCAATACTGGAACACATTTGAATTCTTTAATCATCCATGACTATATTTTAATTTTCTTTCCGGAATTTTACTGGGAATCATTTAAAACAACTGAATCTACGTTTCATTCCTGAAAAAGCACTGAGAGAGTAAACTTTGAGATCTCTTGGGAAAATGTAAAGCGACAGAAGATTCCATTTCTCTTCCCATATGTTGCTATAGGAATTCTTCTCTTTTTAGGAATTCAACAAGTGTAAAATTAAAATTCAATCTGGTCCGCTGGTATGATGGCTAGCGTCGTGGCATGCCGCTCAGATGTCGCAGGTTTGCGCCTCCCCTAGGGCTATGAAAAATCACTGGCTCTGTATCAAGATCAATAATTGCTGCCGTGTGGGTTCTGCGGTGGGAAGTTGAAACCAACATTCTTTGGAAGCATGATTTTCAGGTCAATGGCCCCTTTGTGCTTGTTCCATGTGAATAGGCTTCATCTACTGAATTAATAATAAGGAACAATAATTCATGATATAAACCTTAATAAATCTGCAATGGCGATGTATTTTAATTTTCCATTTCCAGAAGCAATAATGGAGAATACTTAAACTGAAAATGAGCCACCTTTCTCTATGAACAAAACTTGGGTATTAATAATCCTTTGTTTGCATTAAGGAATAAGATCAAGAATTTACCTTCGTTTTCCAAAAGCTTTTCTAAAATACTATTAACTATTTCCCACCTGCTTCTCCTTCAGAAAAATAACTCTGGGACAATGACTGTTATAAGTGGCCTCTTGCAAGGGACATTAAAAAGTCAACAGATTTTATATCAAGACTTTCATATTGTTTTTTTTTTTGTATAAAATTTCCAATCGATGAAGTCTTTCTCCTTATGGTCTTATTCGAGATATCTAAGAAAATTTTCTGATGTCTCTTCTTCTCTAAGTACAGTGTCCTCCAATCGACTGAGGAACTTATTTATACATTAAATTTATAAACATACTTTATTTTTAATTTTCTGTTACATCATTGTCCCCTGAAGTGAAGCATTTTTTTAAGCAAAATAATATGAGAGTTTTGGTATTATTCGATAAAGTCTGGTGTTTCTATTACCGACCAACTATTTTGCTATGTAAAAATAGCTAAAGCAGACTATATCTGAGAACAAAATATCTAATTATGTTTGTTGACGTTCTGACAGAGCACAAGATGAAACACTTGCATCATCATTACAATAATTTGTTTATGATAACACGAAGGTCTATATTAGAATTGTGTTGATCGTCGTCCCCTATAATGTCAAGGTATCACTAATTAGACCGCTGTAAGCCGCGCTAATCTGCTACGCGTTTTGGATAATGGCCTCTTTTTATATAGTGTGGATGTCTGTTAACACTGTGCATCTAAGTCTTGTCGGAAATGTGCTATTGAAATATGAAGAGCTTATTCAGGTTTCAGAGAGTTTGTCCGCCTAGATACGAGACATCGAAAAGGGCAAATTATAAAATTGAATATATTTTTCCATGGGTGATATGAGGAACAGAAACAATTAATATTTTTTGAGGATTGTTCCAGACATTAATAGGCTTTCCTTGGCCATTCCAAGATGTTGCTCCACTTGCAACTATCTGCGAGGTTGGGGAAGGGGAAGGGGTAACGGGTTTGAAACCTACCCTATTATCTAAGTTCGGTCAAATTATGGCCACGTGCCAAATTTTTCTAAATGGGTCAAGCGATTACCACAATCATAGGTTACAATGGGAAGAAGGAATGAGGGGGGGGGGGGGGGGGTGGGGGGGGGGGGTTGGGAATGGGGGTGGGAAGGGGCACTTATCCCTTTAAATCATCATCTATCAGGCACAGTAATGGAATTAATGACAATATCAAAACCTACGTATCGTGGACCTTTACATGCTTCATATTAGTTAGACTTTACTTCTGTTATTCATAAATGCAGGGGTAGAGTAGATTCACATCAACCGTGCCTCTGATGTCTAGGCCAGTCCCTTACGACACTCCTGATTGGCTGTTGATAAGCCAGTCACAGGGTTGGAAACTTTCAGTCTCTCTTGAGAGTTCACATAGGCAAGATTTATGCTTCACCTCTCCTGAGGGATACGTCTTTCAAAAGTATCCCTCAGGAGAGGTGGAACATACATCCTACCTATGTAAACTCTCGAGAGAGACAGAATTTCCAGCCCTGTGATTAGCTTATCAACAGCCAATCAGGAGTGTCGTAAAGGACTGCCTTAGACTTCAGATGCACACTTGATGTGAATCTACTATAGTAATTTTAGAAAATAAAACCTTAAATACAACTGGATCTTTCTTACCTTTACTTATTACTTGCATACATTAAGTTTAAGGGAAAAAAAGGAAAGTAATCATAGACCATTTATTTAATAGCAGCATAAACATTCGCCGTTAGTTCTAAACTAAAAAACACGCAAAAATCAGTTCAGGCAGTCTTCATGCTGCTAATACCCTTCCTCTTTTAATACATATCCTTGAAAAATACTGCAGAAAGAATATGAGTACTATCAATCTCCTATATCTTTACTTGATAATTTCTAATTCATTCGTAAGAAGATCATCGTCTGCTTAGCATTTCATGTTATGACACTGACTGACAGATATTAGTAATATATCGCTGGATATCTCTCAATATTAAATTTTCTCGGAAAAAAATGACGTAAAATAAGGCAGTAAAAGTGATTATCTAATGCCAGGGGCTTTATTACGACAGAAGCCTATTATCTCACTGACACTGAGGTAATTGCAAGAATTGATTGACAATAGAAATAATATGATGACGTCACTTGTGCCAACACACTCTCTTTCCTTTTTTTAATTCTCTTTGTTCGTTCAAGGTACAACCTACAGACACACACACACACACACACATACACACTCACAGGGGTGGGGATTAAGATGGGAAGGGAAATTTATCCTACGAGGCTGAGAAAAAACCATTTAAATAAACAAAAAGCAAATGACTAAACTGTGTACTATCAATTTCGATATTTTCCTGAAAATGAAAATGGTTCAAAATAAACATTAATGATACTCTGCTAAATCACATCACACCGATAATCAATACTCTTAAATTTCTTTTTTCTTTGTGAATTTAAGAAATTGGCGTCGTATTGATCTGACTTCATCTTACATGTCTGTTTAAACAAAGCTCATTTTAAACTGTCCCAGGAAAGGTGGTTCAGGTCATACATAATTATAAGACATCCTCGGTATCAGAGCTGGAGTCGTTTCTGTCCACAATGCTGTTGGTATTCCTGATTCTTTTTTTTTGCAAGTTCAAATTGTTTTTTTTTGGGGTGGATCTCATCCATTCCCTCACTCTCTTGACTATTTTGTGCCTCAGTGGGAAACGTACTGCCCCTCGCATCAGATTCTAAACGTCTTCAAGCATGTTTCTGGTGACTGATTTTTCGTGGTGAGGTTGCTGGCCCTACGCCGATGACCCAACAGATAATTTGGGGAGCTTTCTGTGTAACGTGTTCTCGTATTTTCTGTGAGTTACCGGTCCCAGTAATAACCAAATCATTGGATGGTTTTGTACATAAATGGAAATTACAGCTAAAACTTCTACTATCACGCTGTGGCACTCTCTAACCTTGTGTTATAATATCCCAGTTGTATTTTAGCCTTTTTTCTTTTATTAGGAAGAAAAGGCAGATTATTTGAGGTGATTATTTTTGTATTTCTCTGGATACTAGCAGTACTACCAATATTCACTGTCTATTAAAATCTACTATAATATTTTAGTCTATCAGGATTTAATTTTCCAATAACATTTTCAGCGTAATATGATATATCTGATCAGTCTGGCTGGTCCAAAAGGCAGCCTATTTGATGCGATTATGATTTGATTTATCCAGATGACATTAGCACTACCATTATTCAAGTCTATTTAGTTTCTACTGTAATATCTCCATCTTCCCTGTACAGTTCCCCTTTTAGTAACGAATAAATCTGCAAGTCTTGTCTCTCCGGCCGTGCAGTCTCATCACCTTAAAATCTATCGTCAAAATACTCCTGTACATTCCATAGGTTCACGACTTTGATCAGTATCCGTCTTCAAATGACACGAAACCAGCTCTGCTCTTTTGTCTACATTCTCTCGAACACGGAAGACCTCAGGGTCAAGAAAAACATCAGCGAGTCAATCTTTTTTGATGCAGCGGTATCTACATCACGCATTTCTATTATTAAAGAAGTTTTGTTACGTCCATTCCATCATTTCACATCATCAAAAACTACGCACAGGATGTTGGTGTATTTGCTCCAATTTCGAATACTTCCAAAGACGCACACGATTCCCTCCCAAATGTGGCCATAATCGAGGTACAGAATAATCAGTTTCCTCAAATTATCCAGACATTAATCTCATTCCCTTAATAAGGTATCTCTTTCCAATCAGGCATCCGTAATTGAGATGGTATCCTTTATGAAGTGAAGGGGTACTACCCCGTCAAAAGATCCATATCAGATATTGAATAAGGGTGTCCTTTGAAACAGAACGCGGTCGCAACAGCTTTCATCTCCTGGGTAAAGGGGAAGGAGGAAAAACAACTTCGAATCTCGGCCAGAAAACCAGAATCTGAGGATATTTGTTCTCATTCGAGTCTGTCATAGAGTAACATTTCTTGGTGTATAGTTATGTTGCTATGGTAGATTCACATCAACCGTGCATTTGGTGTCTAGGCCAGTCCCTTACGACGCTCCTGATTGGCTGTTGATAAGCCAATCACAGGGCAAGAAACTCTCAGTCTCTCTCGAGAGTTCACATGGGTAGGATCTATGTTCCACCCTTCCTGAGGGATACGTTTTCAAAAGTATCCCTCAAGAGAGGTGGAACATACATCCTGCCTATGTGAAGTCTCGAGTGAGACTGAGAGTTTCCAAGCCTGTGACTGGCTTATCAACAGCCATTCAGGAGCGTCGTAAGGGACTGACCCAGACATCAAATGCGCGGTTGATGTGAATCTACTATAGATATTCCGTGGTCAGTTATTCAGAACTTTCCGGGAAAATTCAAGGTAGTGTTGTCAAGTGATGGTCAGTTATTATCTTGTTGCTTTTGACGGCAATATTTGCTAAGAAAATTTCATATTAGGTAGTTCAGTTAAATATAAACCAAAGGACCAGAGGATATTAGGCTAACAATATTTCCTTAATTAATTCCTAAATATGTTGATGAGAATAGAGTACTTGAACACAAAAAATAGCATAAAAAGGCAATGTGCAATATTATAAGTAAACATTTAATTAATCGTTATAATCCAGATATCACGAAGAATGGAATAAATTCAGAGCTTCAAAAATATGAGAAAATTTGAGAGAAACAAAAACTAAGGAAAATATCAAGAATTCAAAGTACTGGCACAGCACAAAATATGAAAAGCAACAAAGTTCCTCATCGAACGTCTTATCAAAAGGCTCTCTGATATTTGATCCAGTACCTTTGATTTCAACAGACCCAAACGGAGCTTCCTAGTGCTTTGAAGAAATAGTCCCACACACAGATCCTGGGGAGAAGCCTTAGAACAGATTCTCCTTTGAGAGTAATACTGAGAGTAAACCAAGATGCCGAGATGCGTTGTAGCACGAGGCTCTGTAATCAATGGGTAGCCAAGTATAAGCCTCCCTGATTAATTACAAATCCACTTACGTCATCGCAAGAGTAAGCCTTCAGAGCCGAATGAATTCTGTCCTGTACAATGGGGATTTTGAGCCTCTTCCATGTTTCTGAGTGTATTAATTTGTCTGAGAGGAAGGTTAATCAACAAACTGAGAGGCAGGTTAATTATCACATCAAAACGTAGGTTAATTAACTTCTGATTGAAAGTAGAGTAATGGCTCTACATTTAGTTCATAATTTTATTCGGGGGAAGAGCAAGAAGCAGACTTTTAAGTTGGATCAATTGACCCGCCACTGGCCCACCACCGCTCCCCCCTAAAAACAAGTAATAATAATAATAAAATCAAGAATAAAGACGAATTTCCGAGGCAATATTTCAATGTCCGTGGCCTCAAAGAAGATTATTTTTCGGATTTCATTTTAAAACTGATTTACATAATGCTCGTGACATTTAACTCTGAATGAGCTTTAATCGAAATCGTCAAATGTATGTTACGATGCTGGGCTTGATGGTGAGAATCATTATTCTCCATTGTGTTTGCCCTTCGTTTCTACAAACACACACACACACACACACACACACACACACACACAGATATATATATATATATTATATGAAAATAAAAGCCCCGAAAAACACTATTTTAACGTTGCAACCATTTATTTCGAGCACTTTCTTCTGTGCTCCAATGTCCATATTTTACCAGTGATCAGGAACACAGAAGGAAATGCTAGAAATATATGGTTGCAACGTTAAAATAGTGTTTTATGGGCCTTTTATCTTCATATTATACTGTTGTATTACAGTAAAAAGACGTTCATATATATATATATATATATGTATGTATATACACATACATATATATATATATATATATATATATATATATATATATAATATATATATATATATATATACGTATATATGTATAGTATAAACGAATATATAAATAAAGGTGAATGGGGTGGTGTGGAAACTGACGAATCTCTTCATCTAAGACCTGGAGACTTCAAGAAAATGAAGTTCTTGGAAGTATGAAAGCTTGGAGGAATCAAAAAGAAAAAAAAAGAAAGAAGAAGAAAGTAGAGCATTCCAAAGGAGAAAGTTAGGCAGACGAGAAAAAGACCGAGGCACTGGGTCACAAAGATCGAGGATTGCTGATTCCTACTGTGTAATGTTCTGGGTCCCGATTCGTGTTCAGAGTGTCTTCATACGCTCAACGACAGGGGGCCCAAAATGAAGTACCTGCTAATGGATGACTTTGGGGCAATCTGGCTTAGGGGATGGGGCGGGGAAAGACGATAATGCAGTTTGGGGAAAATTGCAGTTTTTTTCTCTCTCTCTTTTTGTTGCTTTTGATTAAGCTGTCCTTGTGTCAGCACGGGCTCTTGCTCACCGAGCAGCCCGTAACAAATCTCTCTCTCTCTCTCTCTCTCTCTCTCTCTCTATAGTACATACTGATATATTAGACAACGATTTTACCTTCGAAGACCTATCTAATATCTTCGTTCATTATGCTTTAATAATTTGCCAGAAAAAACTAATTTCTTCATAACTGTACCAGAATTTCTCATCAAGCGTAAAAATTTCTCTTTTTAGTTGAGAATAATCCATAAACATTTTATGAAATAAAAATTGCTCTAAATATTTCTGGCAAAATTGGCAGCAGAGTATCTATATAATAATATACTAATAAATGTATAAAAGATTAATATAAATAACTACGACAGTACGGTGTCCTACATCAAGGCCTCTAGGATTTTATAATCCCTTTTAAAATCCTTCCAGTCTCAGCTCCTGTCAGGTTCTTGGAACTGGTCATCATGGGAAGTGTCTGTGCGTTTTATTTACAAATATTGTTTTTCTTGGAATTATTTTCTGCTCGAGGTACAATTTTTACACATCTTCGTGATCACATATTCAACTTTCTAAGCTTTTTCCTGCACAGAGAATAAGTTCTGAAAATATTTGTCAGAAATGCCATCAGGGTATATTTTTCTTCTTTCATTTTAGCAAGTTAGAGGGTTTTCATTAATCCTTTTTTATTCGTCATTTTTTACCAGCTTCGGATAATGTTTTCTTGTACTTGACGTAGCATTATCCGTATTATACCGACTTCTCCTTTTTTTTTTTTTTTTTTTTTTTTTTTTTTTTTTAACCTTTTCCGTCGTTTTTTGAAGAAAAATTTCATCATAGAGCAGAGTCATTTCCCATAAATATTTAACATGGCTTCCTTGCGAAGAGATCAGTACTCTGTGTTAACCTTTATTGATATCCAAAGAAATAAAAAATCTTCATAGTCCAGCTCTCATAAGAAAACAGAGAGACAATTTTCTTGCAGATATTGTAAGGGAATCTCCCAGTCTATTTTGAAAGTCATTCGTTTATTATTTGATAACGTCTTGGATTTAGTAGCGTTGCATATATAAGAGAAAGCAAGAACTTCGTATTCTTGGGGAATGGAGAATGCATTACTCAGGATGCTGAAGAAACGAAGTGAGAACGATATTTTATAACATCTCTACCTGCCACACATCAGTGATGTAAAATATTCGTTACTTTGCCCAGTGTTTCTCATATTTACGCGCTTGCGTACTTAGAAAAATAATCCTCCTTACCTCAGATGGCTTTTTTCTTCCTATACATGCTTATTATGAGTCAAGCGTCTGCATCCTAGAAGTTTATTTTTCATCTAATTATTCTTATTTTATATTCATTCTTCAACTCCTATTTGAGCTGGAAAGTTATGAGGTACGGCATTAGCCCTACCTTACGTAAATAAAGACTATTAATCAATCTCGTTGTAAGAATTAGGCTAATGTTTTGGTATAACGCACTGACCTGCCGAATATGTCATAGTCATATATTTTTTATTTTCCATTCTGAACCATAATTTCATGAAAACTACGCTGAACAACTAGAAGCTTCTGTTACCTAGGACAGTCAAATGTGAATTTACCGTTTGCTTTCGTTATTAATATCATTTCTACGACCAAAACAAAACTGAAATAATGGTCAGAGTAAAAGCGAAAAAGTAAATAGTAAAAAAAATAGAGAAAAACGCTGATAGAAAGTAAGATGAAAATAAAGTAAAAAAAAAAAAAAGTTCAAGGAAATTTTAATAAGACGCAGACATAAAACATCAGTGCTGGTCCTGTTTTCACTGAAACCTTTTACTCGGTAAATGGTGACCAGGCGCCCTTGAATAGCTATGAAATTAAGCAAGTACCCTATATATTCCAAATAAATCAACAAATAAAAAACTACCAGAGCCAAGCAAAAGGAAATGATTATACTCGAGTTAAAAAAAGAAAAAAAGTCATCTGTGATTTGACCATACATGCTCTCAGGGTATCTGGCTAAAGAGAGCTTACTGATTCGTCTAGATTTTAGAAGTCACATCTTGTCTCCTTAAGAGATATGGAATTGGTATAAATCC
This sequence comes from Macrobrachium nipponense, assembly GCF_015104395.2. Lineage (NCBI taxonomy): Eukaryota > Metazoa > Arthropoda > Malacostraca > Decapoda > Palaemonidae > Macrobrachium > Macrobrachium nipponense. The sequence goes on from NC_061108.1 coordinate 108,466,741, forward strand.
AAACATTGCATATATATTTCTTTAATAACAGAAAATGACTTTTCAGGCATACTATGATAAACAAACGAAACCTAATTGCATGGAGACGAAATCAAACTTGGTTGATGAATATAGAGTTTAAATATTTTCTGAGCGAAATTAACCCAAGGAGCTATAAACAAAACTATTCGAGATAATTCAACTACATCACTGGTATACCAAAGAAAATTATTCCCTTTTAATTTTACGATTCCTTCCTCAAGAGTTGATGAAAGAAAAGCGCAGATCAACCTCACGGAAAATGTTGAGCTACCGTATGGGGTATTTGAAGCTACACAGTCCTATAAAGGTTCCATCTCTTAATATCTTTTATAAAGAGACACGCTTTAACATATAAACCTTTCGTTCAAGACACAATTATGATCTTACATAACCTTTTTGTTGGGATGGAGAGGTTCCACATGATTTTTACCATTCTGTAAAATATATATATATATATATATATATATATATATATATTATATATATATATATATATATATATATATATCGAGGTTCCTTTCACTCAAAAGAAAACTACTATCGTAATTTTATTTGGAAACATTTCAATTTTAAATAAGATTAAATGATTTAAAACTGCCAATACACCCAAAGGATTTTGTTTAAAGGGCTGACTGAATTAATCATAGGCAATCACCATCCTCCGCTGTTGCGTAAAGTTTAGCTGTGGGAAGTTATATCAGTGCCTCCACTACCTTTATATATAAATATTATATATATATATATATATATATATATATATATCTATATATATATATATATATATATATATTATAGATATATATATATATATATATATATATATATATATATATATATATATATATATATATCTATATAATTATTGCACTATCCTTTAGGTTGGAGTTATTACTTCACACAAAGTATTTTATCTGAATGGGAGGGGGTCACAATTGGCAACAGCTACAAGTATGTGTGCTGAGCCATTTTTGAATAAATAAACTAATCATTTGGTGCCACTCTCAATTCCTCTAAAAAAATAAATGTAAGATAAGTATTCTCGTTTTAATAGCGTCTTTGGTCATTTTCTTTTCTTGCCGATAGTTAGGACACTGCAGCCATGTCGAGGTTCGTAGCCCAACGTGTCTTACCTTAACTGAATTGTTCTTTAGTTGCTGTTGGTTCGTGTGGATGAAATGAAATTTTTATCGGATATGGGAATTCGATTGATATTAAGACCAAAGTCCCATCATAAAGAGCCGTTTTAACACCCGCACAGATGATGTACCACAACACAAATAATTACTGGAAACGGAAATGTGAATGAATTGTTCAGGATAAGCTAACTATAAAGATTAAAACATTTTCCTCCATTTTATTCCCCCTCCCGAAGTTGACGATCATACAACTTGGAGCCCTTGACTCCCAAATTAAGTTGACCTATAATATCATGTCATTTATCTAATAGTCCACTTATTTTCGGCTGCCTCACTCAAATTGATCTGTACACTATCACCAAGTATCAGGTACCATATATATTCAGGGAGGAAAATCTAAACTCAAATAAAAATGATTCGCAGTTTGATGTTTAAAGCCAGCTGAGTGCGTTTGTCTCTCAACTTCCCGCCGGCACGCACTACAGGCAGCCTATGTAATGTGTTTCAATACATTCTATCGATGCTGGCTTTGACGACCATTATTCGGCTAATTTTCTCCCTAGTAATATTTTTTTCTTTATTTGTTCATTATATCCAGTAGACAGGCACTAACATCATATTATATCCTCACGTCTGTTCAATGTATTTACCATTGTTAATATGATTTATAATGCGTCTCCAACAGGCATAAAAATCGGACAACCGAATGTGCAAATATGTCAGCTGTGTGCAAGGCATAGGGCGTCAATCACTGCCGAGAGTGACTTCGGAAGGCCATATTGAAAGGTCTCGGTCCAGCTCTTAGTAATATATTTTACTACTATTACTTTTTTTAATCTTAATTATTATTATATTATTATTATTATTCGACCCAATTTCACAGAGAAAAATTACCTTACGAAAACACACCTAAGCACTCCAACCATTGTGGTCAGGCCTAAGCATCTGCTCTTGGATCTAAGCAGTGTCAAGCATAAATGGTTCCTGTGTAAATACAGGACTTTCTTTGCATATGGTAGCGAAGCACTAACTGAACAGTAATGTAGTACAATCACTAAACACCAACACTCACAATGCACTTACTCAGTAAGCACTCACACTTGCACCATTCACTATACACACACACACACACACACACACACACACACACTTAACATACACTCACACATACTCTCAATAACACAAAACACTCTGAATACCCAACACTCACTAGGCACTCACTATACACTAAATACTCACTAAACACTTTAAACAGTAAATTTACTAAATGCAAACACATGGTAAACATTCACTAAACACTCACTTAATCCTAAACATTAATTAAACACTAAACATTCACTAAACCCTAAGCACTCATTAAATACTAAATGCTTACCAAACCTTAAATACTTATTAAATACTAAACAGTGAATGAACATCCACTCACTAAAAACTTAATAAACACTTACATACTAAACAATTGCTAAACACTAACATTCATAAGACATTCACTAAACGCTCACTTAAAATTCGCAAAACTTTCACTAAAACCTTAGACACTCACTGAATACTTACACACTAAATATTCACTAAACACTACCATTCACAATACATTCACTAAACGTTCACTAAATATTCACAAAACATTTATTAAAACCATAAAGACAAAACATTCACTGAATACTTACACAATAAACATTCAATAACATTCACAAAACATTCACTAAACTCTAAAGACTCAGTAAACATTCACTGAATACTGACACATTAAACAGTCACTAAACTCTAAACATTCATCATACACTTACTCATAAACATTCACTAAACGCTTACTCACTAAACCCTAACAATTCGCTAAACACTGACTCATTAAACATTAACGATAGAAAAAATTGACAATCGCACTAATTTATCATTTCTCTTGTTTTCTTTACATTAATGCTAGGTGATTATTATTTTTTTTTTTGGTCTAGTTTGCTCTTGTATTTATTCATAATCTTCTTGAGACAATGGAAATGTTCGAAATAACTTGGTGTGTAGAGAGATTGTTTAAAAAACAGAGATCCTCTGTGTCCTACCTCAGACAGGTGTATTATATCTGACGAATTTTACACCAGCCGAAAAAAAATCGACTATAGTAACAACAATATTCATTCATAAAACTGATAATACAAAAATGTATCCATGATTTCATTAGCATGAAAGTCAGTTGAAACCAAAAGAAGGTAGTCCTGCTTCGATAAAACAAACCGAGTAGATTGTAGCGCAATTATTATGATCTGTACCCTGACTATAGCGTATATATTACATATGTATTACTATCTATTTAATGGGTGCGTAACTCTATTTAACAAATGTTAGGTACATAGACATTTTACAGCAATAACTCTAATAATGATAACAACTTATATGCTACTTTATAGTGCCAGTCTTCCAACCACCGCTACATTAATTTTCATCTCGTAAACAAAGCTAAAGCGAGTAGGGGAGACCGGGGCTAGTTGGCACACTTTTTACAATTTTGGTTATTGCGAATATAAAACAAATATTTTTGAAAAATATTTACCACCATTGAAAAATATTAACATTCGCCTTTATCATAGAGCAAAATAATTGTTGTTTTCTTTCAACATAAGAACAATAAGCTTTAGAAAAAAATAACTTTTCGAGGGGGTAAGTTGGCACATTGATAATTAAAAGAAAATTACTACATTGCATTTAAATTAAATAGAAAAAATACCCTCTGAATTTCCAAAATACAAGATATAAGGCATTAGTATTACTTCAGATCTAGTTGTAATTGTGGCAGGTGTGAAATAAATCCTCGTCGTAGTCTTCATGCTCCCACATGTTACATGCCCTGCACTGGACCCACACTTCTCCTGGCTTACCAAAGACAGGCTCTCTTCAGCTAAGCTTTCTTCTGGATCAACAGGAGCAGTTCTTAAACTCTGTATCACGCTGATGACTGATCTGAAGCCCATGTGTCTTTTCGGACATCTCTCAATCTGTTACATAACCACCCGTAAAATCAAAATCTTGAGGTAGTCTGTAATTCAAAGCTGAAATTCCATCAATCCTAAACCAATTGAAAACATCAGAATAAGTGACAGCTAGAGGTAAAGCCGAGGAAACTTTGCCAGGAATGTCACAGATGGGCATACTTGATCCTGGATTACCAGTCATCCACGAATCACATACCCTGTTAACACATTTCTTCAGATGTCTATAAAACACTAAAATCCAGGGGCTGCAACTTGTGAGAACAATGTGGAGGAAATGATAGGACACTATTCTCATTATCCTTCCAAAAATCCAGAAACAAAACGTAAATTATATAAATAAATAGGCTTACTATTGTTATTAAATAACGTGTGCCAACTTGCCCCATTTATTTTGAGCCAACTTGCCCCATCCCTACCATTTGGTACAAAAACGCTTACCAGTCAACACCAAGAAGCCTTAAATTAATAATTTTAATGGTATAGAATCTTTAAACCATAAGGAAAACTATGCTATAATTAAAAAATAATCTTTATGAATGAATAACAGAAAGATTAAAATATTTACTTATTACAATCAAAATAAAAAATTGTCTCATAAATTCGAACTCCTACGTTCTATCTCTATAGAATTTTGTTGGTAATTGAGGAACCACGTGGCAATTACAGAGTATATATATTAGCGTCATCTATTGGTAAACTTTAAAGTCATTTTGAGTGTGCCAACTTACCCCTGTAGCCAACTAGCCCCGGGCTCCCCTACTATAATTGAAGTCAGTTGCTTGCTTGACAAAATAATAATATGACTGAATTATTATGGGCCTACAGATGACTGTTATTTATATGAAACAAATAAATAATTTTTGTGTTAGATCAGCCATCGTCAACCGGGGTTCCGCGGAACCCTAACGGTCGCCAGGTGTTCCGTAAGAATTCGTTTTATTTAATTATTTGTTACTTATAAGTATATATTTTTCGTTAAACATGGCGTGAGAAATCGTAGTCCTATTATTTATTTCATCGTAACATATCGTGCGAGATTTTTTCCCTCTGTTTTACTAAAAGTAATTAATACAAATGCTTACACACACACACACACACACACACACACACACACATATATATATATTATATATATATATATATATATATATATATATATATATATATATATATTTACATATGTGTGTGTGTGTGTGTGTGTGTATTGGGGTTCCTTGGGATGAGGAAGATTGTCTCAGGGGTTCCTCAAAGTGTCAAAGGCTGGGAAACACTGCGGTAGATAAATACAAAGGATATAGAAAGGATAAAAATATTTATTGAATATATCACGATAACGTATAATACGGGTCAATAGTAGCCCACTATACTAATCTAGACATTCATTATCAGGGCTTGCCCTTCCCCCCCCTGCCCACCTGTTAGGGTGTGTCTGTCAGGGGAAACCACCCACTAAAATGTCTGCCATTACCATCACAGCATTCTAGGATATGAAGTGCTATTGTAGTACAAATTTTACTTGGTATCTCCAATGTTGGATGCAGTTCTGTCTCCCCCTCCCCCACTCATTGTGGGGTTGTCCTGTCCATGGGGTAACCGAACCCACATAAAATGTCTGGTCTGGCAAGTTAACCATCACAGCCATTCTAGTCTATGCCAAGTGGCAATTGTAGTACAAATTTTACTTGGTATCTCCAACGTTGGATGCAGATCCTGTCTCCCCCTCCCCACTCGTTGTGGGGCGTCTGTCAGGGGGTAACCACCCACTAAAACGTCTGTCATTACCACCACAGTATTCTAGGATGTGCAGTGCTATTGTAGTGTAAATTTGACCCGGTATCTCCTAAGTTGGATCTAGATCCAATTAAACCCCCCTTTATAGGGCGTCTGTCACTGGTCATTCTATAACCAGTAGAGTCTGCAGATATATTATATAATAGTTTCATCTGGTATCTCATATATTGGATCTAGACCCAAAATCTAACGAGCAATTAGTGGTGCTTGTTAAGTAAGCCACCCTTATATTTTCGGCAGACGGTCAGTTTCACAGTTTACAAGTCTACTCCTAAATACCAGTAGGGGTTACAGTCGGTGTCTCGTTCTTTGTATCTCAACAGTCCGGGCTGCGGGACTATTACTTGCTACAGAATACCCTTTTCAAATACAATGTCAGATAGTCTGGACTTGTTCTAATTGATTTTCGATCCGTTTTTACATGATTAACAGCTTACCTATATGTTAGAGTAAGATTGTGAAATCAGGGATTTCGTTCGTGATATCACCAATTCACGTAGGGACACCGATCCCCAAGTGCTAATACTGAACCCGGCTAAACAGTAATTCATCTATGCTAGTTCCTCGAGGGTCAAATGTCCCTAAATGCATTTGATCCTACAAGGGGCTAGTACTAAACATGAATAAACACGTTTGATCTCCAAGGGGTTAGTACTAAACAGGCTAAACAGTAGATGAATTACTGTTTCGCCGTGTTCAGTACTAGCCTTGGGGATCAACTGTTCCTACGTGAATTGTTGATTTCACGAATTCCCTGAAAGTTTCAGGAATTCCGTGAAATCCCTGGTTTCACAATCTTACTGTAACATATATACGTTTTAACTCGGGTAAGGGATGCAATTTTGCTGGTATCAGTCAGTGATATTTCCAGTGACCAACAAAGATACGCTGCTGCCGATTCTGTTAGTAGTGGGGGATTCACGGGGTATTAGTTACTATAGTAGACTCACATCAACCGTGCATCAGATGTCTAGGCCAGTCCCTTACGACGCTCCTGATTGGCTGTTGATAAGCCAATCACAGGGCTGGAAACTCTCAGTCTCTCGAGAGAGTTCACATAGGTAGGATGTATGTTCCACCTCTCCTGAAAGACGTATACCTCCAAAGAGGTGTAACATAGATCCTACCCATGTGAACTTTCGAGAGAGACTGAGTTTCCAGCCCAGTGATTGGCTTATCAGCAGCCAATCAGGAGCGTCGTAAGGGACTGGCTTAGACATCAAATGCACAGTTGATGTGAACCTGCTATCTGAAACAGAGGTCTGGAAAGGATCAATAGGAGGTTTTGTCCGACGAAAATAATACTTCATTGATTAACCAATCTCGCCCCGAACTCCAGCCCTATGATTTGCTCTGCATAAGTAACTCTGTACTTAATGATTCTGAATATACGACAATTCTAGGGGGTCCCTAGTCGTAAAATGCGGTCAGAAAGCTTTAGGTAAAATGTACAGAGGTAATGGTACTAACGTTTGCGCTTAGGATGTTGTGTTCTACCATTATTGAAATAAAATACCTTCCCCAAGTCTGGATATCTGACAGATGCAGAGATCTTTATCTGGGCCAGTGCCGAATGGTACCGTGGTTTCCCATATACCGTAAACTCTAATTAATCATGGAACTTTATTAACTCACGTATTACCAGCGCTCCAAGAGTTAGCGTGTGCTACTCACTCTACCGAAAACTGGTTCTATTTCCTGTTAGTGCCTATACTGTTTTTATCCATCTGTCCAACCGCCTGTGGTGTTTGTATATGGTAACACTGCGCCCCGGGCTTTAGATAATTACACTGTGTAAGTTTTAGGTAGATAAGAGCATATCTGAGTGTACATTTGCAACTGAAAAGTGTTGTAATAATTTACTGTATGCGAATTACACCGTTAAAATTCGAAATAGGATATTATTATAATTCTTGAATGTAAGATGAATGTAACTATCTAAAGCCAGGGACGCAGTGTTACCATACGCAAACACCACAGGCGGGTGGTGTGATGGTAATTGCATCATAGCAAAGAAAGATAAAGGAAAGGAGAACGCATTTTCGAGAAGTTCGGCAGCAAGGAGGTTTTTGCGCCACTGTTGGAGGCGCCTATGTTCGTGGTTGTTCCAGAATCGGCAGGAGTGTTGTGGATCTCGTCGTTACGTGAGAAACGCCGCGATTTCTGATGCAATACCTCGTCTAGATTCATCTAAGAGGTTCTAGAAATCCCTGGAGTCGGTGACGTTCGCCGTAGGCTCCGCCCCCTGAGTGCCGTATAAATACGACGAATGAACTTTGGAGAGGAGTGATCGTAGAAGAGAGAGAGATCGTAAAAGAGAGATCACCAGTTAGTCCCAGAGAGCCACAGATCAGATTATCAGTGAGAGATCAGCAGCAGCAGAGATCTTCCGTGAGATACGAGAAAAAGGAACCGACGAAGTATCAATTAAAAGTTGTTCGAGAGTTGGTTGGATATTGGTCTAGTCGTCTTCCGGTGTGGACGACCGAGTTGTCTCTACGTCGAGCAGACTTCAGAGAAGAAAAGGTCCTGTTACAGGTGTTGGGGAATTCCTGCCTTACGAGAAGATTAGTTTCTGCAATACGGAGTCAAGAGGACGTCCTAAATCGCCGATCTACTTTCATGAAGCCACCTCTTCGAAGTGCCAAACTATTTAGCAAGTATTCTTATTACCTCACTGTTTCCCCCCGTTCATGCAGTGTAAGATTCTATCTTTTTTATGTAAATAGGAGATATCATTCTGCATTTACCTTTGTTAGTAAGCTTGTAAATAAACCTTTGTTGTGTTAGTGTTTCTTTCTATATTCATATCCCCAGTTTCAACTGTTTGTGTTGATAAGTTTTTTATTTATTCCATATCGAACCTGAAGCGGACCTCCCTCAGAGGCCGTAACATTGTGTCGACCCTTTTCAGGATATTTCGACACCGTAACATTGTCTCTGAGATCCCAGGTCCGTAACATTTGTGGCGACCTTGCCTAGGCTATCAACACCATAACAGTTTGAAACAGGGAGAATATAGAAAGAATCAGAATGAGTGAGATGGTGAAAGAGTTTGTTGAGTCGGGTAAGCTACTAGGTCTAGAGGGGAATGATCTCCGTGAGTATGTTGAAAGGGAAAAGTATGAGAGAGATGAAAGAGCGGCTGAGAGAGAGGAGAGAGCAGCTGAGAGAGAGATGCAGCAACAAGAGAGAGAGAAAGAGCGTATGCATGAGTTGGAAATTGCTCGGTTAAGGGAAAGTACTCGTAACAGTCGGACAGGCGAAAACGAAAACGGAGCTGATAGGTTAGGTATGAGTGCAGTGCTAAAGTTAGTACCAAAGTTTGATGAGGAAGATGTTACGACATATTTCATGTGTTTTGAGAAGTTAATGGAACGAGTAGGTTCTCCTAAAGAAACGTGGACTTTATATTTGCAGTCAGTTTTGAGTGGTAGGGCGCTTACTGTGTATAGTTGCATGTCTAAGGAGGAATGTGATAATTATGATATTGTGAAAGAAACTGTTCTTAGCGCGTATAGGCTAGTACCAGAGGCGTACCGTAAGAAATTTAGAAATTTGAGAAAGGATGAAATATTACATATGTAGAATACGGTAAGAAGTTAGATAGGCTGTTTTTTGATTGGTTAACTTCTGCCAAGGTTGAGGATTTTGACGGTTTGAAGAACTTAGTGTTGTTAGAAAACTTCAAAGATAACGTATCCCCTGATATTAAACTTTATATAGAGGATAGGCGAGAAGTATCTTTTGCAGGAGCAACTAGGCTAGCTGACGAATATAGTCTAACTCATAATTTGTGTGTTAGTAAGAAACGGAACGATCCTTCGTCTGGTAGAGTACAAAGCAGTAAAGGTTTCAGTCCTAGTAATAGCAATTAATGCGAGTAAAAGTGACTATTCCTGTTATACATGCGGAAAACCTGGTCATACGTCTTAGGTTTGTAAGAGTAGGATGGCATCTAGTGGCTCAGAATTAACTTGTTTCCGATGTAATGGGAAAGGGCATTTAGCGAGGAATTGTGCAGTAGAAAGAAAGGATGGTAAGAAACCAGTATCGCTAGTTAACCTTTCGTCAAGTAGGAATGATGTGATGAGAGAAACTAGGAAAGTTTTTGGCGAATTTCTGTCGGAAGGCGTAGTTTCCTCTCTTGGAGGAGTAGATTCAAGAGAAGTGGTCTTGCTTCGCGACACAGCGGCTGCTGTCTCACTTATTCGAAGAGAGTGTGTGCCGAACAGGGCAGAAATCAATATGGAAGAGAAAGTTATGTTAAGTGGATTTCCTAACACTTGTGTTCTTTGTCCTTTGTTGAGTTGAATTTAGAAAGTCAGGTAGTGTCAGGAGAAGTAAAACTTGCAGTTGTGGACAGTTTGCCCGTTGAAGGCGTTGACATTATTGTCGGTAATGACTTAGCTTTATCCAAGAATGTGAATCCTGTTGTGAGGAATATTCCAGTGCCTGAAATGGTAGTAACTAGGTCGGGTTTAGATACAGACATAGACTACGATCATAATTTGTTCGTGGATTCGAACGAGTGTGAGTTCATGGATTCGAACGAGTGTGATAGAGGTAGCGAGGTTGATCTTAGCATGAGTGTGGCTGAGAGAGCTAACTCTATCGTTGACAGTGAGAGCCAAGGGGAAGGCGTAGCTGTCGAGAGTAACGTAGTGAATGTACCAGTATCTAGTACTAGTTACGGTGATGAATTAGGCTCTAACGTTTTGGATAAGGATGAGCTAGTCAAGTTGCAGAAAGAGGATGAGACACTAACCCGAATTTTTGAATATGAGCTGGATGGTGATCTCGATGATGTGTGTAAGGAAACTTTTTGTTTAAAGGACGAAGTTTTGTGTCGCTATGTTCGACCGAAGTCAGGTAGTAAAGGGGAAGTCACAGAACAATTAGTAGTTCCTAGGAAGCTTCGTGAACTAGTTTTGAAGTTAGCACATGATGAGCAAGGACATTTAGGAGTAAATATAACTTTCAAGTGTATTAGTAAGGCGTACTTTTGGCCTAAGATGAAAAATGATGTATGTTTTAAGAGATATGTTTTAAGCTGTCTTGAATATCAAATTGCAGGGAAACCGATTCAAGTAATTCCCAGAGTTCCGTTGTGTAATATTTCTTCAGTAGGCGAATATTTTGATAATGTAATTATAAATATGTTTGGAACTTTGTCTAGAAGTAAGGGTAGAGATGATTGTATAACTAATCTTGATTATTATAAAAACAATCTAAGAGATGTTTGGCAGCTTGCGGAGGAGAACGGAAGCGCTTGGCAATTAGCGAAAGAAAACCCGAACGGAAGTAAAGGGGAAACAGAAGGAAACCCTCATCTTCGAGCAAAAGAGAGAAGTTTGTGTGTAAGAGATAAACTTTTAGTACTAGTCTCAAGAGAAAGTCCATCTTTACCTTATATATATGAAGGTCCTTTTTCAGTTTTAGAGAAGAGGGGAAATATATATCATAGAATTAATGTGGGTAAGAGTAGAGCAAAATCAGTAAATGTAAATTTGCTTCAGAATTATAAACAACGCCCCTTGCCGTGGCCCCCGCCCGTGTAACAGTACTACTCAGTGAGTTTAGTTTTGAGAAAAACACAAGAGGTGTTTTAGTATTGATAAGTTGTAATCAGAGTTCAGAAAACGGAAATAGTAAGAGAGAAGGATAATGTTATAGCAGTAGCCTCTAGAGATTTTTCTCAGCATAAGTAGCCTAATAACCGTTTTCTGTTATCGCACGAGTGAGTGTGAGTGGAGAAGCGTGAGTGTTTGACTGCATTGAAGCTTTATGCAGAATTGTTTCCCCGCTGTTTAATTCTTGCTTCTCTAGAAAAAAATAAAATCATTTGATTTCATTTTTTTTCTCTTTTGGGGGGGCGTGTGATGGTAATTGCTTCATAGCAAAGAAAGATAAGGGAAAGGAGAACGCATTTTCGAGAAGTTCGGCAGCAAGGAGGTTTTCGCGCCACTGTTGGAGGCGCCTATGTTCGTGGTTGTTCCAGAATCGGCAGGAGTGTTGTGGATCTCGTCGTTACGTGAGAAACGCCGCGATTTCTGATGCAATACCTCGTCTAGATTCATCTAAGAAGTTCTAGAAATCCCTGGAGTCGGTGACGTTCGCCGTAGGCTCCGCCCCCTGAGTGCCGTATAAATACGACGAATGAACTTTGGAGAGGAGTGATCGTAGAAGAGAGAGAGATCGTAAAAGAGAGATCACCAGTTAGTCCCAGAGAGCCACAGATCAGATTATCAGTGAGAGATCAGCAGCAGCAGAGATCTTCCGTGAGATACGAGAAAAAGGAACCGACGAAGTATCAATCAAAAGTTGTTCGAGAGTTGATTGGATATTGGTCTAGTCGTCTTCCGGTGTGGACGACCGAGTTGTCTCTACGTCGAGCAGACTTCAGAGAAGAAAAGGTCCTGTTACAGGTGTTGGGGAATTCCTGCCTTACAAGAAGATTAGTTTCTGCAATACGGAGTCAAGAGGACGTCCTAAATCGCCGATCAACTTTTATGAAGCCACCTCTTCGAAGTGCCAAACTGTTTAGCAAGTATTCTTACCTCACTGTTTCCCCCAGTTCATGCAGTGTAAGATTCTATCTTTTTTATGTAAATAGAAGATACCATTCTGCATTTATAAACCTTTGTTGTGTTAGTGTTTCTTTCTATATTCATATCCCCAGTTTCAACTGTTTTTGTTGATAAGTTTTTTATTTATTCCATATCGAACCTGAAGCGGACCTCCCTCAGAGGCCGTAACATTGTGTCGACCCTTTTCAGGATATTTCGACACCGTAACATTGTCTCTGAGATCCCAGGTCCGTAACAGGTGGACAGATGGAAAAAAACCGAGTATAGTTGTTATTTTGTATAGTATCTTAAGCCGTTCATTATTCTTACCATCAATTAAACTGTCGAATAAACTTCAAGTTCTTGATTTTTCGTCCTTTATGGTGGATTTTGCGTATGTGTAATTACTTATTTGTGGATTTATCTATATTTATTATCCATTTGTTAGTTCCTCTCTCCGTTTTCTCTTTTTCTCATGTAATCTGGGGACATTTTCTTTGTAAATTAATGGACTCATAGGCTTATTGTACATGAATGCTTGCTCATCTAGAATAATATAATGATTATAATGCATTGCCATTTTGATCAAAAGGTGCTCTGGATGTCTCTCCATGTGAATGAAGCATTCTTTGGCTTCATTTACTCTTGTCACTCATCCTAAATTGGTTGTTATATACCTGAACCATGACAAGTGACAGTTCTGATATAAAACATATTCCCAATATGTTTTATATCAAATTCTACGGCACTATTCAACGACCACTTCTAAAACCCATCAGCACTGGAACGTACTGAGAGTTTCCAGTCCTGCTTTTGGCTTATCAACAGCCAATCAGGAGCGTCGTTAGGGACTGGCCTAGACATCAAATGCACGGTTGATGTGAATCTACTATATATGCTCAGCGTTATGGGTTCCAGGAAGCAAGACTTGACTGGTCTTACCTCTTGCCATCAAATCTCCCGAACACTGTCATCATTCGTCAAGTCTGAACTTCCTTCTACCTTTGTTTGTCAACATGAATAAGGTACTTTGCTCATGATTAATTTGCAGATGGTGACTATACTCTGTTTTTTTCCATCTGTCCACCCACCTGTGGTGTTTGCGTATGGTAACATTGCGTCCCGGGCTTTAGATAGTTACATTCAGCTTACATTCAACAATAATAACAATATCCTATTTCGAATATTAACGGTGTACTTCGCACACAGTAAATTATTAAAACACTTTTCAGTTGCAAATGTACACCGAGATATCCTTTTATTTACCTAAAACTTACACATACCGCAACTATTTAAAGCCCGGGACGCAGTTTTACCACAAAAACACCACAGGCGGATGGACAGATGGAAAAAAAACAGAGTATAGTTTCTGCATACGGTTTTGTTAGCCTAAGTGTGTGGCTTTTTCTTCTTTTCTCTCGGTAAACGGAATCGACGTTTCCATCGGGACTGCCCTGTGTCTGTATCTTAATGGTTCTGTATCTGCATCTGTCCCAAGTGCCTGGAGTGTTTCCTAATGATCTGTTCCTCTCCATTCGTCTTTCCTTTCCTTTATTCGAATCCCTCTCGACAACTGATCTTCTCGTACATATTAATATCCAGGCCGTTTCAATCTTCAAAAATAATTTTTGCGCTCAATTTGGTCCTCAATTAAAACTGATTCACTGTCTCGTTTAATCCTGGCAAATTATTAATATGGCTCTAGATAGCGTCTATGATCAGAGCGGGAAAGTATTACCGTTGCTAATGAGTGCTTCAAAAACCAATTTATCTTCTTGTCTCATTATTTTAACGCGATCTGTCATCGCAACTCATTTCGAAATTCCTCGTCTCAGGAGCAATCAGCAACATATCAATTAATGAGCAAATGGTGAACTTGACTAAGTCTACTTTCGGAAAGTTAGAGGTGCTCTTGAGACGGATGATTCCTAATCTCCTTGAACGACGTCTGTCTACTCCACATCCACTTGGGCCTATTCCTTCCTGGTCTGTCTGCTGTGTTCAAGGTCAATCTCTCTGAAAAGCTTGATTAGAAGATTTCTGTCCCTTCAGTGACCCATAATGATATAACTTTATCATTTTGATTTATTCTTTGTTGCCGTAGCTCTTCAAGTTATGGGTTACGTAACTGTATTCAGTCCGAGTGATACTTTGAGTATGATGGGAACGTGTGAGTGAAACAACTGCCTTTTAATTGAGACTTTTCACTTCTGGAATGTGGATTTCTGCGTTAGTCTCGTATTCCTGTACCTTTGCGCTTCCTTCTGTTTTCCAACAATAGCTTTCTTTTTTACTAGTGAAGTTCAGTAGCTTCTAGTACAAACATTAATATGCCTTACATGCCTTACATTTATCTATCTATCTATCTATATATACATACATATATACATACACACACACACACACACATATATATATATATATATATATATATATATATATATATATATATATATATATATGTATATCAGATATATATATATATATATATATAAATATGTATATATGTATGCATACAAATATTTACATACCAATATCAATATATATATATATATATATATATATATATATATATTATATATATATATATATATATATATATATGTATATTGTGTGTGTGATAGTGATAGAACGACAGTATTACCGTATGAAATTTATTTAATGTGACTGGGCATGAAAAAAGGACATACACAGTATTTAAGATTTTCGAAAACTAATTATCATCATGCCAATCTGTAACAGTGTTACGAAAACAAGGTCTGGAGCTTCAGGTATTTCAGGCATTCAGTTTGAATTTGAAAAAGCAACTGATACTGTTTGTTTGTTTAATTTTTTTCTTTTTTAAATATCACGTTTATTTAAAGAAAGGATCTTTCTTAAAGGTCTCTTTAGGTGCTTACTTTAAACACCCATGTGTAGTTACTCTGGTAGACCGAAAATTATTGAAGAGAATGACACAGGTAATTATTGTCTGTTAACCTTTGTGTTCAATATCATGGCTCACAGAACTAAACATAATTAGGTTATATTCACATAACTGGGATGTAAGAAACACTAGTCAACGGATATTAATTTGAACATGAATATTTTCGACTTTTTCTTGTAGGGGTTTCTTTTGACGTGTATTTCTGTTATATCAACCGTCCCTGACATAACATTTTTCTTACAATGCATCCTGCTTAAGATATTAGTATGAGGTACCTTTTCCAGGGGGTTATTGGTTTACTCATTATTAAGATTTTAGTCCACGTCAAAGTTCATCAGAAAAGCTACTACTTTAATCTGAGATATTATCAAGATTTTATGATTACCATTACCAAGTCTAATTACACAGTATGTATATTAGCCCGAATACGGCCTCTCCTGTCAGTTTTAATTCTCAGGAAAAGTCATCCAACAATCGCTCGTCTAGTCGAATAAGTTGTAATGGAAACTTGAAGCCAATGGTCCTGGCTTTACAGGAAATGTATAATTACCAGGTTCAATTAGGTGGTAGTCTCTCTAATGAATAGTCTGTTGCCTTTGCTGAAGTTCTGTGTATCTCGCTTTTCCAGGAATTCTATCGCAATTAGCGTTTTGTGAATATGCTCTTTGTTATTTCCCCACAGCTAATCGGACTGACTTGTAAAAGGATTCATGGGAATGAAACTTTTGCTCTTTTGGCTGAAAAATGAGTTCGTGTCCTTGGAACGAATGTCAAGGCCACTCATATGGAGGCTATGTGATATAGATCCATAACTGTTTCGAAAGATAATCTGCGGTAAAGAAGGAAATTTATTGTGTAAAAAGCCAGAAATAATAATAATAATAATAATAATAATAATAATAATAATAATAATAATAATAATAATAATAATAAATCTTTACCATAATTTCTTCAGTCTACTCAGCTGTAAATGAGTACCTATTCCTGATGGGGTAGGGTCCAGCTATGGGTTAAATAGCAAAACTCAGCAATGATGGAAAGAAATGAGGGATTAAACGACAACGACGTAAATGGAACCTCTGTCAACAGAGGAGCTTCGTCCGGCAGCCAGGTATTCAGCCCAATTGAAGGGGACGACGGTCAGGTACTTGGAGGTCGTCATCCAGCAACTAACCGCCACAACGGAAGTAACCAACAACCGGAGACTGGAGATACAGAAGCAAACCAGAGAAAGAAATGGACAAGAGAAGGAAATATGGAGATGCTACATCAGAAGCAACCCGATGGAGAGGAATAAAATAAAAATAAGAAGGATATGTGATAAGCCAGTGGAAATTGTACCCATAATCATAGGAATACTAGGAACGATCCCAAGATCCCTGAAAAGGAATCTGGAAAAACTAGAGGCTGAAGTAGCTCCATGACTCATGCAGAAGAGTGTGATCCTAGAAACGGTGCACATAGTAAGAAAAGTGATGGACTCCTAAGGAGGCAGGATGCAACCCGGAACCCCACACTATATACGCCCAGTCGAATTGGAGGACTGTGATAGACCAAAAAATAAAAAAATAATAATAATAGCAATAATCTCCTTCATTTCGTATATGCGTAAATTAACGAAAGCAGAAAACATAACCATTTCAGCGAGAGCTAACTAAGGAACATCCTGCCTCTATCTTTAACCGAATTATTACACTCAGAATTAACATGCAGAGGGAGACAGCGGCATAACTTTTTCATTCATAATTATTATTGCCCAAATACCTGTAGGGATAAAAGTCCGATGTCTATAGAAAATTGAACTCAGCCTAATTATAAAGTTACCTGGAAATTAATAAATAGGCAAAGGAAGAAGCACAGCATCACAACCTTATTAGATTATATTAAGACTTTATTCAGCTTTACCCAGAAGCCTTGATTAGGCTAAAAGTGATGTCTCCGAAACTAATTAAACAATCCTAATAATGGGCTCCAAAACAAAATTTTATAAAAGAACTTTAGAAAGTACTTTAACATCACTTTAATTGGTTCCGTGGATCTTTGAGGGAAGGAATGGAAGGAAGTATTAAAAAGAACAATTCTGTAGACAGCTGAAGGCAAATGGCTACATCTCATCCCACAAACAAAGAAAATGTGTAGAGGGGAGCGAATACCATGTTTGTAAGAAATAATGGCTGGAATGAAATTGTGTGGGAATAAAGCTATAAAAAGGACGTATCCGTGGAAGTATATATATATATATATATATATATATATATATATAGTATATATGATATTATATATATTATATATATATATATATATATATATATATATATATCTATATAGATAGTATATATATATCTAATATATATCTATCTATATAGATAATATCTATATATATATATATATTATATATATATATATATATACATATATATAAATATCTATCCTTATATATATATATATATATATATATATATATATATATATATATATATATATAATCTATATATAGATATATATATATAGATACTATATATATAATATATATATATATATACGTATATATATATATATATATATATATATATAATTATATATATAAAATATAGATATATATTTATATATTATAAATAAAGGTTTTTTTGCCACGAAGGAAAAAAATGAAAAAGCGAGTTAGCCGAGTACTTTCGGTCCTATTCCGAATAGGACCGAAAGTACTCGGCTAACTCGCTTTTTCATTTTTTTCCTTCGTGGCAAAAAAAACTTTATTTTACATAGCATCACGTTTTATATACTTCGTGATCAAGTTATTCATATATAATATATATATATATATATATATATATATATATATATATATATATATATATATATATCCTTAAATCCACAGTAGAAAGGTGAGTGAAAAAGTGGGTACTAGGGACAAGTACATTCGTAGTTTATTCTACATTTTCAAGAGTGAACTTTTAAAATGTAGAATAAACTACGAAATTACTTGCTCCAAGTCCCCAGTTCTTCACACATCAATTACGTGTTCCTGTGTACTACATTGGATATATATATATATATATATATATATATATATATATATATATATGTATATATATATGTATATATGTATATATATATATATAATATATATATATATATATATATATATAATTCATAATTGAATCATGAAATATGGAACATGAATATATAAATAAAGACAAAATCCATGGAATCTTGTAACTTTTTTTGAATAAATATCTCCGCTTGATACCATTCAGTTTCAATGAGGTCCTGTTAGTGATGGTATTAATTCGCAGAACAATCGTAGAAGATGATATATATATATAGATACTATAATATATATATACTATATAGATGTATGTATATATCTATTATATATATATATACTATAGATATATTATATAACTTCTACGATATATATATATATATATATATTATATAATATATAACTTTATATAATATATATATATATATATATATATAGTATTATATATATGATGTATATATATATGTGATAATATATATATATTATATATATCTATTATATATATATATATATATATCTATATATATATATATATTATAAGCAAGGGGATTAGCCATCATCATTGGCAGAAGCGATCAAGCTATCGTTATTAGAAGACTTGTACAATCATATCTGATCTTCAGCATGTAAAACTTCAGAAGAATATATCTATTTTTATATTTCGTGTTTTCTACAAGAACCTCCTCACCATGAGTTTAACACATCGTCGTAATAACCAACAAGATAATACCGACTTCGTAAGTGATCTACAAACCCCAAAACACTCCATTGAAGATGGAAGTGCAATACCAACCGACTTAGCGTATAGATTATCGCAAGTCTAACATTACCTCATAGGGCGCCTTATCATACAAGGCACAAGCCCTAATATTGGTGGCCAGCGTACCAGAAGAACTCTACAACGTCCTACGAAGAAAAACCAGAATAATAAATCATGTATCATAAGAAGTCAACGACGACGGAAGCAGCAGATTCTTCAACCAACTTAGTATCATCGTTTAGTGAATAACTTCAAGAAACAAAACCGACGTGTATTTTTCCTACGGCAACGCAAGCTTCGTCTCTCATTAGAATCATTCAAGAAAACATCGTTAGTGAGCGTTTCCGGCACTTCAAGAAACAAACCAACGAATCGCGTCTGCAGCATCGGATCTTCAATTGGCTCGAATCATCGAAACAACGTGCACTGGGGAAACTGAAGCCAAACCAGGTCATCCGCTAAATAGAGAAGGAGGACCAAGGCCGTGTGTCGTTATCGGAACACCGTGACTTCCCACAAAAGCAAGCTAAGTACAATTTTTTATTCATTTGGAGTAACTTTGAGTGTTTCCTTTGCTGGTCGAATTTCGTTATTCCTGTGGCTGAAGTTACGAGACATTCTTAATCTTATTTTTTTTACAGAAATTATCTACATCATTGAGATATCGCTACTGCGAGTTTTTTATCTTTGAGTGTCTGTTTCCAGAAGTTCTACTGAAATATCATTATCATATATTGTGTTAATTTTATCATTTTGGGTGATTATTAATCCCTTACGTAACAAATTATATTAAACAGTGAATATGCGTTTACGCAGTGGACGTCTGTATTTATACAGATGTATGGATAGGGTCGTTAAGCACCGTAGTGATTAGAAAACACACAAAAAACAAGTGGAACACCCGTACAAATCTATATAAATTAGAGGTAACACTATTTCGGGTCATGACAATAAATGCTCCTTTGCAAAGTCCCGCTCGCAGTTTTAGCCTTGAGTTTTTTGAGTTATATAAAATATCAAACCTCAATGACTCAACTTAACTTTAAAATATGGCTGGATTGCAAGAAATAACATGCATATAAAAAACTTTCATCAGGCTAAATGCGCTGACCAGGATCCCTCACTATTTCAAATTTTAGCAAAGAATGAAGTACAAACAGTTAATATTGAATGCAGTAGTGATAACTTGTCTTATTAGTAATCGCTCAGTTCCTAATAGTTCGTCATTCATTGCTTTATACGTAACCAGCAACATAATGCTAAAAACACACAATACGTTGCCGATGGTAATAAAGAGAAGGATCCTAATTATTACAAAAAGAAATAGAAACAGTAGCCCGTTCAGAATCAAACAAGCAAGCTCGGTGACTGTGTCACCTAGTCAAGCGGTCAAGGTCAGTCAAAAACTGCCGAAGTGTTCAAAGCATAGCAAATTCCACACAATAAGCGACTCTAGCAGAGTGGGGAAAAGCGATGTTGGTTCATACATCCCAATATCTTTTTGAATTAAAAAGGATTTTTCCTATGAAACACACGACTGTATAAAGTAATCAGAGCAGGTTTTCGTTTAATTTTAATACATTAAGTTATAATAAATACTGGTGGATTAAGCCCGACTGTACGCGCCGTAAAAAATTAGAATATCTTGTTTATTCCTTTAGTACACGTAATATCCTGTATTTACGGACTCACCGTCTGTTGTTCGAACTTCCCTAATGAGAAGTCCGGATAAGCGAGCGTTTACAGATACCTCTATAGTTATAAAAAACATTGATCTGTATCTAGTGTAATTGTAAGATTCATCTAGGGGTATACAAAATATTATCTTACATCCTGCAAAATAAGGCGTGTTTATCAAATGAAAATCCTATAAACCTTCAAACATATTGAAATCCGTTTGAACAAAAAGAGACAGTTAATCAAATAATAACTTATATAGAGGAACTATACATTTGTCTCATAAATCGTAACATTGTTCAAATGACCCAACAGAATTCTCCCACAACCGCAGTCGTAGTTTGCACGCAAAATCTCGAGAAGCATGCACCCTCGAATGTCTTAGTGCGTGTAAAAAGACTTTGCTGGGAAATGAAATTTTAATCCTTCCCGACACTCTGAAATATAACGATTTCCGCGAACAAAGCCCTAGACACGGTTGACTAGTAGCAACAAGTTAATATAGTAATCCACAAAACCTATACATATAAATATCGCATTTTTTTTTATTGTTGCTAATTTTTAATCCCGCCCAACCAGTAGTAGATGAATCTCTCTGATAATCTATCTAAAGTAATATCCGTAAAGTCATTCAAGCAGAGGTGATTCAGCAGAAATTTTTTTTATCTTTTACCTGAATACCAGGAAGTTTCTCCACTGGCGAGTGATCTCTGGAAAAAACGGATGTAACTTAACACAAAACACGGTCTAAGGACAAACATAAAGCTATTTACGTACCTTCGTATAGATTCTCAATGAAATTTCAAAATAGAGATAAATGAAGTTGAAAAATGTTAGTAATAGGAGTCATTAGGAAATCACATAAGCCCATATAATTTTTCCCTCAAACGTCATGCCATAAAAGATCGGACTTGGCGTATCTGCGTAGATTCTGTCGCTTAAACAAGGAAACGACTCCCGATAGTTTCCAGTGCCATGTACCGACGACATCTTATCTCTGTTAGGTTAGAATAAATTTTTCACCAGCTTGGACTTACTTAAAGGCTTTTACCTGATACCATTACCTAAGTGATTGTACCTCATACACCGTTTTCAGCACACTCAGGGGACATTATCAATTTTTTACGTATGCCTCCGGCTTACGTTGCGCCCCAATTACAATATAGTGTTTGGAGACTTTTAGGGGATAACCTACATGCCTATATGGATGATCTTGTAATCTTTTCTAATACCTTAGAAGTACATTCACATAAACTAGAGCTAGTCTCAGAGTAAAATATCTAAATGTGAGTTTTTAAAACCGAACATGTTTATCTAGGTTTTATGTGTCTAGTCAAGGTCTTAAAGTAGTCCATGGTAAGGTGTCGGCTATTCATAACTTTCCGGTACTTATTAACGTAAAAAGGGGGATACAGCACTTTTGCGCTGTAGTGGGTATTACAATCGTATGTAAATATGTAACTCTTCAATCAAGACAGCTCCTTTAACAGATCTTACGAAGAAGAGCGTAGATTGATTATGGTCTAAAAAGCATAAACAGGCGTTCGATATCTTAAAAGCGGAACAATGCAGCTCACGTAACTTAAAAATCCCTGATTTAAATAAGGAATTTTTTTTTATTGTAACAGACGCCTCAGACCAAGGGGTAAGAGGGTATTACTTCAGTAATATGATAAACAGTTCTTCCCTATAGCTTTTTATTCACGTAAACTAAAGCCCTCTGAAAGTAAATATGCAGTAATAGACAAGGAAGGGCTAGATATTGTTAACTCACTAGTACATTTTAAGTTCATAATCTACGGCTATCCTGTTAAAGTCCTTATTGAACATGAGTCCTTTACCGAGTTTTTCAAAGGCTTTAATCACAGTCCAAAAGGAACTCGGTGACAAATGATCATTCAGGTCTTTGGAGCCAAGATAAGATATCTACCTGGGAAAGCAATTATCATAGCTGACGCATTATCCCGCAATCCCGCACCATACTGCAAAGAACCATTAATTAGACTAGAAAATATAGAAATATCCGTGCCTATTGTTAAAACCGTATCTAAACAAGAAAATTCCTTAACCCAAGAGATCGCGAGCATTGCATATCTGGGTCGGAGCGCAGAACTGTTACAAACTGAACAAAGCAAGAGTCAGCAGCAATAAGCAAAATAATAAACACTTCGAACGAAAACAGGGTCAGCAGTAGCTAAGCAAAAACAATAAACACTTCGAGCAGAAACCCTAAAGCAAAAGTATATTTAAAGTATGTGTATCAGAATAATGTAATCAAATGTAATATTATATGTAGGTCCGTGACGAGGAAAACCCGAAGAACACAGCAGATGACTAACGACCAGGTAGTAGTAATAATCTCTCTCATACCAATCGTCATAAACTGGTTGCATTCCGTCATCCAGGGTTCCCTCCTATGTCACAGAAAGCCAAATCACTGTTTTACTGGCCTACAATGCTTACAGATATAAAAAGCACATAACTAATTGTAACACGTGTCATGAAAACAAGGGATACACTAAGACACCTGTCAGTTTAAGGGCCTATCCTGTGCCAAATCAATCCTTGAAAGAATATACGTAGAATTATTAACAGAATTACGAGTCTGACAGAGGGAATAAACACTTCTTAGTGTTAATAGTTCCTTGACACGTTATATAGAATTAATAGCACTAAAAACAAACACCGCAATTGAGTGCGTTACGAACATTTATGAGTGCTAAATCAGTAAATATGGAATTCAACACATAATAATCTGTGACTCGGGTGGTGTAAATCAATAATAATCTCCTTAACACGTTGTGTGAATTCCTTTCCATTAAGAAAACCAATAATATATTTTATCACCCAGAGTCAATCGGTTTGGTAGAATAACGGATAATTAAATAGGAAGTGTCAATGTCTTACGAGTTACAACTCGTGATATTGGATCCGAACTGGATTATAGCGGTTCTCGCGGTTTTAAATACCTTTATCATTTATATCTTGTATCTATAGAATTGATGCCGCAAGTAGCCTTATACGGTACGCCGCTAGAACACTTTTCCACATATTCAAGCCAACCATTAATTTATCAAATATATATAAAAAAATATATAAATAAATAAATATAAAAAAAATAGATAAATGGATACAAGTGGAGTCAAATATAATACACTCCGTAAGAAGTCGGAAGGGTTACAAATTATAATAAAAAGGAATCACGATAAAATCATAAGCAAAACGTAACCATAGATAATTAAATATCCAAAATATATATGCGTAAAGATTTGAACTCTAACTTAACGCTTTAGTAATGACAAATAAGCTAAAAGTTCAAACACATATCCAAAATCTACTGACATATTGTCTGTCCCGGTGATTTATATTCGTAGTCAATGAAAAAAAAAATTATATAAATAAATAAATAAATAAAATAATAATAAATAAAATAAATAAAATAAAATAAAAGAGATTTTAAAGTCAGGAAGTCTAGAAGTGAAAATGTTATCTATGAAATAATCCTATATGAATCTTATACAGGGCTAATAATATATATAGAATTTGTATGGAAACCTTTTTCA
Source organism: Macrobrachium nipponense (assembly GCF_015104395.2). NCBI lineage: Eukaryota > Metazoa > Arthropoda > Malacostraca > Decapoda > Palaemonidae > Macrobrachium > Macrobrachium nipponense. Next base: position 108,491,211 of record NC_061108.1, read on the forward strand.
TATAGTTTGAATAAGGAATATTTAATTTAACATAATTACAATTATGCAGATTTCCAACATGAAACTAATATATTGTTCAATTTTGGTACTGTTTTTTTTTTCAGACATTCTTCTCATGTGGGTCGAGTATTAAAAACCAAAAATTTATCCTAAAGTCGTATTTATTACAGCAAGTAACGTAACTCTTAGCTGGCTGAGAGCAATCTCCTGCCAAGTGACGACGTCATCATTGCCGTATCAGCATTTGTTCCTTTTAACCTCAATAATCTGCTTACACAGGCTTCATCTGTGTGTCGTCTCTGCTTGCAAAAGCAGATTGACTGGAGAAAGGAATGCTTAGCCCGAACTTCTCATGGGCAAGGCAGACGTTAGGTACAGGTGTCTATCGGTGTGCGCAATGCAACTTGCAATCATTTTAAAATTAATAAACAAAATAAGGAAATAGAATTTCTATAACATCAAAATGAATTAATTTTTTCCGAACATCTCATAGACATTTAGAAGTATCAAGATATGTATATGATATATTTACTTGCAACATTAGCCTATTGCAATTCAAGTAAAACATTCATGGGAAAATGTCACATTTTCTTGAAAAACCCGAAGTTTATTTAGAAATTAGTTACATAGTGGGTTTTTTCGTTGCATCTCCTACCTATTAATAATGTTTTTAAAATTAACCTCAGAGGATGCGACGGGAAACTTGAATATGAAACTTTTGTTAGGGCACATAGGATCAGATTTTATCACAACTTAATTTCAGTTAGCATGGAGAACTACAGAATCATGATTAATCTTCTCTTTGACTCTTATGTTGCCTGGCAATCTTACAATTAGCTCCGTTTTCCACTTCTTTGTCTAGTAACTTACTACCAGTAATATCGAATTTTCTTTGAGATTCGTAATGATATCTATTTATTTGTTATAATTATGGATATTTTTACAGTCATCATAGACCTGGATAGGTTCACTCATTGTTAATGCCATGGATAAAAAAGTTTGTACAGCGGACTCTTTTGAATTCCAAAATATCAGCGAATTCATGTGGGTTAAGTCTGGTCTAAATGGCTCTCTTCCCTCCCTTGTATTTGGATGTCGTCTGAATTTACTTTGCCCTTGTGACAAGTATAATTTCACTTGCAGGCTGATTAATGGAACCTGGTTACAGTATCCTGCAGTACGGGAGTTTCACATCGCAACTTCAAAAAATCGTTCGTCGCAGCGGACGACTACAGTCAAGTAACAACCGCCTACAATGTGAAAGGAATTTCATGGACTTCTTCGACCGACACCGTATCTCGTCGTTAATCTCGTTTTAATGCGGAATGCTCCGGCGGCTGTCGGAATCGACTACGAATGGGGACATACTGTTCCCGACAATTACGACCCGATGGATATTCAACTCTACTTTGCTGGCGAAGGACTCGTGCTGGGGATGTTTTTTTTATTCATCGCGAACGTAATCGTGTAGCTTAGGATGCAGAGAATAAGTATGAGCGCAAAATAGAACGTTGGACCCGCCCAGGCAAATTTTCCCCTTGTTTTAACCCTGTGAAATAGGCCGTTTCATTGGGCTATAGGTGGTTGTCTGGAACTGTGTAATGGACGAAAAGTTGTTCGAACGCTAGTTAAAAGTGAAGTAGTATAACCTCGGTCATGTATCCTATATATATAAAGTATCATGTATCCTATATATAAATGATCATAAATAACAGAATCGAAATATATTTTTGCGTGTACGCACTAGGAATCTATATATAAATGATCATAAATAACGGAATCGAAATATATCTTTGCGTGTACGCAATAGGAATCTATTTTAAGTGCACATATATTAATCATAATTATATGAATCCATATACATATGTATAAACAAATCAGGTAGCCTATAATCAATCTTACCTTTTATCATACCAATATCTGCAGTTATATATGAGTTAGTATATTGATTAATGAATCAGATATATAACAGTTAGCATAAACATTAATAATTTTTATCAATTCATATATGAAATTTTTTATCAGTTAAAATATGATTTTTATCATGTTAATCTTCATTCTATGCAATTGTCAGAGTACATTAGTATTTTCTGTAGCATATGTATCTTAATGAAATGAAGTGAAAAACTGTATCATTATATATCACGTGATCACTATTATTTACCAATATCATTGTTTTATATTTTATTACTTGAATCAATTCATGTACACCATGAATTTTTATTTACTTATATATATTCACATAGTGTCTGTATCACACTCCTATAAGTCAAATGCAAGTCAAGTTTGAGTAATATTCAGTGGTTGGTTTTGGTAGCTGACCGAGCTGATGTAAGTGTTTACATAATAAAAATATGGAATGTTAGTCCATATATATATAAAAGTCTAAAACTAAAGAGGTCAACCAGATTGCTTGCAGGAATGTGATCAGACTAGAGACGCTAAAGATGACGTATACAATAAGTATGTAGGCTAAGTTGACATGCCGTCATCTGTGGTCATTCATTTGTTTTGAAACAGTCCAAGCTCCCTGCTTGAGACAACTACCGCCTACGTGATCTGTAGCGTGTCTCATTTTGATTGTGTGTTCGTATGTAACTATGTCATCTGATAGTATGTTCATATGTTCGAACTACTGTCTGTTCTTTTATAACTTGTAACAGAGATGGTAGACAGGCAGAACAGTTAGCTATCGTCCTTAGAAGACCTGTATCTCTTTACCTAAGCTTTATCATGTAGAGAGAACAGAAGTAGCCATCATCATTGGCAGAAGCGATCAAGCTATCGTTATTAGAAGACTTGTACAATCATATCTGATCTTCAGCATGTAAAACTTCAGAAGAATATATCTATTTTTATATTTCGTGTTTTCTACAAGAACCTCCTCACCATGAGTTTAACACATCGTCGTAATAACCAACAAGATAATACCGACTTCGTAAGTGATCTACAAACCCCAAAACACTCCATTGAAGATGGAAGTGCAATACCAACCGACTTAGCGTATAGATTATCGCAAGTCTAACATTACCTCATAGGGCGCCTTATCATACAAGGCACAAGCCCTAATATATATATATATAAGTCATATCACATTTCCGTGATTCATATACATATATCGAGCTACAATGTCCTTTAATATCTAATTCGCTCTACCTCGGAATTAATATATTTTCATATATGCTTAACCGAAGGGGAATTTTTTCTTGATAATAGACTTGCCTGGACCATGGCGCGAACCCATGGATCCTTTCAAATCCAGGAGCGGTGGTGTAGTAGGTAAAAGCTTCACTGACGTTCCTGGATTTGAAAGGATCCATGGGTTCGCGCCCTGGTCCAGGCAAGTCTATTATCGAGAAAAATTCCCCTTCGGTTAAGCATATATGAAAATATATTAATTCCGGAGGTAGAGCGAATTAGATAGTAAAGGACATTGTAGCTCGATATATATATATATATATATATATATATATATATATATATATTATATATATATATATATATATTGCTTATGGAAAACGAAATGGAAGGGAAATTCAGGAGGAGGAAAAAACATAAACGGACAGGAAAAACCGGTACATCTAAAAATGTGAAAAGTAATAAAAACGAATGTGCGTCTAGATGTTCAAAAGAAAACGGGAAATGAAAGAGGTTTGTTAAATGAGCATTAAAAAATGTACCAGAAAGAAAGTGACGTGGAGAGTAGATGGGGAAAGAGGAAGTCTTCGAGAAAAAAAATCAAAATAGAGTGAGAAACCAGAAATCAGATGTCAATGAAAACCCATTACAGTGTATTTTAAACAGAGCCTAGCGAAAATTGTAAGGAATGAGAGGAAAACGAAATTGATATGGAAAACAAAGGGAGAAATTAAGATTAAAATTAATCTTGAGGAGAGAGAGAGAGAGAGAGAGAGAGAGAGAGAGAGAGAGAAGTACAAAAAGTACACAAATAAATTGTACAGAACTGCAAAGCTCTGAAGAATAAAGAATGTTAGTAAAGAGAAAATAAACGGGAGAACGAATGAACCAAACAAAAGAATATGGGAGGACAGGAAGTGAAATAGAAAGACGATAATGAAAACAAGCAAACTAATGGAACAAAACGAAATGTACCGAAGTGTTGGTGGAATTACTAAATTACTGATGGAAGTTTTCACTTCTGAGATGGGTGGTTCATCATTTGTTTACTATGGATTTGGGTAAATATTGTAAAATTAGATAAATTCTTGGAGCAATAATTATATTTATTCATACCAAAATTGTTAAAAAAAAACTTCCAAAAGGGAATTCTATTTCTATTACCTCTCAGTCTGTTAAATAGTCTTTATAAATCTGTGATACTTCTTGTCTTTTGATCTGAATTGCAAGACATTGAATGAAAAAGATAATAATGTGTACGTCTGTTATCAAATGATGATCTTGAGTCTTGTTATACTTTTACGGTTTTCCTTATTCTCATGCAAGTTATTGTTTAAAAATGCAAGACTGATACAAGGCACCTATTCATTTTAATTGTCATAAAACTGCTTACAAGTTGACTAAAAGAAACATATAAATTGCTTAGCACAGGTATTCCAAATGGCCACCAGATACTGTCACTTTGGAGAAAGCGACTGCTTCTTCCCACATACTTGTTTACAGTTTTTTGTAGATACAAAAAGAGATTTTCGAGAGATTAAAAACAAAGATAAATAAAATAAATTTCCCAAAATATATCAGGATGAATCACTGGCAAAGGTTTTCGTATCCCCACAAAAAAAAAAAAAAAAAATAGCACACACTGAAAGTTGAAATAAGAAGGCATAGCCTATGCACATTAAACTAACAGCTAATTTCATTGGAGGAAGAATTAACCGGCTTTGAAGAGCAATGACTACTTTGAAGTTATATCTAGTCTCATTACTGTAGGTAACTTTATCTAAGTAATGGAACGATGACAAGAGACAGCAATGGACTATTCCATAGTGTTCCATGCCAGACGTTTGCGCTTTATCACACCTTCACTACATGTTTTTCATTTTCATTCATATGTGGTTTACTGTTTAATGGATTTAGCTTAATTTCTCTATTTGCTTTTAGATTTCTCTACTTACGTCTGCTTTATATCAATTCTTAAAATTTTTATTACTTTTCTCATTAATGTGAATTACTTTTATCAAATCAATATTTTATTTGTTCACTTTCTATTAACTTTTCTTTCTTGGATTTCATTTACCTATTTCAATTTCTGTCGCATATCTGACTGGAAAAAATAATTTTTGAACTAAAATAAGGCTATTGAAAGTTTGAAAATCATTCTTTACGAGGAAATATATTCTACATAACGCTCCAATGCCCACACGTAAATTTGCGAGTCAAATTTAGGCAGAAAGCAAAGCGGAATAGTACTTTCGCCTGCATAATCTATATTCAAGTTTATTGTTCAATAACTCTGTACCTGCCAAAATCTAATATTGCAAAATTAGATGGAAGAATTTTTATTCAAGAGTTGATGGAGCGAATAACTTATCCCCCGATTCAACCCATGAGAGCGAAAGAGGGGTAAGAAAAATAGATAGAAATAAAAGAAACTTTTTAAAAACTGGGAAATGATAGAAATTTGGGGAAATGAAAATTCTAGAGTCTTGCAGTGCACGGAAATAAACAAGCAGTCAACCAAACAATCCGTGAGTTGAAGATTTACTCGCGTATATTCATCTCAATAAATATCTGTCGTTTGTCCTAGTAATCGTATTCTTAATGATAATAAAATTAATGTCTGAGTGAATAATGCGTGCGATGCCTCTCCCTATAGAATTCGATTGAAGTGGGGAAAAATAAATGAAATTAGTGATACATCTAGGAGGGATGCCTGATACCCTTACTTCACGTCTTCCTTGAAAACACTTTGCCTCTGAGGAGTGTGTGTTATTGTGTTGGAAGCTCGAGCAGGGGATTACTCGAATTGTTTGTGATGGGAAGAGTACCTAGGAGATCGCACTAGAAAGACGAGAAAGTTCCTCGTAAGCAAATAAAGGCTTGTGTAAAGAGATCTGGGTCCTATTGACGGATGGCAATTCGTATAGGTAGGGGTGTAAGCATACTACCACCTGCATACGTAGGGGTGTAAGAATACTACCACCGTAGGTCCTGCGTGTCGTAAAAGAAGACTAAAAGGACAGCTGCTGCCTTGCAGTCGTACGTTTAAGTAAAAGGCTAGGCCTCACCGCCAATAACCATGGAAACTGCTGCCTTGCAGTCGTACTTTTTTAGTAAAAGGCTAGGCCCCACCGCCAATAACCGTGGAAACTGCTGCCTTGCAGTCTTACGTTTTAGTAAAAGGCTAGGCCCACCGCCAATAACCGTGGAAACTGCTGCCTTGCAGTCGTACATTTTTTAGTAAAAGGCTAGGCCCCACCACCAATAACCGTGGAAACTGCTGCCTTGCAGTCTTACGTTTTAGTAAAGGCTAGGCCCACCGCCAATAACCGTATAAAGCTATATAAATCCACACAGCTTTATAGATTTCGAAATCAACAACCCTTACTTCAGAGGTACTACAAGTATCTCTCCCGTTGATATTGGTTATCTGTAATTAGTGTCAAATTTGATATCCGAGGTTGAATGCCCTTTTGAATCATGTCAAAAGTTTTCTGTGATATTCAGAAAATTTGTCTGGGTGCTCCCGTAACTTATGAAAGAGTGTGTGATATTCTCCATTCTTTCCTCCGTCTAATTTGATTGACAGAGAGTCAGAGCAAAAGCTGACACACTCCCTCCATGCCAGCAAGTGCTGCTGAACCAGAAGATAAATCGAAGTCAAGAAAACAAAACCAAAAATGAATTGCTTGCGTCTCAGAGAGAGAGAGAGAGAGAGAGAGAGATGTGCGAATATTTGATTAATAATCATCTGAAGTTATATGCATCGTGATTTCTTAGTTTCAAGCACAGTGTAACTTCAGTCGACAAGCACGCACGAAGATAAGTTACCTAACAGTCTGTCTTGCCCAACTTTTTATTTTTTTTATTTTTTTATTATTTTTTTTTTTTTAACGTAATCATGTTCAAGAAAGGGATGGGAGAACAGAATGCTGAATTTAATGGTTAATGAGAGATATTTTTTTATAAAAGCTAAAAATGAATGCTGAAATTTGCCCTCGCATCTAATAGGAAATTGAAACGAAATATAAGTCATTCAGATATTTATATCTTATATACTATATATATATATATATATATTAATTAATTATATATTTTATAAATATATAATAATAGTATAATATATATATATATATATATATATAAATATATATATATAACATATATATATATATAAATGTATATCTATATATATATATATATAATTATTATATAATTATATTATTCTATTATATAAAATATATTATATATATATATATATAAAAGTCTTCCCTTGTGTGATCTCCTTAGAAAAAGCTTTTCCTTTATCGATTCACAAATCCGTGAACACAATACGAGGCTCTCCTAGAATCTCGATTGTTTTTCAAAGAAGAGACGTAAAGAGAGATGGTATCTCCTCTAGCAAGGTCTAAAGAACGCATTTTCATTTATTTTAATCTTATTTCAGTCTAACTTCACTAAGAAAATATGCTATCTATGAGCTATTATTTCATACCTTACAGACCTTACATCTTGTTCGGGTTGCCCCAGGTCCCTCAGTGTGAGGCACCTCTAATGTCTACCAGAGAGTTGCTAGTACATCTTCCGGTATATTTTGCATCTTCCAATCTTGGATGGTCTGGGATGCAGCTTAGATATTTGTCGAGCTTATTCTTAAACACATCTACGCTCACTCCTGATATATTCCTCAGATGAGCTGGTAACACATTGATTAGACGCTGCATTATCGATGCTGGTGTGTAGTGGATTAATGTCCTGTGTGCTTTCTTTATTTTTCCTGGTATAGTTTTGGGCACTATTAATCTACCTCTGCTTGCTCTTTCTGATATTTTTAGCTCCATGATGTTTTCGGCTATTCCTTCTATCTGTTTCCATGCTTGAATTATCATGTAGCGTTCTCTTCTCCTTTCTAGACTATATAATTTTAAGGATTGTAGTCTTTCCCAGTAGTCAAGGTCCTTAACTTCTTCTATTCTAGCTGTAAAGGATCTTTGTACACTCTCTATTTGTGCAATATCCTTTTGATAGTGTGGGTACCATATCATATTGCAATATTCAAGTGGACTACGAACATATGTTTTATAAAGCATAGTCATGTGTTCAGCTTTTCTTGTTTTGAATGCCTTAACAACATTCCATTTTTGCTTACATTTTGCCAATAGAATTGCTATTTGATCATTGCATAACATGTTCCTATTCATCATCACACCAAGGTCTTTAACTGCTTCCTTATTTGTGATTGTCTCATTATTAGGTCCCCTATATGCATATAGCTTTCCTTCTCTGTCTCCATAATGTATTGATTCAAATTTATCAGAGTTAAATACCATCCGATTTACCTCTGCCCAATCATATACTTTGTTAAGGTCTCTTTGTAGCGTGTTCCTATCTTCATCACAAGTAATTTCTCTACTTATTCTTGTGTCATCGCCGAAACTACTCACTACCGAGCTCTTAACATTACTGTCTATGTCTGCAATCATAATAACAAACAGTAATGCAGCTAACACCGTGCCTTGTGGCACACCGGATATTAACTTAGCTTCATCTGATTTCTCATCGTTTGCAATAACTATCTGTTTTCTGTTGTGTAAAAATTCTTTTAACCATCTTCCTACTTTATCCACTATACTATGTTTTCTAATTTTCTTCGCTAATATATTGTGGTCTACCTTGTCAAAAGCTTTTGCAAAGTCTAGATAAACCACATCATTTTTATTTCCGCTTTTTATATTTTTGTATATGTTCTCACGGTGGACTAACAGTTGGGTTTGTGTACTCTTTTCCGGGTACGAAACCATGTTGTCCTGTATTAAACAAATTATTTTTTTATTAAATGTTCATAATATTTTTCTTCATTACCCTTTCTCATACCTCTTTCATAATATGTGATGTTAGACTCACAGGCCTATAATTACTTGCTCAAGTCTTGATCCACTTTTGAAAGTAGGGGTAATATATGCTAATTTGTGCTCATCATAAATCTGGCCTACGTCTACACTTGTCTTAATAATATTGCAAGTGGCTTTGCGATAGAATGAACTACTTTCTTTAACAAAATAGCAGGGGCACCATCAGGCCCTGCAGCAGCTCCATTTTTAATTTCATTAATAGCCTGCACAATATCAGCTTCATTAATATCTATGTCAGCTAAATATTCACTATTTTCGTCCCTTACTTCTATATCATTATCTTCATTATCAATTCTAGGGGTGAATTCTCTCTTATATTGTTCTGCCAATATGTTGCATATTTCCTTTTTTTCATTCGTTAACCTCCCTTCAATTCTTAGATTTGTTTGTTTGTTTGTTTGTTTGTATGGTGTTTTTACGTTGCATGGAACCAGTGGTTATTCAGCAACGGGAGGACCCAAACCCAGCTTGAAACGGTGGACTTCCGAACCACGTCGAGAGTGAAACCTCTATCACCAGAAATACACAATCTCTCACTCCTCAATGGAATGGCCGAGAATCGAACCCGCGACTACCGAGGTTGGACGCAAACACCATACCAACCACGCCACTGAGGCGCTTTCAATTCTTAGAGGGCCTATTTCTATTCATCTTTTTTGCATACGAGTATAATAGTTTGGGGTTTTGCTTAATATTTAGTAGGGTTTTTTCTTCCAAGTCCTGTTTTTCATTTTCTTTTGATTGTATAATCTTTTGTTCTGCATTTTCTATCTTACTTTTTAGTTCTATAACTTTCCATGCATTTTTTTCTTTTGCAAGACCTTTTTTCCACTTTTTGATTTTCTGGAACAAGATCCTTCTGTCTCTTGGTATGCATGACTGATGTTTACTTTTGGTATATATTTATCCACTATTTTCTCTAATATTTTATATAATATCTCCGTAATTACCCTTATATCATCACTTACGAAAATGTTATCCCAATCTTTGTTTAATTCTTCATTTATTTCTGACCATTTTATATTTTTACTGTAGAAGTTGTATTTTCCATATTCTTACCACTTTCTCATTTCTTGCTTATCTCTGTTTTCACTTGCTTTGGAATGGACTGTTAATTCTATGACATTATGGTCTGAAATACTCGCATTATAAACTATTATTTCTTTAACATAATTCACCTCGTTCACAAATACTAGGTCTAAAGTATTTCCTTTCTTGTTGGCAGGTGATTTATTTGTTGAATGTTGTATTCTAGTAGCATATCTAATAGCTTTTCGAATTCCCTCTTATCTTCTGCACTACTATTACTCTCTTTTTTATATGTATAAATACAACCACAATCTCCTATTTGTTCTTTCCAGTTTACGAAAGGAAAGTTAGTCTCCGGATAGGAGAATAGTCCAGTCCTTGTGATTTCTACATATATCATCCAATTTTTCTATTATTATGTCAAACTCTTTAGTATTAGGGGGTCTATATATTACTATGTTCATTAATTTTTCAGATTCAAAT
>NC_061108.1:108506772-108509272 GCF_015104395.2 Macrobrachium nipponense
CGGTAAAAACGGGGGAAAACTGTCTGGCAATATTATTGTGAGAGTCTCTGTAATACAATCTTTCTTTTCTGACTCATACTGCTTCGTCAATACGGTTATGAGTTTGTTGGTTTAATTTAATTTCTTTGTCGTAAGTTTGTTGATGCATATTTTTCTTAAATCGTTTGTTCGGGAAAGACTGCGGAATTCTGCTTTGCAAATTAAGGTATTTTAGGAATATTAATAATGATAATAATAATAATAAGCATGGCATGGACTGACTACATGAAAGCCTTCGACATGATACCACACACATGGCTAATAGAATTCCTGAAAATATATGAGGCAGAGGAAAATACCATCAGCTTCCTCAAAAATACAATGCGCAACTGGAATACAGTACTTACAAGCTCTGGAATAATACTAGGAAAGGGTAACATCAGGAGAGTGCTCTTTCAAGGCGACTCACTGTCCCCACTACTCTTCGTAGTAGCCATGATTCCCATGACAAAAGTACTACAGAAGATTGGTGCTGGGTACCAACTCGAGAAAGGAGGCAACAGAATCAACCATCTGATGTTCATGGACGACATCAAGCTGTATGGTAAGAGCATCAAGGAAATAGATACCCTAATCCAGACTATAAGACTTGTATCGGGGACATCAACATCGAGTTTGGAATAGAAAACTGTGCCTTGGTCAACATACAAAAAGGCAAAGTAACAAGGGCTGTAGGGATAACGCTACCAGAAGGGAAAAGCATCAAATACATAGATGAGGCAGGATACAAATACCTGGAATAATAGAATGAGAGGATATAAAACACCAAGAAATTAAGGACACGATCAGGAAAGAATATCTGCAGAGAGTTGAGGCGATACTAAAGTCAAAACTCATCGCCGGAAATATGATGAAAGCCATAAACACATGGGCAGTACCAGTAATCAGATACAGCACAAGAGTAGTGCAGTGGGCGAAGGCTGAATTCCGCAACATAGACCAGAAAACTAGGAAACGCATGACAGTACACAAAGCACTACACCCAAGAGCAAATACAGAAAAACTATACATAACACGAAAGGAAGGAGGGAGAGGGCTACTAAGCATAGAGGACTGCGTCAACATCAAGAGCAGAGCACTGGGACAATATCAGAAAACCAGTGAAGACGAGTGGCTAAGGAGTGCATGGGAAAACAGACCGATAAAATTAGTCGAAGATCCAGAAATATACAAAGACAGGAGAATGGCAAACAGAACAGAGGAATGGCACAACAAACCAATGCACGGACAATACATGAGACAGACTAAAGAACTTGCCAGCTATGGAACATGGCAATGGCTATAAAGGGGAGAACTCAAGAAGGAAACAGGAGGAATGCTAACTGCGGCACAAGACCAGGCCTTAAGAACCAGATATGTCCAAAGAAAGATAGATGGGAATAACATCTCACCCATATGCAGGAAGTGTAATATGAAAAAAAAAGGAGACCATAAATCACATAGCAAGCGAATGTCCTGCGCTTGCACAGAGCCAGTACAAAAAGAGCCACGATTCAGTAGTAAAAGCCCTCCACTGGAGCCTGTGCAAGAAACACCAGCTACCTTGCAGTAATAATAAGTGGTATAATCGCCAACCTGGAGTGATAGAAAACGATCAAGCAAAGATCGATCCTCTGGGGCTATGGTATCAGAACAGATAGGGCGATACGTGCCAATAACCCAGACGTGATGTTGATTGACAAAATCAAGAAGGAAATGTCGTTCATTGATGTGGCAATACCATGGGACACCAGAGTAGAAGAGAGAAAGAGAGAGAAAAGATCGATAGTATCAGGAGCTGAAAATAGAAAAAAGAAGGATATGGGATATGCCAGTGGAAATTGTACCCATAATCATAGAAACACTAGGAACGATCCCAAGATCTCTGAAAAGGAACCTGGAAAGACTATATGCCGAAGTAGCTCCAGGACTCATACAGAAGAGTGTGTTCCTAGAAACAGCACACTATAAATACCACCCAGTCCAATATAATGACCGAGATACACATAATAATAATAATAATTCTGTACAACCATCTCATGCCTCATATTATTATATCTCTCAGTCATGCCTTAACACTCACTCAATAGTGACGTTCGAAACGGCAGAAAGGACGAGGCGTCAGCCGCCATTCTCAGTTGACGAGGCTTTATGGAGATGGGAGCTGTATTATCAGCTCGAGAGAGAGAGAGAGAGAGAGAGAGAGAGAGAGAGAGAGAGAGAGAGAGAGAGAGAGAGAGGATTGATTGACACCGATAATAAAGTTTGATGGCACCGATGCTGCATCACTTCCGGAAGTGCCGTAGGCATCGTATTTTCTGTTATGAATATGGCAGAAAATCAGGGGTTGAATGGATTGGTCGTTCTACCAGATGTACACTATAAATGTAATTAGATTATAGTGTTCTGAGCTCTGCGCTGTAGTTTAAAGGAAATAAGGCGTTTTTAAACTTACACACGCGGCATTTCAAGCGTTTTATTC
>NC_061108.1:108514272-108526772 GCF_015104395.2 Macrobrachium nipponense
GAGCCACAGTTGGCTTTGCACGGGGTTGTCTTGTTCTTTCAACCCTCCCTGTCAGCAGAACTTCATTTCACAATCTACATCTAGGGCAAAGTTTTGGTGACAAGTCAGCACTTCATATCTGACTGGGAAAATGTATTGTCCTATAAAATTCATTCGAAAGCTATGGCTATACTATAGTAGATTCACACCAACCGTGCATTTGATGTCTAGGCCCGTCCCTTACGACGCTCCTGATTGGCTGTTGATAAGGCAGTCACAGGGCTGGAAACTCTCAGTCTCTCTCTAGAGTTCACATAGGCAGGTTGTGTGTTCCTCCTCTCCTGAGGGATGCGTCTTTCAAACGTATACCTCAGGAGGGGTGGAACATACATCCTGCCCATGTGAACTCTCTCGAGAGACTGAGAGTTTCCAGCCCTGTGATCAGTGTTGACACATTCTAGGATTGGAATTATCGTACTGGCTCCTCAAAATTATGGGTTTTTCAGTAAAAGTATCGTACAGAATTGTAGATGTTATCGTATTTATCATCGTCCACTGTTTCTGATATTTAACACATTTTTATAAATTGACAAAGTAATGAATATATGTATGATTTCTTTGTAGTCATTAAAATCTTGCAATTTACATAATTAAGAAAAAAATACAAATGAAACATTTCTCTCTACAAAAACGAAAAAATGGAATTATGAATAATTAGTTAACGTTATGAGCAATTGTTATGAACAAATTATTACTATATTGTATTAGCACTGTTGTAAAAAAAAGTATACAGCTTAGAACGTCACTTCTTTCCATATTGTAAACTAAACTAATAACAAATTAATACGAAGATATGATGTGAGTTGATAGGCCTACTCATACATATCTTTAAACCCCCCAAAACATCGAAAATCAAAATAGCATCACTGAGCAGTAATTTAAAATAAATATATATAATCAAACATGACTGGTACTGATATCTATCCCATGATAAAGAAATTAATAACAATAGTAATTGTAAAGTATATCTTTAAGAATCTTCTTTCAAATAAAATTCATGTTCTCTGATGTTCTGGAATAACTGTGCATGGTTATTTATTCTGGAAAACATATCATTTGCAGGAGTAAAATGAACACATGACCCTCCTGAACCTTTGATGCAGCTAACAGAGAGAAGAGGCCCATTAACTGTTCTTGTTTTCAGTCTGTTTCTTTGTTTAGTTTTAAAGAGTTCAACTTTACTGAACACTCGTTCGCATTCAGCATTAGAGTGCGTCAAGCAAAGAGCAAAATTGGCTAGGTCTGAAAAACTACACTCCTTTTTTTTTTTTTTTTCCTTTTTTTCCAACTGGCCGGGGGCCCTCATGCCAGGTGGCCCGAGCTGGTCTCCCTCCCCACCAGGGGCCCCACCCCAGGGGACCAAACCGGGGTCCTCCCCACAAGGGTCCTCAACCCAGGCGGCAATACCCAGTCGCCTCCCCACTGGGGGGTCAACTCCTGGCAGACCCAACCCATTTGCTTCCCCGCTGGAGGCCCCACCCATGGCGGCCAGACCAAGTCTCCTCCCCACCAAGGACCCCACCCATGGCGTTCTAAACTGGTCACCTCCCCGACGGGGGCCCAACCACAGGCGGCCCGACCTGGTCGCTTCCGGTGGAGGACCCACCAGTCTCCTCCCCAACCAATGGCCCACCCATGGCGTACTGACCCGGTCGTCTCCCAGCTGAGGGGCCCAACACTGTTGGCCCGACCTGGTCGCCTCGCCACTGGGGTTCCCACCACAGGCGGCTGGACCAAGTCTTCTTCCCATGGAGGGCCCCACATCTGGCGACCTGACCTGGTCTCCTCACCCACTTGTCCCGGGACCTGTGGCGGGCCTCGCCCATCCATCCCGGCAACTGTGGCAGGCCTTGTACGACAGTCCTGGCAACCGTGGAGGGCCTCGCCCACACGTCCCTTCACCTGTGGTGGGTCTCACCTGCCAGTCCCGGCGACCATGGCGGGCCTCACCAGCCCCCACCGGCACCAGTGGCAGGCCTCACCAGCCAGTCCCGGGACCTATGACAGGCCTCGCCCTCCCGTCCCGGAACCCGTGGCAGGGCTCACCCACCCATTCCGACCTGTGGCAGGCCACACCCGCTGGTCCTGGCCCCCGTGACAGGCCTCGCCCGCCCGTCCCGGCACCTGTGCCAGGCCTCGCCCGCCCATCCAGGCACCTGTGGCGGGCCTCACCCGCGCCTGTCCCAGAACCCGTATCGGGCAATGACCGATCGTCCCGGCACCTGTGGTGGGCCTCGCCCGCCCTTCCAGGAATGTGTGGCAGGCCTTGCCTGCCCGTCCCAGGACTTGTGGCAGACGTCGCCCGTCCGTCCCGGTGGGACCCGTGGCGGGCTTTGCCCACCTGTCCCAGGACGTGTGGTGGACCTCGCCCACTTGTCCCAGGGACTCATGACAAGCCTCACCCACCCGTCCCGGGACCCGCGGCAGGCCTGGCCCACCCAACCTGGGATACATGGCCTAGCCAACCCATCCTGGGACACGAGGGGGACATCGCCCGACCCAGTCCAGGGACAAGTGGTGGACATTGCCCACGGGAGTGACCTGCGGCGGGCCTAGCTAACCCATCCCGGGACACATAGGGGACATCACCCGCCTGTCCCATGACCCGAGGTGGGCCGGGACGTGGCGGACATTGGCTGCCCATCCCGGGACACGTGGTGCCATGGGTCCCGGGACGGGGGTGCTATGTCCGCCATGCGTCCTGGAATGAGTGGGCTGGTCCCGCCGAGGGTCCCGGGATGGGCGGGCAATGTCCGCCTATCCCGGAACCCGCAGCTGGCCCAGACCGCCCGTCCTGTGACCCGCAGCGGGCACGGACCAGCCGTCCCGAGACACGTGAAAGACATCGCCTGTCCGTCCCGGGACCCGCGGCAGGCGCAGCCCACCCATCCCGGAACACGTGGCGGACATAGCCCGCCTGTCAGTGACCCGAGGCAGGACTGACCCGCCCATCCCGGGACATGTGGCGGACATTGACACCCATCCCGGAACACGTGGTGCTGCAGGTCCAAGGACGGCTGGTGATGTCCGCCACATATCCCGGTACGTACCGGTCAGGCCCGCCGTAGGTCCGGGAAGGGCGTGCGATGTCTGCCATGTATCCCGGAACCCGGAGTGGGCCTGGCCTGGGTACCACGGCAGGCCCGTCCTGGGACACGTGGCATACATCGCCCACCTGTACTGGGAACTCCAGCGGGCCCAGCCCAGGACACGTGGCGGACATTGCCTGCCCGCCCCAGGACCCTCAGCGGGCCTGTCCAGCCCGTCCTGGGACACGCGGCGGACATCGCCTGCCCGTCCTGGGACCCGCGGCGGGCCGGCCCGCCCGTCTCGGGACACGTGGCGGACATCACCTGCCAGTCCCGGGACACGTGGCGGACATCGCCTGCCCGTCCCGGGACCCACAGCAGGCCTTGCCCGCCAGTCGCTGCAGAGAGCAACACTTATACTATTACTTAAAACCAGAATATGCCACTGAATCCTCTCATTTCTCATGGGGCTTCTCTGAATCATCTAGTTCTTGTACTGACACTCTGTGAATCCTACTGAATCCTCTGCTTCTTCTCCTGGCACCTCCACGAATCCTATGCAATTCTCTCAATTCTCGAGGGGTTTTTCAGAAGCCTGGTTCTTCTCCCGGCAACTCTACAAATCACCTCATTTTCTTCACCGTTTTCAAAATCCTCCCCTTCCTTTCCCTTCCAGGAATCAATAAAACTAAGAAAACATTTTAACCCTCTTACGCCGATTGGACGTATTAAACGTCGAGTCAAAATGTCTCCCGTATGCCGATTGGACGTATCATACGTCGGCTCAAAAAAGATTTTTTAAAAATTCGCGGAAAAATACTTAAAGGCCTACCAGCCAAAAAATTTTGAATCACGCGCCTTGGGGGATGCTGGGAGTTCACGGATCAAGGCGTTGTTTTGTTTACAATCGCTACGCAGGCGCGCAAGCGCGAATTTCTTTCTTATACTAAAAAGTATCAGTGACACATCTCAAAAATTATTTTGTCACTTTGACATAATTTTTGCACCATTTTAAATTATTCTTTACATGAAGTATTATATATGAAAATGTGCGCAATTTTATGTAAAATACAACAAAAAAATACTCATGATTGTAGCTTTTATCAGTTTTGAAATATTTTCATATAAATAACGATAAGTGCAAAAATTTCAACCTTTGGTCAACTTTGACTCTACCGAAATGGTCGAGAAACGCAATTGTAAGCTAAAATTCTTATATTATAGTGATATTCAATCATTTGCCTTCATTTTGCAACAAATTGGACGTCTCTAGCACAATATTTCGATTTATGGTGAATTTATGAAAAAACTTTTTCCTTACGTTCATGCGATAACTCTTCCGATAAATTTTTTCGTGCGATTGTCCTAATGTTTGCACCCTTTTAAATTTGCCGTTACATAAATTTTTATATATGGAAATGTGCGCAATTTCATGCACAATACAACAAAAAACAACCCATGGTTGTAGCTTTTATCAGTTTCGAAATATTTTCATATAAATAACGTTAATGGCAAAAATTTCAACTTTCGGTCAACTTTGACTCTACCGAAATGGTCGAAAAACGCAATTGTAAGCTAAAACTCTTATATTCTAGTAATATTCAATCATTTACCTTCATTTTGCAACGACTTGGAAGTCTCTAGCACAGTATTTCGATTTATGGTGAATTTATGAAAAAAAAAACATTTTCCTTACGTCCGCGCGGTAACTCTTCCGAAAAAATCAGAATTTTTTTTGTGCGATTGTCGAAATGTTTGCACCATTTAAAATTAGCCGTTACGTAAAGTTTTATATATGAAAATGTGCGCAATTTCATGTAGAATACAACGAAAAATGATTGAAGGTTGTATCTTTTCTCTATTTCGAAATATTTGCAGATAAATCACGATAAATAGAAAAAGAACCACGTTCGGTCAAATTTGACTCTACCGAAATAGTTGAAAAACGCAATTGTAAGCTAAAACTCTTACGGCCTAGTAATATTCCATCATTTTTCTTCATTTTGAAACAAATTTGAAGTCTCTAGAACAATATTGTGATTTATGGTGAATTTTTGAAAAATATATTTACCTTCACTCCGCGCGCCGATTCGCGGCCGCAAGTCTCCGAAATACGTACATCGCATTATCCTAATATTTGCTCCTTTTCATATTAGCCGTTTTATAGTTTCATATATCAAAATGTGCGCAAGTTCATGAAGAACACAATAAAAAATAATTGAAGGTTGTTGCTTTTTCCATCTCCGAAATATGTGCATATAAAAAAATATATATATAAAAATTTCGACATTCGGTCAAATTTAACTCGTCTGAAATGGTCGGAAATCTGCAATTTCTAATCTAAAACTCTTACAGTATCGTAATATTCAATCATTTGTCTTAATTTTGAAACAAATTGGACGTCTCTAGAATAATATCTAGAATTACGGTGAATTTTTGAAAATAACATTTTTTTACATCCGCGCGTTACGAATTCGTACATCATTTTGTAATAATATTTTTCCGGTGTTGCTTTTATTGTTTTACTATGTATTATATATCAAAATGATTGCAATTTAGTGTACAATACAACGAAAAAAAAGTAACTCGTTAGCTTTGACCGTTTTTTGCACAGCGTGATTTGAATACAATTATCTATGAATTTTTTTTTTGCTACCATATATCGCATTATTTACATATGATAATGATATTATTTTTCATTTCTGATGATTGCATACTAAACTTCAGGCAATGACAAAAAAAATGAGCCAAAAGTAAACTCTTAATCTTCAAAAATAAGCGCGCTGTGATTTTTTGAAAAAAGTATTTTTTCCGCATCCGCGCTCACTCCAAACCGGCGCCGGCATACAGGAGAGGTTTTGATTTTTAGGGCTTCGGCATAAGAGGGTTAACATATTTATTTCCGTTCTAGTTCAATTTCCTTCAAGGATTAACAAAGGAAACTTATTAAAAAATAAACATCAAAGTTTCCATACAACAAAATTTTCACATCTGATCCGTCTTCGTGAGGCCAGCCCAATCTTCATCGTGCCATTCCTTGAAGATGGACAGCTACTTCTGCAGTTCCCAGTTGTCCTTCTCTAGGCGTCCTTATTTCTCATGGAGGTTCTTCAGGTCGCACACCAATTTTTCCTTCGCTCCTCGCAACTGTCGAACCTCATCTTCCAGCTGGTCGTTTCGTTCGTCCTGGACACAGCCCTTCCTCTCCAGTGACTCCAGGCAACGATTTGCTTCCTCTAGTAGGCAATGCCAGCTCGTTCCTCTTGAGTTTCGCCGCCTCAAATTCACACTGGAGTCCACACTTTTTCTTCCAGAGGCCTTCAACTTCCCTCTGCAGGCACTGGAACCTCAATTCGAGGTCTTTCCTCTCGGATTCCCGCATTTTGGTCGCGTCTTTTTGTTCCTGGATGAGCCTCGCCATCCACGCCGCTTATGCCATCTTTAGCTGCAGGTCTTTCTCCTTCTGTCGTAGGAGTTTCTCGAGTCTCTCAAGCAGGCAGTTTGCCTCTGCCAACTGTGCAATCACATCCTTTATCCTCTCACATAGGACATCTTTTCTCTGCCCAATTTCCTTCGCGTTTTCTTTCAGCTGCTGATTTTCTTCTACCATCTTGAGGATTTTGTCTTCCAGCTGGTGTTTCTCCCTCTTCTCTTTATCGTTCCAGCTTCAAAGGAGGGGCCCTTGTCTTGCCAGGCATGCTGTTACAACACCTCCTGAGTGATCTGGTTGGCACGAGTGCGTTCTTCCCTTCCGCCTGCCTTCTGCGTCTCTTCATAGTAGTCGAGCCTCTGTTGCAGCTGAAGAATTGTCCTGTCCAAGTTCACCCGCTGCTCTCTCTGGCACTGGATGGCGTCTCGCAAGGCCGCAATTCTCTCGTTCAGTTCCTTTTCCTTGGCCTGTTCGGCTCCATCATCATCAGTCAGGATAGAAATTTCACCAGCGAATAGGCAGCCACAGCAAACAAGATGACTGATCTTCAGTATTTCGAACAACATGCTGTCTACGAACGATGAACGCCAAAGTACACGGATGAGTCAAAAGTACTAAAGCAGAACTGTGCACACCTGAAAGGAACTATTGAGACCCACCACTCATGTCAATAGTGACAGCCCTTACGAAAGCATACCGCGCATGCGCAAGTGTGTGCACGTGTATGTAATGTACGTGATGTTGCAACATTACCAAGAGAGAGAGAGAGAGAGAGAGAAATGGCAACAGTTGTTAATGATGATGTTTTTCAGAATTACAAACACTGGCCGGGTAGTTTTCTTCTTTTTTCGACATTGCGTATTCAGGAACCTTTTTCTCCTTAAAGGAAATAGTGGTGGTCACAGCTATGAGTGAAAATAGATCAACGTGAAATGTGTCTGTTCCCTCTGAACAGACCACGGTACTTACGAAGATAGGGCGGCTATTTACTGCTATCTATACTATGGTGCCTCCACTTTTATGCATTTGAATTGAAATTTATTCTTGTCAATCGAAATGTGCGTGGTGTGATGGGGTGAACAGCAGTTTTCTAAACATGTACGTGTGTGTGTGTGTATGGGTGTGTGTGTGTGTTTGTGTATGTCCATGAATTGTGTAGACAGCACGCCTGGTGGAATAGTTCCGCCCGTCTGAGCATACCGCGACATGACGTCACACATAACAGATGAGCCACATGTAAATGGCTGCACTCTTGGTACAATAGAAAATTGGTTGTAAGCGCCTCTTTACAAAAAAAATGTTAACCGGGGTACTTAAATGGAATAATACTATATATAGAACATCTGAAATGCAACCAGAAGTTCCCCTTTAAGGTCCGGACCGTGGGGGAGTTGTCCATTTGACTTAGAACCGAAGGAGGAAATGTCACTCTATTATCAATTTATCTATTCCGTCGAAATAACAATAAACTCCTTGATGACTCAACTGCATCATGGGAAAAATAAATCATAGCTAGTACCGCAATATGCCCAAAAAGGGTAATTGGACATGAGACTATGCAAATCTTATCTTAAGCAAGAATACTACATAGGGATGCACTTACACAATTGACAAATAATAATAATAATAATAATAATAATAATAATAATAATAATAATAATAATAATAATAATAATAATAATAATAATAATAAAAATATTCTTAATACCGAGTTCTATTCATTAAATAAATGAAGAAACAAACCAAATCGTCAGACTTGATTATAATTCACTTATATCACCAATTTCAACATCAAAGTTAAATGAGGATCAAAATTGGGATATGAGTATATATTCGCTCATTTGCCAGAAGAGTGTCTTAACTCGAAAATTGCTATATTTCGGGAGAAGCAACATAAAGTTGAAATTCTCTATACTTTGTCCATTTATATTTAGATGATTCTTTTACTGAGCTGTTTTAATGACAAATACAAAATAAGAAGTTTTTTTTTACCACAATATGGAATGAAAAACAGGATATCTACTGGTATCACTCCTCTGGCAAATGAGCGATGGTCTGACTGACAGTTCTACTTTTTATAAGTGAACGTTCACCCTCCTAACAGTCGTGGGGGTGAACTGACAGTTATTACTGTCCCATTTATCTAGGTATTACTGTGGTAACTATCCCTTTGATCCAGGTATTATTGTAGTGGCTGTCCCGTTTATCCAGTTTTCTGTGGTGACATTCCGTTTTATCCAGGTATTACTGTGCTGTCTGTCACCTTTAACCAGGTATTAATGTGGTGACTGTTTAGGTATTACTATGCTTTCCCTCCCTTTTATCCAGGTATTACTGTGGTGACAGTCCTTTTATTCAGGTATTACTGTGAAGACTGTCCCTTTTATCCAGGTATTATTGTGAAGACTGTCCCTTTTATCCAGTTATTACTGTGAAGACTGTCCCCTTTATCCAGGTATTACTGTGAAGACTGTCCCTTTTATCCAGGTATTACTGTGAAGACTGTCCCTTTTATCCAGGTATTACTGTGAAGACTGTCCCTTTTATCCAGGTATTACTGTGAAAACTGTCCCTTTTATCCAGGTATTACTGTGAAGACTGTCTCTTTTATCAAAGTATTACTGTGCTGCAGTTAACGAGGAAATTTGCATTTGAACGAACTGAAAAAAACGCCTTATATCTAGCACGTCGGGCTTGGACAAAATGCACGTTTTTTTCCTATATAATACAAACCCACTCACCTTTTATATGGAAAGCCGGGTATTTGGGTGGGTGGAAAATCATTGACTTACTTCACCTATCAGGGGATCCCACCTAGGATGCCGGGGGGATTCGCTCTCATGAGCTTCCCCCCAAACTACTCTAATTTATGGAACGGTGAATTAAAATAACAGGTTTGCAACCCAATGTAACCAAGTCAAAGGCACAGAAGGCCTTACATAGCCAGACATTTTTTGCCGTCTCCTGGACTGCAACTTAACCTAACTTTGGGAACTTAACATTAAAAATTATTGGCTGGGAATCTACCCTTACCTAACCTAACCCAAACCCTAGGTATCAGGTCAGCCTGGTAGACCACTAACATAAGCCTAAGTTACCAGGTCCTTACTTAGCTAGTGCACACTCCACTTTAATACCCTTCATTAAAGTATCATGGACCATTTAAAACATATCCTTGTACCACTTCCCCACCAACCCAAAAAAGTTTACCCTTTTCAGAATCAGAACCTACAGATACAGATTGCCATGGCAATGTTAGAATACCTCCTTCTATGCCTATTTCGCTCTTGTATTTTCACCTACCTAAAGTACCTATACCAAATTACCAATATCCGCTGTAGTCCGCAATAATTTTGGGATATAGCCAATAGGGTTTCAGTAGCCTTACACTAATCTTTTGTTCCCGAAACGAATAGGAGATAAAAGTGCATAGAAAAACGTCAACTGCCATAGTCTAGCTCGCCGAGGAATAGTTATATATATCTACCAATACTTCTTCATTCACAAGGCAACTGGTGTCCAGTAAAATATAAATTAATTGATTTCTACCATACCCGTATCCTTCAGTTGTAAAATTGCTGCAGGAACTTCAGCTAAATTACTTGGTCTTGAAGACACTCAACAAACCAACTTGTATATAAAATCCCATCAGTTTACGTTCTCAGATCAATCTGCTGATATCATATATGTAGAAAGTTATCTTCACCTCTTTCATACGCTATTAAATAAAATTAATGACGTTAATAGTTGTAAAACAGGAGTCTCTTTAAATGAAAGTTTGCTTCGTCACCGACACAAAACGGCCGAAACCGAAAGACTTCTGTTGAAATGCCATAGATGTAAACACACATACAAGTGAAGCTTCTATATTATTATGCGATGAAAAATCATTTACAGTAAAATATAAAAAGATAGATTACTTTCTGGTAGTGTTATTAAAATGAATTTGCGCTGGAATCGTCATTCAGAAATCCCATGTATACTGTAAAGAAGTGTAACAGGATGTTTTGCCTCGGCCACCGATCGAGTGTGTTACACACACACACACAGTTTTCATGTTAAGGCAAAAATTAATAAAACAGGAGATAAATGACAACTTTTTGAACGTTCAGTGAATTATCAGAAAATGCCTATTTCAACTTAAAATCGAATAATAGTTGTTTTCTACATTCTTTTTACGTCGTCCTGACCGGATCTCCCCAAGGGTGACATTTCAAAATTTCGTTGTTAAACAATTCCAACACTACCTTTGATGTCTAAAACTGAAAAAAATATAGCATACATACTGCATATAGCTACTGTTACAACCCTGATATAGAGATATATTACTATTTTTCTACATTGTAAGGCTAGCGGGACCCGGTCAAAAAGAGGTAAGCATGTAAACAAGATCCGAAAAAGGGCAGCCAGGATCAGGAGAGTAACGCTATGCCTCAGTCATAAGTTATACCACCTGTAACGGAGTGAAGGAACAATAAAGCCTGTGAGTACTTTACACTTGAAGAAGACTCATGAAGTTATAATCCAAGAAGAGGAATCCAATGATGAAGAGTCACTTGATTTGAAATGTATAGTAAACAAGAGTTCTGTTCAATCTTATGTTGTTAGTTGTCAATTGAATCATAAGCCATTTTTATTTGAAACTGACATTGGTTCAGCCATTTCCACATTAAAGTATGATGATTTCAAGAAGTTAAATTGTACATTACTGAACTGTAGAACTAAATTGCAGGGTTATAACCAAGTGCCACTTAAAGTATTTGGAAAGGTCAAAGTTTAAAATTTTCAATACAAACAGCAAAATCATTCAGACGTTGAATTCATAATTGTTGGGTCACACTCCCTAAATAACTTGATTGGTAGGAATTTAATAGATAAGTGCAATCTAATTAATCTCCATCAGTTAAATATAAGAGATTTTGTGGAAAACTATAATGTAGATAGTTTGAAACCTATTAAGAACTGTCAAGCCCGATTGTATCCTAAAGTTGGTCATGTTCCTGTTTTTCAGAAGGTCCGCACGGTGCCACTGACGTTACGCAGTGAGGTTGAGAGTGCGCTGCAAGAGCTTGAAAAAAATAAGATTATAGAAAGGGTAGAATTCTCAGATTATGCCTCACCAATTGTTACTGTCAGGAAGCAGAATGGATCCCTTAAAGTTTGTGGGGATTTTCGTAAAATAAATGAAATTCTTCATGAATCTAAATTCCTATTACCTAATATGCCAGAATTAATTTCCAATGTGTCTGGATATAAGTATTATACCAGAGTTGATCTCAAGAATGCTTATTTGCAAATGGGAGTTATTCCAGAAGACTGTAAATATTTGGTAATTAACACACATTTGGGTCTATATAGATATTTACGGTTACCATTTGGTATCCATTCTGCTCCTGCAATATTTCAGAAGTTCATTTCCCAATTCTTGGTTTCTTATGATTTTGGTTATCCATATATGGATGATATTGTTATAGGTGGAGGCTCACCAGCTGAACATCATAAACGTACAACTAGCAGAGAGAAGAGCCCCATTAACTGTCCTTGTTTTCAGTCTGTTTCTTTGTTTAGTTTTAAAGAGGTTAACTTTACTGAGCACGCGTTCGCATTCAGCATTAGAGTGCGGCACGCAAAGAGCTTTCAAGAGCAAAATTGGCTAGGTATGAAAACTAGACTCTTTTTGGGACACTTCTCCCCAGAACTTATCAGGTGACTCATAAACGAGATGTTTAAGTTCATGTTGCAATGTGGGAAACATTCTCCATTGATCATCCTGCTTTTGAAGTAGTGAGTGGTCATCTGGGGGTACAATCAGAGGAAGCTCGATGCAAGAGGGAATAAGGAGGGGATTCTTTCTCTGAATTCTGATGAGAAAGCATTTTTTTGGACAGAGGCAGTTCAACTTTGACAGGACACCATCACTGAAATTATACCTCTTCTTTATTTCTGTGCATGCCACTACAAGGAACCTTCTACACCTCTCAAAAAACTCCTGCTGTTGAGCT
>NC_061108.1:108531772-108544272 GCF_015104395.2 Macrobrachium nipponense
CCAGACCCAAAAAAATATTCTCTTAAGTTCTGACATTTAAACAACCCACAAAATCAGCAAAAATCTCCAACTTTTAACTGCAAAAACCCCTTTACTGCTCAATAATTAATTACAATGAGACTTAATGTCAAACTCCCATTTCGTAAGTAACAACCCTAGAAAAATCACATCTCCCGGTAAAATCAAATCTCCCGTCCAAAAAAGAAATGCTACTTAAGCTCAATCCCCAAATCATATCTCTCATAGGAAAAGGAAGAAAAACAATAAAAAAAAGATAATCACAAGTAGATTTCCCCAATCACAAAATACATAATACATGTATAATATGCATAACTCCCGCGTTTTTCCCAAGAAATGCTCCATGTAAAGCCCCGGAATTTGCCAGAAAGCAAACTCTCACACATGCGCTTTCGTGAAATGCTATAGCCAACATTTCCAGATATTGCAAAAATTCTGATCTATCACCATCAGAGGAAAAGAATCA
Organism: Macrobrachium nipponense; assembly: GCF_015104395.2. Taxonomy (NCBI): domain Eukaryota; kingdom Metazoa; phylum Arthropoda; class Malacostraca; order Decapoda; family Palaemonidae; genus Macrobrachium; species Macrobrachium nipponense. The sequence continues at coordinate 108,532,257 of NC_061108.1, forward strand.
GCACACGCTCATCACACGGCTCATCACATCGCCTGTCAGCAGAAAAATCGCCTGCGGACGCATGCTCAAACAGTAGCATAAAAATTGTTTAGTCAGACACATAAGTTTGGAAACTCATGATTCTCAAGAAAAAAAAAGGTCTAACTGACACATTTCACAGAATTAACTCCAGGATATGACTAATGTGTTCAAAAATTTGTCTCGAAGACTTATTCTCTCAACATGACTTTTCCCAAATTATATTTCTCCAAGAATAACACACTTGTGAACATAAAAAATGCACCATCTCCAAATGACTCTTAATGCAGTAATGCCATTCGCCTCTAAATAGACACGAAACCAAAAAAAAGAGAACCACAGAAATCTTCTCTTGACTCGAAAAAAACTCCATAACCACAAAAAGAGGGTCACCCGCCCAAGATTAATTCCAACTCCATTATGAGACACCATATTAATAATAACACCACTCCGGTTATAAAAATATTTCCTCCATTTGGTTAATAACCAACCCCCTTATATTATTCTCTTATTTCTCCAAAGCCACATGTCAATAGAAAAAAAAACACCACTCCAGGAATAGAGAATAATCACCTCTATTTCGGCAAATACAAAATATTTACCTCTATTTCTTAATAACTCCATGTGGAACAAAACAAGGCTCCAAAAAATATATCTCCAAAAAGGAATATCAAAAAAATGAAATCCTACCTCCAAAAAAATGTGCACTCAAGGCATCTAACTCACATACTCACAAATATTGCCCATAATCTCCAAATATGTGTTCTCCATTGCAACAAAGATGGCTGCAAAAAATAATTGAATAAAACATAGCTCTCATCACATTAGCAAATATCAAAAATGGCCAAAAAAATACATCTCCAATATATTATATCTCAAATTATAACTCCAAAATAATATATACCTCCAATTATAACTCCAAATATATCTCAATTATATCTCAATTCTAACTCCAACTCTCCAGAGAATAACTCAATGTTATAGTCAAAAAACTATAAAAACTCACTCCATTTAGCATAACTGCTAAAAAAGGGCAAAAACTCGGCAAATAAAAGTGTCTAGAAAATTTCTAGAAAATCACCCCCAATGTGCCACAAAAACTCATTATAACAGAACTCCCAACTCGCAGTGTCTTAGCAAGACTTCTCCATATGCACTACGACATAAGCCACTAGAAAACTTAACCAAGTTTCCTATCTCTCACAAAGTTGTCACAAATGCAACAAATGTATTGTGCAAGAAAACTCACAATTTCTGGAACACAAATATCCAGAGAAAAAATGTAGTGCCATTACGTATGCATTCAAAACATGCAAAAATCCTCCCCTATATTACTCTATAGCATCAAATAGCTAAAACACAAACACTTTCTCTTAAATGACTCTAAGTCATGAACTGAGACATTAAAAAATATCCACACCAACTGGAGAGAAAAAATAAACTCAAATTCACCCATGGTAAAAAAACTTGTGTCAGCGATGGCTAATTTCCAAAAAAGGAGAAAAAGAAAAATCAACGGCACCATTAACTATCTCCCGTAACTCACTAGATGTCAAGCAATTATCTGCTGAACTCATAGAAAAAAAAAAACTAAAACAATGTGTTGTTAGTTCCTCCCAAATTCACAAAAGATTTCACCTCCCTTGACAGCATTACGGCACCCACGTATTAGTATACAAAAAAATCAGTATCAGAAATATCATTATCACAAAATCACCAAAAAAAAATTGCTATCATCAAAATCATCAGTATCAGTACAAAAAATATCACCAATGTTAATGCTTATCCTTTCTCCAAAAATTCAGCACAAAACTCAGCAAAATTCCACACAATTCACCAAGATTCAGTCAAGACTCATCCAGATTCAGCAAAAACATCATCCCCGTGAATCACTGAAATATTCTCCAAAGTTACAAAAACTCAACAAATAATTAACACAAGACTTCTCCCATTAATTCATTGTAATAATTCTCCTTGAATAATTATCTGTAATAATTATCAACTAATCTCCCATGAAATATCTCAAATCTCTCGTAAAACAATTCTCCCGTAATGATAATTATACTTAGGCAAACCTCCCGTGACACATCTCAAGTACAATAATCATTAATAATAATAATAACTCTACACAGCAATAATTCTCTTGCAAACATTTCAAGTAAGGGTGAAATTCAAATAGCATACAACAGTATTGCTGAATCCTATGACATACAATTTCTCCAGCATGCAACACCATGACATAACACCATTGCCACACAACACCGATACACACCAATCATCGGCATTTCAAAGTAATTTCTCCAACACAATAAAAAAAAAATAATCTGTGTATCCCCCAACCCTTATATTTGTGTTCTTTCAAGGCACAAAGAAACATATAACACATCCCGTGCATGTTAACTACTTTTCCCCTCATTCACGGAAAAGAAAAATCTCTTTTTATTTCCTTTTCACTTCCTCCAAGAGAGAAAAACAAAAAATCTATTTTCTAAAAAAAAAAAACTCTACGGGCATTTCACTTCATCAACTAATCAATCAGCTGATATCTTAGCATTCAATGTCAGGCCAGACCCATCCCCAACACAAAGAGAGGAAAAAAGGGGAGTTCACCCACACTGAAAAAAAAAAATTTCTCCCCCCCTGAGAACAACCCCTCAGTCGAGCGGCAGAACAGCCCGAGGCATACCAGTAGTATCCCCCATCTCCCCTTGAACAGTGTCTGAGGACCCCTACCCAAGGTATACCCTAGTGCCCATCCCTGCACTATCTCTCGAGTGAGGCTAGTGGTACCTTCCATGCTACTATCCCCCGAGGCAGGCCATACTCCCCTTGCAATATCCCGCCATGCAATGCCTCCCTGTGCCGGTTAGCAGAAATGTGCTGAGCCCGTAAAATTGTGGCCGCTCTGTCTCTAAGCCAGATATGATTATTTAAGCACAGTTCCCATGCATAGAAAAATACACTCCTATGTTTTAAACAAAGACGAATGCATACATCTATTACAAACACGTGCAAATAAAGAAAACACGTCACTATGGAGCAAAGACAAGAAAAATTGTTGACCTCTTGAACCAATCCCATAACCCTGAAATATTTAAACAAAAACCCACTACTTCAAAACAATAGTTTAACACTCACCACTCCATAATGGGAAAAAAGAACTCGAAATTCTTCGTAGAATACGTAAATCTCGTCGGCACAATACAAACGCGACCGGTGAGATGACCCCTAGCAACACTCACTCATGAACTAGACTGAGTTGCTTGTCTCACGACTCCCCCCTGAGAATCTCGGTACGGGCAAATTTGATGACCCTAATAGAAATTTTCTTTCCTCATCCCCCCATCTCACGGACGGACATTTTCTCTACCCCTTTTTTTCTAACTGGCCAACCATCTCTACATTGGCGTTCCTAGGCATAAAAAAGAAAGAAGACTTTCTATATCCCCTCTTAACCGCTGACACCACTATAACATGGGGGAAGAACCCCCAGTATTCATAAGGTAAGCGTGGACACGAAACGGAAGGCAGACCCCTATCTCTCTCTCTCTCTCTCTCTCCAAGGAATCACCCTCTCTCTCTCTCATCTCTCTCTCTCTTCTCTCTCTCTCTCTCTCTCTCTCTCTCCATTCTAACAGGTAATGAAAATGAGAGAGTTGCATCATAACATAACGTTTATTTACAAGAATAAACTAAATCAATTAACTAAGTAATCCAAGTCTTACAGACTAACCCAAAAACAACTCATTGTCAAGTCACCCAAAAGTCCACACCTCTCCCTGGAACTCTGTCCCCGATATTCCAGATCCGTCTGTTCAAAGATACAGAACACATCTCGGTAAGTACACACACAAGTTTAAAGACAAAGTTAATAAAATGGAACATCTTACAAGATATCAAACAAGCCATTCCCTTTGGCTAAAGTAAAGGTAACACTTACCCATTCCCAACCGGAATATCACTCACTGATAAATAAAAAAAAACACTTTGGCATCTGCCATCATGGCTTCGCCTTCCTCCCCCGAATGTCTGTGCAATTCTTCCCATAGACTTGGCTAGTGATACATTATGAATAGAAGAGGCGCACACGCACATACGAACACACAGTTCGCTAGCGCCTCGCGGTTCTAGCTGCATCTAGTTTCACAAATGCACTTTGAGAAGAGTTCATAAACTGTCGTACATTGACTTCCTGAACCAAGCACTTTATCGCCCTTCCCTAGAATCTCATTCATCAGCTACTCTCAGGTCGTTATCCTCTGTCCTGTCCTCCACATTCCATAGGTTACAGAGAACGTACGAACAATACATTATTAATCAAAAATCCCTATGTCTTACATATATATATATATAATCTATATAGATATATATAATATATATATATCTATATTTATATATATTTATATAATATAAAATATATATAACGTATATATATATATATATATATATATATATATTATTTTCTATATATCTTATTATATTATATTATATATTAATATATATATATTATATATATATATAATTATATATATATATAATATATATAATATATATATCTATATCTAGATATATATATATATATATATTAATATATTTCTATATATATATATATATATATATATATATTTATATAATTATATTATATTATTATAATAATATTTATAATATATCTAAATAATATATTATATAATATATTAAGTATATATGTATGTATATTGTAGACTTAAAACCTTTTTCGTAATAATAAGTGGCTTTATGTACATAGCATAAATACGAACGGAACTATATTGTTCACTTTATTCTCCAACAAATAAAAAGCTCATCAGTAGCACGTTGAACTCCAATGCACAAACACACATTCACACTTACACATAGAGCCATTCAGCTTTGTCCTCCCTTTAACGGCGTATTCTAATAATTTGCTTTTGTCATCCCGAAAATAGAGTAAATCATTCACTTTAAATCAAAACCTAATCCAGAGAATATTGGGAAGAATGAATAGCAAATGTAGATGACTGACCTAAAATCTAAACCTAATCTATGCAGTATTGAGAACAAAAAGTAAAAATTGTAATGATTTATCTTAAATCAAAAGCCAATCCAGACAGTATTGAGAACAAAGATTAAATATTGTAAATGATTTATTTACATCAAAACCTAACCCAGATAGTGCCGAGAACAAGGAGTAAAAATTGTAAATGATTTATCTTCAATCAAAATGTATCCAGACAATATTGAGAACAAAGAGTAAAAATTGTATTTACATAGCTAATTCGTCAAACAGATTTTTCGTAATATCGTTGTGATGTAACAGTGACAAGTTTGTTCCAATTAAATGGCAAAGATTAAAGTATAGAACTGCTGACATCGAGAAATGCATCGTTCCCTTTCAACTGGTTCCAATGTTTTGAAGCCGTCAGGGATATCGTATATCAATGTCTGTACTTTACAGAAATAAATGAAATACCAGATATATTTTTCACCTTCTCCATCCTATACAACAAGAATCTGGTATTTACAGCTGTTTAGGTGCGTCTGTCATTTCATTTGTGGTTAAATTCCACTCTCATTTCTCCCCCTGTTGCTAGTTTTCTTCAGAGTCTGAACTAGAGAAAGATGCTGGATTCATTTGCTCAGAAGTCTTAAGAGAACTTTAATATATTCATATATTATACACCAAATGCGCGGACCAATTTATTTCTGTCTGTGATGTAGATGAGTTTAGAAGAGCGAGAAGTAATTCCTTTCGTACCATCATAAAATCTGTAAATATTTACAAAATGAATTTCCCGAGAACTAAGTGATGGAAAGCAATTTCCCTCCCCCTCCCGCTCCCCCTGAATGTAACCAAGGCAGAGAAAAAAAATTATAAAAAAAGGGAAGGCAAGTAAGCAAAGGCCAATCTTTATAGTCTTAGGTGAAATACATTCTCCGATTCGAAGAATGTATTTCTCCGAAGTGTTACAACAAACACTCACCGGGGGAAAGTTGATCTTTTATTGAAATAATCTTTGATCCTTTCGGGGAACTGATGCAAAGGATAGTATCGGAAACTGAAATTGCAATTTATCTGTGAAGACGTTACGATTTTCTGCGTTTGTAAACTTTGCTTTTATTTGTTATTTTTCATTTCGGCGTGCAACTAATTAACCGGTTCAGAATTTTATTGATCTGTTGACTTTTCGGATAAAATTAGAGATGAAAGATAAGCGAAGCCCTTTAGCAGCCCTTCTCTGAAGTAAGAATAGAGACAAATACAGAAGAATGAAACAGACCCAAGAAGGCAAGGATGACTCGTGTCTAATGAAGGAAACTTCAATGTAATACTTGGTCTCCAAATACGATAGCGTGTGTGAGACTAGGACCATATCAGTATTACAAAGACTTCATAAAAAACCAAGGCATCATATATCTAATTTATGAGCAACATCCTTCCTTTAAAAAAGTATCTACTGGTAAGGGTCAAAGCATCAGTAGAAATAACAAGGAGTGATCTGACCTCCAGCTTACTCTGGACGATTGCAAGATTTTCCCTTCACGCATAAGTTGTAAACATTATATTCCTAACTTTTAACGTAAACTAATACGTGCTAAAATCTAGGGGTCGAACAAAGGCTTCTTTCAACAACGAAAATTAAAGTAAGTACGCTATATTTAATAAGAAATAATTTTTTCTGGACTGTTTAACATGCACATTATCTATTTTTCTACTTCTTCATTCTAATAAATAAATCATAAATATCCTATTCTAAAATTCCTGTATCTATAAGTCAATACAAAACACCTTTTTCAAACCTTTTTATGCTCTTCTATAGACCTTTTCTACCGGCCCAAAAATAACAAGAACATCAATAACAAAGTAGTTTGTAGGCCTACTCCCCAAGTAAGCGAAAAGTTTGTAGAAACGCTACCTGGATGAGTCCCTGTAGGTTTAAGAGGTAGGTAAATGAGAACATTTTAATCAGCTGAGAGCTATTTTCATAAAAATTGAAAAAAAAAATCAGCGGCGTTCATTGAATCATAATTTATATCTATTAATCCAGAAAAACTACGGTGAATTTTGCAGACACAGATGTTAACTTACAAGCGAGTACTTTCAGAATCTTTTTTATAATAAACCCTTATTTGTCTTACTAATGAAAGGGCTAACTAATGGAAAGTTCATGTATACAAATGTAATGCTTTGGCTCCTATCACATTCACCCAACTTGCTGCACTGGAATAGCTTTTTTCTTATTGAAAATAAAAGTATTGGATTTAAAATTGCAATTATATTTACAGACAATAGTAGTAGCTACTGAGACTGAATACCACTGGATTTTTAATCATTAAAGGGGATGAGATGTAAATCGATGTTGATATCTCCATATTAAAATGAAGATCAGCATGATTGTTTTTGATGATAGTTATGGTGGTTTTTAGATTTTTTTTAATTACTCATTCAATTTAAGCAGTTAGTTTCCTGTCTAAAATGCTTACATTCTAGCGCAAGAGACTATCAGATCATAATATTAATGATTTCCACGTACAAGAACATACTCCTAAGGTTAAATTTTTATGAAACTGTTTAAAATGCCCTCTCGACAACCATTAGGATAACAAAATATTACAGAAAAGTAGAAAAATATTTTAAGTGTATTCACGTCATATAAGAAATGAACAAAGATCGCCCTTATTTTTTTATCTTTCCTTCCATGCAAGAGGTGCCATACGCCCCCTTTCCTGCTTGTGCCCCTCACCCAATCACCGGCCCCCCCCCTCCCAACACACCCTTCATCATTTCAAACTTAGTCCCTTCTACATCCCTCACATCGCTTACAATAATGTGTTGAGTAATCAGAGTAATCACATCATGAACTTCTGAACGAGAGAGAGAGAGAGAGAGAGAGAGAGAGAGAGAGAGAGAGAGAGAGAGAGAGATTTCGTAAAGGAAAAAAAAAGAATCTTTGTTGTAAACGATGTGTTTCATGTACAACACCTGCAATGCTTGTAGTTGTAGTCGGTGAAAAGAAAAACTAAAGATTTGTATATTTGGGGGCGAATGTAGTAAGTTTGAGCACGAGGTGTTAGATTACATACAAAACACTGTGTACAAGAAGCCGAGATATTTCATACCCATTTTTAAAGTCAGAATGGAAAATAGAAAATATTACCAGAAAATATCCACAGAGAAATAACTTTTCTTTTCATTTACATGATTTATAATATTGCAAAACAGAGCAAAAATATTCTCATAATAAATAATACACAAAACTGAAATTTTAACAACCAAACATTTATGAAGGGCTTCCGTAAATATGTTTTATGGCAAATGAAAAAAGTATTTCGTTTTTTAGGAACAACCAACATTACTATACCCTCTTGCTATCATAAATATATATTTAAATATTTGCATACTGACCGACTTTTCCAACGTGAACTAATTATGCTTATCATAATTAGAATTACGCTCATATTGTCGTTCGTTTAAATGCTAAAAACAATGTTTTTTTTTATTTATACGATAAAAACTACTCTTATTTTCACGGAATGCAACTTCTTTCCCCACGTTGAAGCTGGAATTTAATTTATGTTTTTGTTTTTTTAATAGCTCCTCCAACTAAAGATACGGGCCCTGTATAAATAGACGCTGTAGAAAAATGGATATGTCCATGTTAATGACGTATAAGAATAATAGTAAACAATAGATGTGAAAATAAATATCAGTTTCCTATGAAGCAGATAAAAACTTAAGTAAGAAAATTTCCCGTGCTATGAGGAAGATTTGTGCCTGCTTAGTCTGTCCTTCCGCACTTTATCTGTCCGCCCTCAGACATTAAAAACTACTGAGGCTAGAAGGCTGCAAATTGGCACGTTGGTCATCCCTCCAAACATCAAACATACCAAATTGCAGCCCTCTGGCCTCAATAGTATTTTGTCTATTATATTTAAGGTTCAACTTAGTCATAATGGTGCGTCCGGCAACACTATCGGATAAGCCACCACCGGGCCGCATATTTCCCAAGTCTGGAAGAGTTTAGGGATGGGGAAAATTAGGACCAATCAAAGCGCGTGGAGCTGACCATGACGTCACAAGCCACGCCTTTCAGCTACACTCCGCCCCATAGCCATTATTGCCAGTCACAATGCCGAGGAAAAACTTTCCCATTTCACAGTTTGCGGCTTGTATGACCTATACATTTTAGTCAGATATATATAAACATAATGCAACACTAATTCAGTAAACAATATATTCTTCAAATGAGATACACTGAAATATATTAAGCGTTATTGGCTTCTCCCTCTTGGTAATAGTGCTCAGTGCCTGTTAATCCCTGCTCGCAAAGTCGATGTTTACTGCGTAAATAATATTTTCATTGCGAGTTACTAAATTATATACATGAAAATGAGTGTTTAATAGTGTTTAATGCCATATTGAAAGAGTTGCGATAACACATGGTATGAATAAAAAATATACAAAATGATAAAATTGATGGTATGGTAAAAATGATGGTATATGACCTGTAATTAGCACTACAGACTACACACGGGAGGCCAAGAACTTCGCGGCACTTCGACTCCTATGAAGAATCTTGGACTTTGAAGGTGACGATTTTAAAAGCATGGAGCATGGAACGTTTTTCAGGCGTTACTGCCTGTTGTTTCAGGCTATAAAAAGGTATTATGTACAGAACTAAAATAATAATTGCCTTATGCTTAAAAGAAATGTGGAGGATACAGTTTTGATGACAAACTTATGCACACCGTAGGGGGATAGCGCCGTCAGTACACCTCATTAGGTGCAATATACTTAAGGTTCTTGCAGCGTCCCTTCGGCGCTTAGCTGCAACTACTTTCATTCATTTTACTGTTAGCTCTATTCACATTCTTTTTCTTCCATCTTATTGTCCAACCTCCCCTAACAATTGCTTCATAGTGCAACTGCTTTGAGGTTTTCCTCCTGTAACACCTTTCAAACCTTTTACTATCAATTTCCATTTCAGCGCTGAATGGCCTTAGTTGCCCCAGTGCTTGGCATAATGCCAAAAATCTATATGTAAAAAAAAAAAATTATGCACTTAATTTAAGGAATACATTTAGCCACTGAGTGTGAGCTTGGATGAAAATAGTAGTATACTCATATACTACCGTTATCCCTGGCTCTAATTAACACATGTTGAATATTGTGCATAAAATTGTCTGTTGAGAGAGTTGGATAAAAAGTGTCATCTATATTTACCTTAAAGCATATTGCAGTTCTAATAAATTTACGCATCAATTCTGCTCTAGTTCAGCTTAGTAAAAATTCTACTGTAACTCCGTAAATAGGTAGTATTCTGTACTCCTATAATTGCTAAAAGTATTACATACTAATTAAATACTCATTTTGATTCTTTGCACACAATGAATGACAAGCACGAAAGGTTTGGTAAGAATATTAAATAAATCAAATAATCAGTGTTTTCTTTGTACACACTGAAGTTTAAGCAAAAATCACGTAAGAGCTTGCTAAAAATATTCAGTACTGAATTATATTATCACTTTTTATTTATTTGTACACAATGTATAGAAAGTGAAAATCAAAAGCAAAAAAATTTCAATAAACACTTTATATATTTGTACACAATGAATGACAAGGACCAATCAGGTTGGGACATCTGGAAGGTTTTATGAAAACGGAATCCACTCCAAAAAGGCAATTTTTTACGACAGCTTATCTGGTACACCTTGAAAAACAACCGTATTCAGATTAGCTACTGACAGGATGAGTTTGTCACGTAACTATATTTGGTTAGAGTAGGCAAACTTAGAACCCAAAATAACAAAACCGTAGGTTTCCCCTTAAGGGCACATAGCTCTTGAAATAATTTAATGAATGAAGCTGATACTGTGTCCCTAAAGATAGTAAGGCCTATATCAGTTTGCTTCCTGTTCATGGCCTAGTAATGATCAGTATATTGCTTTTATACAATGCCCAGTAATGTGTATTACTACGAAAGAGCTAATGCCCAGTAATGTGCATTACTACGAAATAGCATATGTCCATAGAAATATGTAGTGTAAGCCTACTCCCTCTCTCTGTCTTCCCCTACAAACAGGTCAGATACCATAATTTTTAACATCTTGTATATTGTTTGATTCATCCCATGAGTTATCGCAACTCTTTATAAACGGCTTTAAACATGCATTTTCATGTATATAATTCAGAAATTCGCGATGTGAAAACATTATTTACAAGAGGGAGAAGCCAATAACGCATAATATATTTCACAGTGTATCTCGTTTGAAGAATATATTGTTGTTGAATTAGTGTTGCATTATGTTTAGATATATCTGATTACAATGTAAGCGTATATGTCATACAAGCCGTAAACTGAAATTGAGAAGAGAGTATTTCTTCGGCATCGTGACTGGCGGCAGTAATGGATATAGGACTGATGAGGGAGCTAAAAAGCGTGGCTTGTGACGTCATGGATCAGCTCCAAGAGCTTTGATTGGTCCTAATTTTCCCCATCCCTAAACTCTTCCAGACTTGGGAAATATGCCACCGGGCCCTGGCTAAAAGCTTCACGGACTGCGTATCATACAGAAAACTCGATTGCACCGAAGGCATCTTTTACTTGTTTGAAATGTCGCGTGTGTGTGTGTGTGTGTGTGTGTGTGTGTGTTTGTGTGTGTGTGCTTTGTTTTGAGAGAATGGTTGCCATTGATGCTCTAGTGTTTCAAAATAATATTAACATTAATATATTTTGCATAGAGTTGAAAAATCCTTCTTATAAGCTTTGAATATTTTGGAGTCAGTAGTTTTCCCTCTTTATATAAATTCTGTGCTTAATTCTGATCTGTTAATGAGATATTAACTGAGCCATTTACGCCATTACACTATAGAAAACATTACCCGGTGTTATAACGTGAGCTCAATTCAAATAAGCAATATTTATTTACTCCACGTATTGCGATTATTTTTTTTTCTTTATCGTTGCGAACAAGATTATCTTTAAAAAACATATAGGATCTA
>NC_061108.1:108549272-108566772 GCF_015104395.2 Macrobrachium nipponense
GCCGCTATTTTACCGTAGATATGTGGACGACACATTCCTACTTTTTAAGGACCATCATCATTGCGACCTTTTCTTGGAATATGCAAACGCATCACACTAATATGAAATTTACATTTGAGAAAGAGAATAATAATAGATTGCATTTTCTCGATACCTTGGTCATACGAGAGAATGATGGTTTCAGAACGGGAATTTTTCATAAGGCCAAATTTACAGGTTTGGGGCAAAATTTTCATAGTTCCTGTTCTCTTAATTTTAAGCTTAATTCATTATCAACCCTAATTCACAGAGCTATAGTCTTGACTTCAAACTGGAGCTTGTTTCATAATGAAATTAATTTCTTGCAGGAATTCTTTAGGACCAATTGTTACCCACCTGCCCTGTTCTCTAGTTATGTCAGAAAGGCCCTACAGAAAATCTTCCAGCCACCAGCTCCAGTACATCTAGCTTCTAAATTAAAATATTATGTTAGCTTTCCATACACTTATGATACCTCATTTATACCGCATTTGAGGAAGATAATGAACAAAAATTTCCCTGCAGTTGATGTGAAATTTATCATAAGGAATCCAAAAAACCATAGGCGGATTCTTTCGACACAAAGAAAAATTGCCTACTTTGATGCTGTCTGGCCTAGTTTACTTGTATACTTGCTGTTCGTGCAACGAACAGACTTACGTTGGAAGCACTCGCCGACTGCTCAAAGTACGATGTGACTCGCACATAGGCATTAGTTACCGCACAGGGATGAAGCTTTTTAGTCCAGAGCTATCAAATATAAGAAACCATGCACAAATATGCAAATGCAGAATCAACTACGATGATTTTAAGATAATTTTATCCAGCCCTAATGAAAACCAACTCCCTATACTCGAATCCTTGGCCATTAAGCACCTCGCTCCAACATTGAATAACAACACTACAGCAGTTCCATTGTACATTGCTTAGACCGCCCACTCTTATCTTCTTTCCTTGGTTATCTCGACTCCTTCTCGCTCTGGCAGGCCTTTCAGCAACCGAACCTCGGGTTGTAAGGTTTGTTTTACTTTGTTTTATATATTTTAATTTTGTTTTAACAATTTTTACTTAGTGTTTAATACATTGTGTGTTTTTAGTTATTTGATTTTTATTTTAAATTTATATATACGTATATTTATTTTTTTCTCGTGCTTATTTGTATGTAACAATTTATGTTAATCTTGCTGGACAAGTTTGTAATTTATGTATTTTTGATTTTTATAGCCTTGAAAATGAAACCATAGTCTTGAAACGTTGGCAACAATAAAGCAACCCATGTATTGAGCTGTTTCGCCTTTTCACCTGCTACATGATGGGTACTAGCCTCAACCTCTTATTGGATGTAATATACTATATATACTAATATATATATATATATATATATATATAATATCTATATATATTGTATATATATCTATATATATATCTATATATATATAATATATATATATGTGTGTGTGTGTGTGTGTGTGTGTATAGATAAACTAAAAGTAAAGTGATCTTATCGACACTAAGATATTTAAGCTACCATTTTGTCGCTGAGGTACTGAGGTAAAGTTGAATTGAATTGAAGATAAACTTTAGGCCAAAGGCCAAGCACTGGGACCTATGAGGTCTTTTAGCGCTGAAACGGAAATTGACAGTAAAACGTTTGAAAGGTGTAGCAGGAGGAAAACCTCGCAGTTTCCACTATGAATCAAGTGTTAGGAGAGGGTGGACAGTAAGATGAAGAAAGAGTACATGAAAGGAGGTATAGTAAATGGAACGAAAGTGGTTGCAGCTAAGGGCCGAAGGCACGCTGCAAAGAACCTTAAGTAATGCCTACAGTGCACCGCATGAGGTCCAATGACGAATTATCCCCCCTGCGTAGGCACTGAGGTAAAGAAGGTTTTATTTTTAATTTTTTTTTTTTGATACGCACAAAAACAAGAGCGTATTTGCATAAAACAAGATCTCAGGCAGTCGACGAAATGCTCTGACTCAGCCTCTAGTCTAGTGAGTGCACAGGAAGAGGCCTAGAATAAAACATCAACAAGGAAAAAATGGCGTGTTTTTATGAAGACCGAGTATCGGTTTCAACAAAATCGCCTAATCCTTTGAAGTGTAAGTCTATCACGTCATCTTCCCAAGTCAAAGTATAATATATCTGAACTTCTTTTAGATTGTCAGGGAAATCTGGCTTCCATTTTAATCAAACAGAATGAAACCTAAAAGAAACAGAGTACTGTAGAAAGTATTAAGGGATCCCACTCTGTAATGATTTTAAGATTACTTTCCGCAATGGATGGCAGAGTATTGAAATTCTGTTCGGAATTTCTGGGTTCACATACAAACTGATTATTTCAAATGAACATACCTTTATTCACTTTCACTGCTTATATAATACGAAACTTTAATTCAGTTCTGAATGCAATGACTGGACTAGTTTAAATAAAAAACCCAAAATAAAATAAAAAGAAATATAATAGAATTAAGTTCTTTCCTCAAATTAGGACAAAGTCTCATAAGTATTATTATCAAATTTGATTTCATTTTTAACTTCATTTTTATTAGTCACAACAGAAACTAATTTTATTCAAAGGACAATTGGAGCAAAGAAGTAATATTTCGAAAAATTTTACTACAGAGCTGGGTATGTATCTATAGGTATTCATATTCCAAAGAATGTGTGATTCGCCAAGTATTTCGTAAACGGTTTCTTTTAATAAATAAAAAAATCAACACAGCTATGTGATACTCTGCAATACTTTCAAAAATGAAAATGAAATTTCGTCTTCAAAAGTATAGAAGTTTCGTCTTCATTAAATGTTTCTGACCGAAGTATTCTTTGCGACAGAGTTTTCGATATCTAATGAACCTAACTGAGTAAATCATTCTGCTAAAATAACATCATGTAGAACGTTTGCTTTGTTATTATTATTATTATTATTATTATTATTATTATTATTATTATTATTATTATTATTATTATTATTATTATTATTATTATTATTATTATTCAGAAGATGAACTCTGCTAATATGGAGCAAGCCAACAGGGGCCATTAACTTAAAATTCAAGCATTCAAATGAATATGGCACTCATCACAAAGTGAGAGAACGTAAAGGGAAATACAGCGTGAATATAAATCGTGAAACGCCTGTTACATATGTAATTATCAAGCCATATTTGAAATATCCATGTATATTTGAAATATCCATGTATATTTGAAATATCCATGTATATTTGAAATATGCATATATATTTGAAATATCCATGTATATTTGAAATATCCATGTATATTTGAAATATCCATGTATATTTGAAATATGGATGCAAGCTGTATCTGAAACAAGGTCATATATATCCGTACAATAAAATTAACAAGGGAGAGCTTTTTCAATATTTGGCCGTAATAATTTTGAAAAATCAGGTATGCAATTAAAGAGATAAAGAAGAAAAACTGATGATGATACGGAAAGTAAAAATGAGAAAAAATAATACACAAACAATCAAGAACTGCAATTCCAAAGAAAATGGAGTTGCTCCATCAGATGTGAGCCCAATTCATTAACGGTTTAATTCACTTCCCTGCATTTATGATGCCATCAAGCAGACTAATGTACTGTTGAAATGTTAAATGGTTTTGAGAAGAATCATGCTCATGGTTTTTATACACAAATGAAACCGAAATGAGTAAAAAAAAAAAGAGACTGGGACTAATTATATATCTATATCTATATATATATATATATATATATATATATATATATATATATATATAATATAGATATATATATATATCGACAAAGAGGGCAACAAATGTAGGAAACAAGCGTGCCGAGAGTTCCATGTTATTAGTTACAACCCTTCACGACCATGAAGGGGTATAACTAATAAAACGAGAGCGGTTGGCAGTCTTATCTCTTTTCCCATATCCCTTTCCGTCCTTTGTCGATGTCTCTCTCTCGTCTCTCTCTCTCTCTCTCTCTCTCATCTCTCCTTCTCTCTCCTCCTCTCTATATATCTTATATATATATATATATATATATAGTATAGTATGTATGTATGTATATATGTGTGCGTGTGTATACCAAGTCTCACGTTCCGATGTTATACTCAGGAACGCTTGATTTGAAATACCCCTGTGCAATGCATTAGGTTTTCAAACATTATCAGCTTTACTGTAACAATTGATCTATTGACTGATGGAATGCAGCTTTATCGCGGATCTTATTATGTACATGGAGGTTAATCAACATGAAAATTTCTGGTTCTGTTTTTATCAAGCAAAGCACAAATTTGAGACTTGAATCCCCCTTTCGTAAACTATGCATAAAGAAGAGGATTGGCAAATATGAAATATTTTGGGGTCAAATCATGAATATTTTGTTGCAATTTCCACCCCTGTAAAGGTGCATTTGAGTCGTTTTTGTATGAGAGTTCCCTTATGTTTTGTTATCTTTACTTCTCATCACCATCACGAAGTTTATGGAGACATAAAGTTTAATCTCTCACTTTATGTTACATGCAAAACACATATAAACTTCATCTCGTCCGTGACATCTTGTATTTTCTTCACAGTTTCTAAAATATTATAGCAAAATCTTTAAAATAGTCTGTATAATTTACGAATGAATTAATGCTACTCAGTACTGGACATGAAAAAACTATCATACTGGGATCAAAACACCTGTTGTGTTTTATTACGCTTTTAATTGTTTAACGATTTATTCGAAAACTAACACAGCGACCGAAAAATTCCACACAAAATAAAATGAGAAATTAAAAAACATTTCTCAGTTTAAGTAAAAAATTGTTTTCCAATTAAAACGAATTAAAAATTATTTCCTTATTATTTTATTATTAGTTTTTCCTTATTAAATGTTAATTATTATTATTTATTATTATTATTATTATTATTATTATTATTATTATTATTATTATTATTATTATTATTATTATTATCACGTCCTCATGAAGCTTGACATGATCACTTTACCTGAATGACCATGATCTTAACCTACTTTTAATATTATGTGGTCACAGAAATTTCAAAAATCTTGTAAAACCATTTGCTGAGGCCTTTTTACGCATGAAAAAATAAAACAAATTTGTAATAGTCCTTTATTTTTTTTCTGTCAACTCTCAATCATTTCTACATCAAGGGCTTTGATCGTCTAAAAAAAGGCTGTATATATACATATGAATTTAACTTGCCCTTATTTAAAGAAGACACACTCTTGGTGACATTGAACGACAGAGCTGAAAAAATATCAAGAGACTGATTTGGGACGTTTGTTGGAATTGTTATTGGAATATAAAATTTAGACCAATGGCCAAGCGCTGGGACCTATAAGGTCATTCAGCGCTGAGAGGGTAACGACGGTAAAGAAAGCATTAAGTTAAAAATTAAACCTCGCAGTTGCCTATGAAACAATTGTTAGCAAAGGGTGGAAAGTAAGACGGAAGAAAGATAATAATAGCGAAGGTACAGTAAAAGAAATGAAAGGGCCTGTAGTGAGGGACTGATTGATTGATTGTGAGTTATCAGGCGTCACGACTACCAGGGTCACCGACGCTGAGTGAAGGACTGAAGGGACGCTGCAAAGAACCTTCAGTAATGCCTACAGAGCACTGCACGAGGTGTACCGATGGCAATATCCTCCTACGGGGAGAAACGTTTTATCTATATATCTCTGGTTTTGTCGGACTTAATGAGTACGTCCCTTTGGTTTGTCGACTATCTCCAAATAATTTTGGCTTTGATGTATTTAAGGTTAAAGGTCAACTTAAAGGGCAACATTCCATCTTAGTCCGATTTTGGAGACAATTGGTAGGTATCTTTGTCTTGATTATTTTCTACCATTCTACCCAGTCTTCCTTATGACAAGTTATTATGAAGATAACATTTGTTTTTTTTTATGATTTTGATAAACTGATTATGTAGGTAACTTGACCTACTTTTAAAGTCACAGATAACGAAAGGTGAGAATTTGATTTTCAGTTGTTTTTTTCAGGGTACTTGAGAGGAAAGCACCTTGTGGGTTGGTGATATATTTTCCACTAGTTTTTTATCCCTTGACGAATTAACGGATAAAATCTAGAATTGTCTTTTCTAAACGTCAGCCTACAGGAGAGTTAAAAGTTCTAGATCTACAGAACGTTGCCGTCATACTTATAGCCACTTCTTTCACATTTCTTTTTTCTCTTGTCAAAGAAAATATCAATCAAAGTCTGTAACTTTAAAACCTTTCTGATAATAAGTACGTTGCAATGATTACATTATGAAACCATTGTTAAGAAGGAAAGATTCATTGAAAATATACTATAATTATTATTGGTAATGTTCAACTTGAGTATAAATACTATAATATTGTTATACTACTGTTCAACATTAATATTGAATTCACGGTGAAAAGACGAAAAGTGATCGGATGTGATACAAAGAATCGTGTAGACAGCAATAAATACTGATAGTGAAAAATAACATAAAAAATTTGCCGAATATATATATATATATATATATATATATATATATATATATATATATATATATATATATATGTATATACAAAAAAATTATTTTCTCGGAATCTCAGTAACTAGAGGAGTCAGAGGTCCTTGGTCTTCAGAATATTTCATTCAGTCTTATAGTCACCTCTTTATCCTTTTTTTCTTGTTTTGCATGTCTAGCATGGTCCATGACTTAACCATATTTCTAATAAGTCGTATATTGCAATGATTATATTATGTAATCGTTATTTATCGACAGGATTCATTTGAAATACACAATTGTTATAAATACTAATGTTCAACATAAATATACATTCACGGTGAAAAGACAAAAAACTGTCAATGTAAAAAAGAAAACATTGGCAAAAATAGAAATTGATCCAAATAAAAAAACATTGATAAAAATAGATACTCCTGAAAAAAGAAATCAACATAAACAAGCACTCCTCATAAATAAATAAAAAAAACAGAAACCAGCGTAAAGCATTGCTTGAGCTCGAGAGCAATATCTGCTCGGGAGAGAGAGAGAGAGAGAGAGAGAGAGAGAGAGAGAACTGGCGGCTTTGAAACCAAAAGCGCATCATAAAGAAGAGTTCCTCTCTTTTACTGCGGGTCCCTTTAGCTCTGCAAAGGAAAGACAACAAAAACTTACTGTGGACATTTCCTCGGAACGCTCAATGTCGGCCTTTGGCTCTATACGCGCTCTTTGTTCCTTTTTATTTATTACAGGTAAACTGGCAGGATCAAAAATAGGGGCAAAATAATATTTTTTTCTTATCATATGGCGTTTTTGTCAGGTATTTTCCTTAAGCTCAGTCCATCCTGAATAATATTCAATACAGGTAGAAAGTAAGCATCGTTAGAAATGATCCTTTGTTAGTCGTCCAGTGCTATAAATAAAATCAATGTAATAAATGGCTTTCAAATCTATACGTACTTTGTTCACATATCGTCGTAACTGACGATAACATGATATGCTTACCATCAGCCGGCGTACATAGTGATAAATTATCGATCGCTTTTACATGGTGGTCCCTTCAAAATTACGAATCATATTAACAATCTTATATGATTTTCAAAAGCAGACCATTTTGCTTCCGTGCAATATTGAAAAGTAAATGACTACCAACTCTAAGGATAAAGAATCCTTTCTTCTATCCGTTAATGGGATGGTCTCTCGATCTTCCAAGAAGGTCGCCAAAAGCCGGAGGTTCAGCTTTCAACGCCACGTCCTTCTTACATCTTCATAGGAAACGTCGTAAATCTCCTTTATTCCTCTCCATTCACCCATTCAGGCACTGGCACTGCTGTAAATACTTATTTACTACAATTTCGTCTTAGAATAGAATATAGAATTTAGGCCAAAGTCTAAACGCTGCGACCTATGAGGTCATCAAGCGCTGAAATAGACAGGCAAATGGTTGAAAAGGTGTTACCGGGAGAAAACCCCACAGTTGCACTATGAACCAACTTTTAGGAGAGGATGGAAAGTAAGAAGAATGAAAGAGAATATGAACGGAGGTACAGTAGTAGGAATGAAAGGGGTTACAGCTAGGGACCGAAGGCACGCTGCCAAGAACCTTCAGTAATGCCTGCAATGCACCGCACAGGTGCAGTGACGACATAAATACCCCCTCCCCACCCCCTACAGAAGTAAAGTTCGTCTTTGTCTTTGTATCTGTCTGTCAATATCATTCGAGTCACATATTCATGCTTTTAAACGGTCTACATGTTTCATTAGACTTAGCAATTAACCTTCTATTAACTATGGAATTCTTTAAGAAACATTCCGTAATCGATCTGCAAATGACACGTGGAATGACAAATAAAACGAAGTATTATTGGAAATGAAGAAGAAATTCGCCATAGAGGAATAATAAAATAGTCGTGAAGGCAAAGAGAATCGAAAATTAATGAAGCACAGTAATATATATATATATATATACATATATATATATATATATATATATAAATATATTAATATAATTATATATCATATATATATATATCTTATATATATATATATATATATATCATATATTATATATCTAATATATATATATATATATAATAAATATATATATATATATTTCTGAAAGCGAAAAATAACAGAAGTTTACTGTAGACATTTTCTCAGAAGGTTCGTCGGGCCTTGGCACTATACTAGTTTTTTGTTTCCCTGTATCTTTGTGTGTGTATACATATATGTATATGTATATATATATATATATATACATATACATTTATGATATACATATATGTGTATATATATATATATATATATACATATACATATATGTATACACACATAAAGATACAGGGAAACAAAAAACTAGTACAGTGCCAAGGCCCGACATTGAACCTTCTGAGAAAATGTCTACAGTGAACTTCTGTTATTTTTCGCTTTCAGAAATTAATGGAAAACCTGGAAAAGTAAACCATTTCCTTTTTATTTCTTTACTATGAGTCTCTCTCTCTCTCTCTCTCTCTCTCTCTCTCTCTCTCTCTCTCTCTCTCTCTCTCTCTCTCTCTCATAAAGTGAACTTATTGCATATTTATTTCACATTCTTACCTGAAATTTGTGCTATTTTTCTTTCGTCTTTACTGTAATTGGAAGCATTTTTATATATGTCTAGGTTCGTGCTTATCTTTCACCGTCTTAAAATTCAGCTTTTTTTTATTTGTATACTGCTCAACTTCTGTTTGATGTTTTTCTTTTTTCACAACGGGAGGGTACTGGTCTTCACCCTTGGGATCTTTAATAATCATAACAATAATAGACCAGAAAACTAGGAAAAATATGACAATAGACAAAGTACTACGCCCAAGAGCAAATAGGGACTAACTATACATAACACGACAGGAAGGAGGGAGAAGGCTACCAAGCATAGAGGACTACGTGACGTTGATTGACAAAATCAAGAAAGTAACTCTCATTGATGTCGCAATACCATGGGACACCAGAGTTGAAGAGATAGAAAGGAAAAAAATGGACAGGTATCAAGACCTGAAAATAGAAATAAGAAGGATATGGGATATGCCAGTGGAAATTGTACCCATAATAATAGGAACACTAGACACGATCCCAAAATCCCTGAAAAGGAATCTGGAAAAACTAGAGGCTGAAGTAGCTCTAGGACTCATGCAGAAGAGTGTGCTCCTAGAAACCGCGCACATAGTAAGAAAAGTGATGGACTCCTAAGGAGGCAGGATGGAAGCCGGAACTCCACACTAGAAGTAACACCCAGTCGCTTTGGAGGACTGTGATAGAAACGCGCCCCCCGCCCCCGCGAAAAAATAATGATAACAAAAGCAAAGTAAGGTTTATAATTTTAATTTGTTAATGGGATTCTCATACGTACAGAACCTCACAAGTACCATGAAAGCTATTTTTTAAACCTCAGAATAAACAGTGAAGGTAAGAAAATACTTTGTTATTTCAATCTCTTTCCCTGTTTTCATAAGCTCCTTCGAAATGAATGATGCTTCATCATTAACAAGTAATTTCACAAAATCTGAAGAAAACTGATGAAGTTGAAAAAAGCTATGGCAAACCAATGAAAATTGAACCTAGTTAATGGAAAATGAAGACTCTCACCTTGAGACCCGTTGAATTTCACAAGCAAATTCTTTAAGTAATATTTTTAAAGAAACTGAAACGTGTCATTGACGAAATAAAGTTGAAAATATTTTTGCTGGATTTCTTAATAACTAAAGGAACGGAAGAATACAGTTTGAGCGTACATGAAAAAATAATCATTATGAGAAATTAAAATTGCCTGGGGAAATAAACAATAAATCATCTCGTCAGAATCTGATCCTTATTCACCTTCACCCAAGAATGGAAATCGCCTAAAACATGAATGAACCCACACCATATCTGTTTACCTTCATCTTCATCCTTTTGTGTCCTCAGTTCCCGTCTTCATTACTCGTTATTAGGTGGAATTTCCCTTTAGTTATCTACTTTATTTAGTAAGAATGATATACTGACGTTGTAATCTTATCTTCCTTCCATGCATTTGCACAGTTTCTGGAGAAAGCAGCGTAAATGGATAGATCCAGTTACCGCCCATCCTATTCAGAAAGTTACACGTTGTATAGCCTCTTGGAAATCAAGAGTCACAGAGTACAAAACACCCGCACACACACACATATATAAATATATATATATATATATTATATATATATATATATATATATATATATATATATATATATCTTGTACTCTATGGCTCTTGATATATAGCCCACTCTCAATTATTTTGAAGGCTTAAGGGACCTGACATCAATCAATACCTCACATATTTAATTTCACTATATTCAATTTCCTCTTTTTCTCTCTTCCGCCATTTAAACACGAATTCTTTAAATCCAACCCCAAAGTGGAGGAAAACTACATCTCGTGTCATTTTTGTCTTTGTTGTTATTAATGGTATATATTGTCTCTTGGGTATTCCGTCTCTGCCAGTTTTTTAAGCATTGAAACAGCATTATTTACATTTGGCTTATCAAAGCAAGTTTCTCTGATAATTTCAATGCAGATAAACAACTTATTAATGCTTCTAATGAGAGCTTAGTTCTAACACATTTGGTTAACGTTCTATTGATGAAACGTCTATAAAAAAAATCGACTTTCCTGAACAACTGAAAACCAGTTGTCTTCTTTGAACATCATAAATAGCGAAAGTTTTGTAATCTCTGTACATGATTTCAAAGACTCTCTTATTCTCTTATCAGTGTCGTTAGGAGATTTAGAATTTTAAGATAAGTTCTCTTAAAGTCCTTTTATGACTAAACCCATTGTGACCTCTTTATCTAACTTCTTCGTTTCTGTTGATGTTTGCATAATTTCTGCTCCCTTTCCCATTTCGAAATTTCTTCAATGTTTCATTCCATGGAAAATCAGCTGTATTTATTTTTGTATCCCCATGCGTTTTGCTTCATCGCTTAGTTGTTTCTCTTTGTTTTATTCACCAGAATGGTAGTTATAATCCGGTTGCCGAGTGCGGTGAAAGATTCGGATGCAGGAAGGAAGAGGGTCAAGTATAATCCAACTCTGGCCTGGGTTAAAGCTCGAGTTAATTGGGTCCCTCTGGGAGCGACGGCTCGCCTCGGTCTTAATGATCAAAGTTTAGGAATTTATTGAGAAACCCATCCCGCCCTTGTTTTCTGATATGCATGCGGGTACGAGACCTTCTGGCGCAAACATTCTCGGGTCCGTCCTCGTTAGGTATTATTCAAACGAGGCACTCCCCAAGCCGCGAATATGGCTCGGAGTTTCCCGTTTTCCGCTGATGTTCCCCACCAGCACGAGATGGCAATGATATGATCTGTGACGTCATATCGTGGTCGATGCCTACTGGTGACGTAGCAGCCATATCACATAATCTTCGCCATAAGTTCTTGAAACAAAACCGTCCTATAAGCGAGCCTAATTACCCTAGTCTTCAATAGTTGACAATGTTAAAAGTTAGAAAATTATCTCTTACAGAAATGTAAAATTATTGTGAAAAGTTGATCGCACAGCTACTTAATATTATGTACCATATTTCTATGTGGATTTAGATATGTATTCATGAACCCTGCGTGTCTTAAACAGCAGTACCATATATGGAATATCAGGTAGTTTCGATATAATTGATAACCAACCAAGAGATCTCTGCACAAAAGACGTAATAAAAATATTGTTCGTCCGTTTCTTTAATTCACTGGAAAATATTTTCCTCTTGCCAAGAGTATCCCCCTCCCCCACTGACGTAGAACCTCTTGAAGTTATTGAAACACTGAAGTAGTTAACTTCTTGAAGTTATTGAAAAGCGAAGCCGTAAAATTTCTTAGATATTCTGGATTTATTACAAAAAGCGAAAATACTCCCAAATTAGTTTCCTCTTCGCCCCAAAAAGAAATGAACTTTTTTGCTTTGAACTGGAAGAATCTATCTCAATTTTATTTTGGAACTGCAATAATTCAGCTCTGGTAAGCGACAGGCTTTGTTATCTAACGTGCAACTTTTGCATGTTGCACATTCTTGATTCCTTGTTTGAAGGTGAGCAAATGTAGAATATTTGACTGTGGGAACGTGAGTTATGTTGTTGAATTTCAGCTTCATCTTCAGAAACAAAGGCTGCTCATTTCTGAGGCTCAACACCCACCCCAAATGGGACTTCACTGGCTGATTAGGAAAATATCTCTTATTTGATGCTGACAAAAAGAAACAAAGGGATGCGCACGAGAATTGCCAAGTGAAATATCAATCATTCCTTTTACTGTACCTCCGTTCATATTCCCTTTCTTCCATCTTACTGCTCATTCTCTCCTAACAATTGTTTCATAGTGCAACTGCGAGGTTTTCCTCCTGTTACACCTTTTAAATCTTTTACTGTCAATTTCCGTTTCAGCGCTGAATGGCCTTAGTTGCCCCAGTGCTTGGCATAATGCCAAAAATCTATATAAATCAAAATTAAATGACGCTATAAAGCCTTATTTCCTGGTACGAACGTGATAACTTTTAACATCAAAAGTACATTTTTTTCTTTTTTCCTCCACGATCTTTTTGGGTAAGCTCCTGTCTTTTTCAAATGATCACCAATTATTCAAGAAATTGTTCATTCTCGTTTCACTTCCCAGTCTTCATCCTCCGTTCATGACCAATTTCGAATTGTTCTCCCTTCATTCGTGGCATACGATACCGAGAACCTTTCTCAATATGGATTTCCTTTGTAGTCTACTTTCCCGTCCGCTTATTTAATTCTGATAAATGGAAATTAAATTCACCCTTACTCCGTCTGCTAATATCTTAGGCATTCAGGCCTTGGAGAATACATACAGTACTTTTGATGTTAAAAGTTATCAGGTTCGCACCAGGAAATAAAGCTTTATAGTGTCATTTGCTTTTGATCTTTATAGATTTTTGGCATTATGCCAAGCACTGGGGCAACTAAGGCCATTCAGCGCTGAAACAGAAATTGACAGTAAAAGGTTTAAAAGGTGTTACACGAGGAAAACCTCGCAGTTGCACCATGAAACAATTGTTAGGAGAGGGTGGACAGTAAGATGGATGAAAGAGAATATGAACGGAGGTACAGTAAACGGAAGGATTGATATTTCAATTTTCAATTCTGGTGCGCATCCCTTCGTTTCTTTTTGTCAGCATTAAATACAAGATATTTTCCAAATCATCTACACGCAAACACTGCCTGTCTCCTAAATAGTCTACTATTCATTCGTAAAAGACCTCTAAAGTCTGTCTCCGTAACTGATATTTTATCCCGCACAGGCGAACAGAATTAGAGTTCCCCTTTCCGGGCGATCTCCTAACACCGTAATGACAACCGCATCCAATATTATCTACTGTCTGGAGAACACCGAGCTCACATTCTTCCAACTTTCAAGATGTTTTCTAATATTTTCTTAGTTTTCGCCCCTTTTCGCACATTGTCTAGGCTTGAGCTACCCTGCATACGTACCTACGCTGTCAAATGATACTGATTTTCGGTTTTAGGAGTGATTACGAATTTACCGACTAATAATCTAGACCATAAATAAAGGAAAATGAAAGGAATTCCATTTTTCTTTCGCCTTTATCCTGTCCCAAAATCTAAATGTAAGCAGAGGTGTGTTCCAATCTGCTGCAAGAGAGAGAGAGAGAGAGAGAGAGAGAGAGAGAGAGAGAGAGAGAGAGAGAGAGAGAGAGAAATGTTTCAATTAGCAATAATAAACATATTCGTCATCAGAGCTGAAATGATAGTATTTATAAATATACCCAAGTAAAGGATGAGGAATGGTGTAATGAAAATTACCCAAAAAGGAACAAAGTATCGCAGACCAGATTAGAAAACATATGTTAAATAGTTTAAAAAACAAATGAAATGAAATGAAGTAAGAAAATAACAGGCGCTTTAATGGAATTTAATTACTTCAATTACAATGGGTGCGCGTGTGATGTGATGGAATTCTGCTAAAGCGGAATAGAAAAATAAATGCAAAAAGTTAGCACGAAGCAAATTAAAAAAGTAAGTTAAACAAATTCATAAACACAAAATGTGATGACGAAGTAAGAATAAGAGAATTTCTTTACTAGAAAAAGACAAAGGAGAGATGAGATGGAATTTACTAAAACGAAGTAAAAAAAAAAGGCATCAATATCAACTTGAAATTGATAAACATTAAAAAAATAGTAAAACAAAAACAATCAAAAACAAGGAATTATTAGGTACGAATATGAAACCAGAATACAAATAAAAAGCAATAAAAGGGTGTACGCAGTAAAGAGCGTTCAACAAAACTGTCCATAGGGAACTTTTGTCCATCTTTCATTAGAGATATAAAGTTTCCTGAAGTGGAGGGAATCAAATAAAACTTTCTATTTTGCACTGGTCTGAAAAAAAAAAAAAACTGGCTGCTGGCTCTTCCAGTGAAATCAACAGTTACTCATAAAACTTCGCAAATGTTTCCTTTTACTTTTATTTTCATGAGATACAGTTTTCCATTTTTTGATATTTGGAGAAAAATGTTTGTACTCTGAATCATCGAGATACCTTCAGGAAAAATGTTTTGATCTTTTACTTGTTTCAACTTGGAGAGAGAGAGAGAGAGAGAGAGAGAGAGAGAGAGAGAGAGAGAGAGAGAGAGAGAGAGAATTTAAACAGCTCAGCACCAAAAGCATCCTTCTCTTGCTGATTTGCAATTACCTGACTATACTCTGTTTTTTTCCATCTGTCCATCCGCCTGTGGTGTTTTTGTATGGTAACACTGCGTCCCGAGCTTTAAATAGTTACGCTATGTGTAAGTTTTAGGTAAATAAAAGGATATCTGGGAGTACATTTGCAACTGAAAAGTGTTTTAATAAATTACAGTATGCGAATTACACCGTTAATATTCGAAATAGAATATTATTATTATTGTTGAATGTAAGCAATGTAACTATCTAAAGCCCGGAAAGCAGTGTTACCATACAAAAACACCACAGGCGGATGGACAGATGAAAAAAAAAACAGAGTATAGTCTTGGTTCATTAAAGAATTGTAGAAATTATTACAAACTTACAATCAAACATTAATGGGAGGCCTCTACATTAACAAGGGAACCTATTTATTGTTGTAAAGGCGCATTTTAGTGAGAAAATACATAGCACATTCAAACAGCCAGTCAGCACTGAAATTCGTACCTCTATCTATTGAGGATTTAACTCTCTTAAAACTAGTTACTACTGTAAGACTGTTTTACTCACTTTGTCTTTTTATTATGGGCATTTTATTGACCTGTTCGTTTCTCGTAAACCTTTTTTTAATTGTTACTTGCTTTCTCAAAAATTTACTTTTCGACTCTACGTTTCCACACGTCTTTCTTTCTACCCCGTGGTTTTTTCCCTTGTCTATTTTTTTTTTAAGCGCCGTGATTTCATTAACACTTTCTGTCTTTCTCTTGTTTTCCCTCTCACTTTCTTTTTACCCACCACTTTTCCCAATCCCCATTCCCTTTCTTTCCTGAAACTTTCTCCATACAACGCCTGCTACGCACCTAATTTAATTGCAGTTAACTATTTACTTTGGAACTTGGAATTTTAGCTTAAATTCTGGTCTCTTGTTTTACCCTACAATTTCTTGCTTGCAATGGTTTTTTCTAAACTTTATTCTTAGCACACTGATTCTCTTGAATTTGGTTTTTAGTTAATTGTCTATTATGGTTCTTGTTTCACACTACATAGAGTTTTTCCCGAAATTTATTCAAAGTACACTGTTTCCCACAAATCTGGTTTTTAATTTATTGTCTTTTATGTTTTATTTTTTTATTTTTGTTGCAGCTGCTGTTGGTTACTTTTCTTCTTGTGTCAATTTTGTTTTAGCTCTGTCTTCTAATAATGCTAATTTTTCTGCTTTATGAAGTCTTTTTCAAAGTTGCGTTACCTTTAATTTTCCATGAATCTTATTAGGATGTCCCTTTACCGAACATATTTCCTTAAGGAACCTTATCATGACCAACACCTTCGTTTAGATCATTTTTTTTTCATGTGTTTGGCTCGCAATACTTCAAAACTATTTTCGGTCTCTTACACGTGAACCTTTTTCCGCTAGTGTTACCATTTTCATTCCCGCTATCAAAGGTTCATAGAACCGAACAGAATTGTCATTAATCTTTTTAATAAATAGTATCATTGCTTTATCACAGGTTCCATGATTTTCATTTGTTACCTCACCGAATTTGTTCTAGCGATATTACTGAACATGGTAAGATCTCCAACTGAGATTGAGATTGGTTATTTTCTTCTTTTCATTTATTAGTAGACGTCAAAACTCACTGAATTAACATGACAATAACTATTAGTATATTTCTTCTATTTCTGTCCTTTATTGTAGTTTCAATTCAGACAGTTGAATTAACATATTTAACATAATTTCTTTACCTGCAGGTAATGATTTTAGGGTATTAATTACGACAGTAAACAATTCCAATACCATGTATGAAACACCAGACCCCATTTTATGACTCATTTCATTCCATAAGTTGAAGTAAAATTAAGTTCTTTGCCTCCGAATGAAGTTTGGGACTTATATTGAAATAGTATGCATACTAGGTAACGGGATAAAGACGAAAGATGACTTGCTCTATTCTGTCCGTCTTTGAATTCTAGCTAACGCTGTCTTTTCTAGTGGCAGCTGTTACAGAACAGAGGCAACGCTCTACCATAGAAATACACAATCAATATATAGAAAAGCACCCATAAGTATGAAATGTCTCCGTCATTCTATCAAAAATATTTCGTATGCACCTCTCCTAACACAAATGTACACATTGCTTTTAAATGGGGGCATCTATACAAAGAAATCCTGATAACATGATCACGTTCGACGAAATTTGTATTTCGGTGAAATGAAACATCAATGTCTTCCTTTTAAGTTTAGTGTTATCACCTTGAATAATGAATAAGGTTAAAAGATTGATAAAAAAAATTATCTCACAATTTTTATGAAAACTGAAGTTCCCT
>NC_061108.1:108569272-108581122 GCF_015104395.2 Macrobrachium nipponense
GGTATTCCATCTCCAGCTTCGATAATTGAAGGGCGTGTAGTCTAACCATGGCTCAGAAACTCGAATACACTCAGACTTTTCTTGCTTTCGTGTTTTCTAATCTGTGTGAAAGATATTTATATAATATATATATATATATATATATATTATATATCTATATATATAATATATATATATATATATATATATGTAATATATAATATCTGTGAGTGTGTTCTTTACTTTCCTCCCATACTTAATTTTGGTTCGTAATATTCATAAGAAAATAAAAAAAGTTTTTTCTTTCTTTTTTTTTACAATCTGAATGTCCGGCTACCAAACATGTTTTCCGTTATTCAGTGTATTTTCATAAATAACCTCACTTTTCTGGATAGAGAAAAACTGGCTGCTGAGCGTTATGATAAAAAGATGGAAAAAATTGGCCTCTGGCAACTCACTGTGGGCATATCAAACAACACCGGTGTCATTCACGGACATCCGGTTTAATTTAATGAATGAACTTTACGCATTTACCCGAGAAATAATGGTCGTGACTCGGAATTTTCCAGCGTACAGGAAACCATAGGGGGTGAAGAAGAGCCGACTGAATTAATGACAGATAAATGAAAGGTTGAAAAGTGAAAGAAGTAATATAAAACAATGAAAAAGCTTGATTGACACTGGGTGCCAGGGAAAGAAGAAACTCTTGAAAAAGTAAAGAGGATTTGTGATGGCAGAAGATTCTGAGAGAAACTCTTACGTAAAGGTCTGAGGGAGGAACCCTCTGGCCATCACTCTTACTTTATGCTTTTGTCTCTATTTGGAAGGCGTTAACAAGTCGTGTTTGATCGTAGAATTGTTTAAGCGTTTTTTTCTCTAGTCCCTTTTCGTCAATAGTAATAATCAGTATATTTTCCTTTCATTTTTCCTTGGATTCTCTCTCCTGTTAAGCTATGTTGATATCCAATAAGCTATTTCGACATTCAATATTATTTTCGGGTTGCTAAATCCTATATAACTCCTTGATGGGCAACACTCTTCAGTGAGATAATGCCTGTTCACATAAGTGGAGATAACCTATCTTTTGTTACTTTCTATACTAGAATGTTCAAATATTTTCTAACAATTGTAGGTTGTACATTTACTGAAGTCAAGGACCTCGGCTTTGATTCTTTCATGGTCAGGTAGAAAGATATCATGTGGGTGCACACTTTCTGGTACTGTAGCTGGGCTTTTTAAATGAATGTTCTTTACTTCCACCCTAAATTTAATCTTATTCACAAAGGGAATAATATTAATTCAAAAGCAAAGGCAGAAACATTTTTGTCTTTGGCGCGTCTTGTCTTGATCATCCTCATCTGCCAGCAGCCTTTGGCTTCTTGATGTTGTGTGCAGCTCAAAGATGCTCTTCAATGTTATTTGCACCTAGCTCAGAGCATCGTTATGTTATTTCATCCTTAATGAATTCCAGGTGAAGGAGGACAGCCAATCAGGGCAAAGCTGGCTGCCCTGGTATAGATGAAACAAGGTCAGTGATTTAGTTTGTGTTACTTCATTTTCTTCAGTTCCCTGGTGAGGTTTTTTCTGATCTATGTCCAACTACAATGATTAATGATTCGGGGACACACGTTTTTCAGAGGTAATTTATTATACAAGACTGAAGCTGCTTCATTGTCATTTAAGGTCAATGTTTTCTACTATTCTGCAGGGTCGCTTTCATTCATTAGTTAGCGTCAAAAATGAAAATCTTAAATACCGTTATTTCATAAATAAGATAGTGCTGCCTCTTCGATATTTTTTTATGGCTTTCCAATGTAAAACAACTGTTTACAACTCTCTCTCTCTCTCTTCTCTCTCCGGGGTCTCTCTCTCTCTCTCTCTCTATATATATATATATATATATATATATATATATATATATGTGTGTGTGTGTGTGTGTGTGTGTGTGTGTGTGTATAACTGTGTTCTAACGCCTTTTCTCAGAGGAAATCATTGTTATAAACAACAGTACTATTTTATATCGTTTTTCGCAGGTGCTGACAATTTCTCTTTTTATTCTTCCTCTCCGGGAAAAATAAAATATCAAATTACATTTTTTCTCAAGTTATCATCCATCCCCTTTCCAGCTTAATCCCTTCGCTTACGTCATCCCACCACCCCTCCCCCCTCCCCCCTCCATCCCCCAACTCCTTTCCAGGCAACGCATTAATAGGTTGTTGCGTAATGAAATTAGCATCATAGATTTGATCTTCCTCCTCCTCCTCCTCCTCCTCGAGAGAGAGAGAGAGAGAGAGAGAGAGAGAGAGAGAGAGAGAGAGAGAGAGAGATCTTGATCTCATGACTAAAGGAGAAGGAGAATGTGTTGCTTTACACTGAGGAAATGAGTTTTGCGGACACTTTCTCTTTTATGCAGGACGTTTGTCTCCTGGACTCGACTTTGTTGCCAGTGAATAAATCAAGCTACTACATTTTACGTTGCAGTAAATAAAGGAAAGTCTGTGGGAATGGGAGTTTTTGTGATTGGAAACGGTAATTTTTTGTTATGAATTATTTTCCATATTTTATTTTTATCTGTTCCCTATTTCGGCTTACAAAAGTCCACACGGAAAAAAGTATAATACTGCAATCACGATCTAATTCACAGGGATATCTTTAAACGCTAACGGGACAATTATCCGATAAACATCTCTATGATCTGTCAATCTTCCGATTTTAAACGTTCACTCGCATTTGCTTACGTAATAAGGTAGACCAAGTTTGAAAGACCTGAGCAATTGCGCTTTGTAAATAGAAATACGTACATAAGTAAATAAAAAAAATATAGTCGTGGCCAATTGTATTTACATCAGAAACTAATGATTAATTGAATAAGATTTTTAGAAGACATCAATCAAGTATACTTTGCTAAAAGAGAAATTACGTTCCTGTTCGTTTCGTTAGTATTTCAATTTACTAATATGGATAATTCTCTTATTAATTTTCTACTTTAAAAAAAATGTTTTACAATAATTCTCTCCGCTCTTTTCATTATTTGAATATCAGTGATAACTTGTTTTATCTGAATGTTATATTATTTTCGAGATATGCAAATATGAGATATGCATACCTCCCTCAGATAACTTTAATCTTGGAAAGTCATGATGTTGCTCGATATCGTAATTTACTCTTGCTAAACAGTTTCAATTTACTTAGGCCTGTTATTTACTTAGCAAAGCAACAAAATTACTGTGAACATAACTGTTACAATTAACTGAATATCATATCTTTAGGAAAGTGGCGCAGACGTTAAATCTTCGTTGAATATTTGAAATAGGAAATTTAGTTTTACATGAAAACTAGTTTTAGTTTTCTGTAAAAGAAAACTATTGAGCCGGCTTTGTCTGTCCGTCCGCACTTTTTTCTGTCCAACCTCAGACCTAAACAACTACTGAGGCTAGAGGGCTGCAAATTGGAATTTTGATCATCCACTCGCCAATCATCAAACACACCAAATTGCAATTATCTAGCCTCAGTAATTTTCTTTACTTTATTTAAGTTTAAAGGCATCTTTGGATCGTGCATCTGCAGTACTTTCCAGAGGCATGGAACGCGCCTGCACCGGTCATAGCTGATGGTTTTATACAGCATTATACGTTCTACAGAAAACTCGATTGCGCCGAAGAAATTTCGGCGCGGTTTTTTAAAAACTTATTTATCACAAAACACAACGTGAATAATATTGGCTTCACATCGACTCGTTAGCGCTCCAGAGTACCCTCATGGTCATGTCGAAATTTGAAATACTCTTCCATCTCTTATGAATCAGGACAATAATTTCGTATTCTAACCAGTTATATACTTCGGAAATATTCCCCCATTCATTTTTTATTCCTCTGTCATAACGAAGGGTGTCCTCAATTTCCTAGTTTGCTACGAGAGATTACATGAATTTAATAGGTCAATATACTTTTTTTTTATCAATTTGGAAATAGGAGTTTGTTTCGGTATCAACAGCCATTAATATTTATTTCTACGTTTTATTCTTCATAATGACCCTTCATTTTATATGTTTTTCTTATTTTTACTTTGTATTTTCAGTAATTCTAAGCTTAATTTCTGCGAATCAGTTGTAAAGGCAAGTCTCTAATCTGTAGCATATATCCTCCAGATGGTTTCTAAAAGGAGTTATTTTTTAAACTAATCTTTTGGAAGAGGCCAGTCATTTATATCCGGCTCTTGGAGTACTGTACGGCCCATGAGTCGAAGAAAGTAAGGTCTGAAACTGAGTATTAGAAAATTTCAAGTTCTTTGACTATTACAAATCAAGTATAGGGGTAAAGTATTTTCCTTACTTTTTGGGTGTAAGTGTAGATATCGTATGAGCGAAGCAAAACGTGACAAGAGTTTTGTATACTGCCTAAATATCGTGCTCGTGGTAAACAAGTTACTGCTGCTCCTTTATTCTTCACAATTGTAAATCCATTGCTTATAAGCTGGATTATGAACTCTATTTGTAAAGGTGCTGTGGTGATCAAAGGTTGACTCTTGTCATACACTCACATTCACATTCAGCATTATAGAAATGAGTCTCTGAATAAGTGCTGAATGTTAAGATAGACT
Organism: Macrobrachium nipponense; assembly: GCF_015104395.2. Taxonomy (NCBI): domain Eukaryota; kingdom Metazoa; phylum Arthropoda; class Malacostraca; order Decapoda; family Palaemonidae; genus Macrobrachium; species Macrobrachium nipponense. Next base: position 108,573,851 of record NC_061108.1, read on the forward strand.
CATGCATAGGCAATTGTATATTATGAAAATTTCAATACTATATTAGAAAAACTGTCATGAAGACGACTTTCCCCAAACATAAGGCTCTTAATAGTGCTCAATAATGTATTATTAAGTAGAGAATATATTATTAGGTCTTGTCGCATATGAGTATACCTATTACTACAAAAAAAGTCAACCTACTTACTGATTACGGAATTCTGTCCTCTAAATTATGTAAATTTACATAATTAAAGCACCAATTGAATTAAAACAACAATTTCGTATGAGAAAATACTTAATGTTATAACATTTATCGGAGCACACGCATAAATATATTTCAGACATTAGTGGGTACATTTAAAAGCACAAAACAAAAACAATAATAAGAGACCAACTACAATCACCAAGGATCAGCTAAGAAAGAAAAAATACATAAATAAATAAAATAAAATAAAATAAAATAAAGAAAATCGTTTGCTTTGAAAACACACTAATATATACTAATCTTCAGCTCCATAACAAATGAAATTTTAGATTAACGTATTAAAACTGGGGCTGCTACTCAAAAATATTTTATTTAGCACTTACTTCTTTACCCCAAAAACTATTTTCATCTAAAAGGAAGAAATATGCATGAAATAATCACACGAATACACACACAAAGCACATAACCAAATATACACACATTCAAGCATATTTTTCGTGATTAATGATAACACAGCATTGCAACTGGTTGTTAAAAAACCGAATAAATAAAAAATAGTGATTATTAACACAATATAACCAATGCATAATCTCTTTAAGCAACTGTCTCCCTCTCTCTCTCTCCTTTTGCAAGATGTAGATATCTCTCTCGAGAAGGACCAGGTCTATGATGTTAATTTGATTACTCAACATATTTATGTGAATGATGGTGGGGGGGGGGGTGGGGGGGGGGGAGGTTGGATGGTGAGGATACGGGAGGGTAGGTGGGTGGGTGGGGCGGGTTGGGGGAGGAGGGGGTGTGTTTTTGGCGAGAAGAGTGTCTGGGAAGGAAGCATAAAGTATGAGGGAAATTTACGAAGTGTTTAAGAGAGAGAGAGAGAGAGAGAGAGAGAGAGATAGAAGAAGAAGAAGAAGAAGAAGAAGAAGAAGAAGTTCTTACATTAGTGCACGTGAAGACATTGTACCACTGTCGTGAGTAACACAATTTTCCGAATGTTTCGCAGGAGAAATTTATCAAGCAGAATTTCCATATTTCGTAACGTTAGAATTTAGTCAAAGGCTGTGTTCATAGTCGTTATTGTAGATAATAAAGACTGTGTTCACAGTTTTCACTGTGGTCAATAAATGCCGTGTTCACAGTCTTTGTTGACTAAATGTTAACACTACGTAATATAAACATTCCATTTGAATACTTCCTCCAGAGAAACATTTGAAAACTGTCATACATGTCATTGAAAAAAATATCCCCACCTAAATTAATGCTAGAATTACAGTTCTCTCTCTCTCTCTCTCTCTCTCTCTCTCTTAAGCACTTGGCAAAGTTACCTCACACTTCATGCTTCCTCCCTCTGAACACTGACTTCCACCAAGGTTTATTTAGGTTTATTTAGGACTAACTCGTGGAAGATAAATTCAGAGGCACACACATAAACTGACGTGAAATAGGACAGGATAATTATCCCTCCCAACGAAGTTGGAAGGACTTCATGTGTATGTATACCAGAGTCGTTTTGTTTACTCTTGATTCTCGCTAAGGTTACAGGATTTCTCAAAACGTTCACGATGTATGTAAGCGAACTTTTATTTAAGTCTGTTATTCAAAATGAGTTTATGAGTTTTAGCTATGATATTTCCTTTCGTGGATTTATAATGATTTTAGTCGGACCAGATCGATTCCCGGCTCGGCCAACGCGGAATCAGAGGAATTTATTTCTGGTGATAGAAATTCATTTCTCGATATAGTGCGGTTCCGATCCCACAATAAGCTGTAGGTCCCGTTGCTAGGTGACCAATTAGTTCCTAGCCACGTAAAAATATCTAATCCTTCGGGCCAGCCCTAGGAGAGCTGTTAATCAGCTCAATTGGTCTGGTAAAACTAAGATATACTTAACTTAACTTTAGTCGGACCAGCATTATGAGACTTTATCCTTTAGGTCCAAAACAGTATAAATGGAAAGTAAAAACGATCAGTAACTGCAAGAAAAGTTTGGTGGATAATAAACAAATGTGTTCTTAAGGGTGAAGTGCTAGGCCTCTAACCATATATGTATACTTGTATATATTCAGCTCCTGGGACATTGTGCACCGAAGCAATGGCATTACCTTTACCTCTGCTGCTCATAAGGAATGTTAACCCTTTAAACCAAACATCATGGACGATCTCCGCACCGATTTCAGTCTGAACGAAGATTTTGTCTCGGGGAGACATGGATTCCTCTCTGGAAGAGACGTGCACGATAGCATTATATCGGCAGACATACATATACATTGAAAGACCTGAGTAAGACAGACTTAAGTCGCAAGCCAGCAACCTGGTCGTGACAGATTCCCGTTGAGATCGTTCAGACCAGGAAACTCCTCCCACTTCTGCATTCAAACAATCCCATACACAATTTTTGCGAAAGTTACAGTTCCGTGTATGGGGCCCTTTAAAATTAATCATCTTGCTAATGGACTTATTCTGTCCATTCAACCCGACGCTAAATTTTTGAAATGTTTCTAGCAATGTCCTATTTAGCTCAGAAACATAAGAAATTGCCGTAATAAGTGAAATGTTTTATTTAGCTCAGGAACATAAGCAATTGCCGTAATAGGTGAAATGTTCTATTTAGCTCAGAAACATAAGCAATTGCCGTAATAGGTGCAATGTTCTATTTAGCTCAGAAACATAAGCATTTGCCGTAATAGGTGCAATGTTCTATTTAGCTCAGAAACATAAGCAATTGCCGTAATAGGTGCAATGTTCTTTTTAGCTCCGAAACATCAGCCATTGCCGTAATAGGTTCAATGTTCTATTTAGCTCAGAAACATAAACAATTGCCGTAATAGGTGTTATGTTCTATTTAGCTCAGAAACCTAAGCAATTGCCGTAATAGGTGTTATGTTCTATTTAGCTCAGAAACGTAAGAAATTGCCGTAATAGGTGTTCTGTTCTATTTAGCTCAGAAACATAAGCAATTGCCGTAATAGGTGTTATGTTCTATTTAGCTCAGAAACGTAAGCAATTGCTGTCAAAGGTAGGTGTTCTGTTCTATTTAGCTCAGAAACATAAGCAATTGCCGTAATAGGTGTTATGTTCTATTTAGCTCAGAAACGTAAGCAATTGCCGTAATAGGTGTTCTGTTCTATTTAGCTCAGAAACATAAGCAATTGCCGTAATAGGTGTTATGTTCTATTTAGCTCAGAAACGTAAGCAATTGCCGTAATAGGTGCAATGTTCTTTTAGCTCAGAAACGCAAGCAATTGCCTTAATAGGCTCAATGCTCTATTTAGCTCAGATACATAAGCAATTGCCGTAATAAGTGCAATGTTCTATTTAGCTCAGAAACATAACCAATTGCTGTCATAGGTTCAATGTTCTATTTAGCTCAGAAACATAAGCAATTGCACAATGAATTCTAGGCTGGCATTAACATTCGTGACTTGTGTCACTTTTCCTCTATGCTAACAACATCCTTTCTTTGGCGAACAGTTTATATAAAATCATAAAATTAATACGTTCGTTACATCTATTCAACTTTTATTTTTTTAATCAAGTGTAGATGATGAATTCGATTATTAATTCTATTGGAAATCACATGAAAAGTATATGATATAGTATATCATACTATATATATATATCACGTTATATATATATATATATATCTATACTATATATATATATATAAATATATATAATATATATAAGTTATAATATATATTATTATATATATATTAGTTACATGAAGGGGATTTGCTATGATATATTTTAATAATATATTAATTGAATGAGTATGCTATGACGTTTCTTGGAATGCAGAGACTCATCATTTAACTTCCCTAGAGACAGAGTGTTCGACGTGACAAGTCTTGGGAATGATCTGGACATGTCTTTTTGAAGGTGTGGGATGAAGATTGCTGTCTTAGCAAATCAGTGCCTCGTCCTGTCGCTATGCACGGGCGAGTCATAGAGGTGACTTTGAGAACTGGATTTGAGCAGTTCATGGGCGTGAACATTGTGTGTGAATTTGTACGTGCCAGCCTTTTCCCCCTACATATGAGAGTGCTGTATTACAATGAAGGGGAGACTATTACAGAGAGAAGGCTTCTGCGAACAGTGTTTTTATGTAGTTTGGTGAATTCTGTACTGAATGGGTAAGCCTTTTCTTTATTTTGGCCAAAGTGTGGCTGGATTGTATTTGAATATTTATTTCAGAGATATTCTATTTATATGATCTTTTGATTATACTTTTGTGCTTACCGGGGTGTTCTCCTGTCTTCTAACAGGCGATTCTGGTAAGGGTAATTTGTTTTGGAGAAGAGTGGAATTGTTCAGGAGAAATGTGAACTAACTTAATTACTATGGTGTACTGACTATGCTGACTGTGCCTAAACTAATGTTAGTTATGTGAGTAATTACCGAGGGTTATCTGAGCTATTGGGCTTCTGAGTTTAACATTTCATTTAATCTTTTCGTTAAGAATCTGAGTTATTTAGTCAATACTTTGCTTTAAATAAATGCATATTTTTGTCATTCATGACTCTGATTTGGTGACCTTAGATAACGGAGGGGAGGAGTATCGAGAGCGAGAGAGAGAAAGATGGAGAGAGAGAGAGAGAGAGAGAGAGAGAGAGAGAGAGAGAGAGAGAGAGAGAGTATTTGGGTATCGATCGCCGATCGATCGATCGATCGAGAGAGAGAGAGAGAATGTGTTACCAATTGCCTTTGGCCGCTCTTGGTCCATCGCTACCTTAAAAAGCATGATAATGAGACAATCATCTTGTTATAGTGGTGGCAGCTGTAAAAGGTTGTTTTCAGAGAGTCTGGTTGTGGTAATATGTTAGATTTCGGTTAGTAAGTGATGGGGGATAAGAATTTTTGAGCCGTTGGTTGTGGTACTGAGAGGGAATTTTCGATTAGGGTCAGCATATTCATCCGTCGCGAGACATTGCAAGCTCGGTGGCACTCAGTTGGGCTTTGTGAGTGCGCGTTGCCAAGTTTTTTCTCGCTCGACAATCGAGTTGTTCCTACACACACAAGTATGTGTGTATTCGCGCGCTTATACAGAAGCGCTCACGAATCAGGCGGTCGGGTGTTCTCTCATTTGAAGATGTGAATATGATATTTTTATTTTTTGCCTTTGTTTATGAATCATTTTTGAAGTTAGAGAATTAGTTAAGAGTACCATTTTTTTCCCATAGGAGCAGAACGTGATTTGTTTTTTTTCTTGGCACATGTTAAAGGAGACGCATTCGTCTTGGTTTTGACACATATGGATACGTATGCATATGAATTGTTTCATACATACATGCTGTTCAGTTCTTGGGGATGCTTGGATTGCATTTTTTTTGGCCCATGGAGACAGAGCGCTCGATCATGTATACGTACTCAGCGCAATTTTTGCTGAGTGACTGAGGGGTAGTACCAAAGGGAGGCTAGTGGGATCCTGCCATGGGGTTGTGCCAACGGGAGGGTGAACTTTTTTTTTCTTTGTGTCGGGGTAATGGGAGTGAGTTTGGCCTTGAATAGGAAATTTCAAAGCCATGAAATCAGCTGATAGCTACGGAGAGATGATATGATATGCCCGTAGGGTTTCCTTTAGAAAGATTTTTTTTCCTTCTTTTGAGTAAATGAGAAAATTAAATGAAATGCATATGAATGTGATGCAAGTTTTCTTGCTCTTTGGAGAATGCCTTTACGCAATGTTAGAGGGCATAATTATGCCTGGGGATACAGAGATTATTTAATAATGGAGATATGTTTGGGATATGGAGACTATTTTAAAATGGTGATGACTGGTGATGTTGGTGGTGATGATTGGTGTTGTACCTGGTGGTGAATGGTGATGATATTGGAGTTATGGGGGTGTGGCATTGGTGATGAATACTGGAGAATGGCAATATTAATGCTTTTACTGGTAACACTGGAGATATTTTATGGAGATATTCTATGGAGATATTTTACAGAGAATTATCACGGAGAATTACTATGGAGAGTTATCACAGGGAGATTTTTAAGTGGAGTTATTATGGAGGATTATCATTACTGGAGATATATATGGGGATTCTATTAGAGTTCGTGGTGGTAATGATTTTTGGGGAATGTGACAATGATTTATGGGTGGTGATAACAATTTCTGGTGAATTTTGGTGCATTTGATGATAGCAATTTTGGAGAATTTTGGTGATACTGGCGAGTGCTAATATTGGGCGAGTACTGATGTTTGCTAATACTGGGGATACTAGTGATACTGGCGAGTTCTGATATTGATGTTATTTTTTATACTAATATGGGTGCTTGTAATGATACTAATGGTGGTGATGTTTTGTGAATATGGGAGGAACTAACCACAAATTTAGTTTTCCTTTTTTTGTGAGTTCAGCAGATAATTGCTTGAAGTCTACGTGAGTCACAGATGTTACAGGTGTCACGGGAACAGTTAACAGTGCCATTAATTTTTTCTTTTCCTTCTTGGACGTTAGCTATCGCTGACGTAAGTTTTTTTTTTTTATCATGGGCGAATTTGAATTTATTTTTCTCTCCGAACAGTTTGTGTAAATTTTTGATATCTCACATTGTGACTTGGAATCATTGTTCGGGAATGTGTTTATAATTTCAGCTGTTTGATGCTGCAGAGAGATTTATGGGAGAATTTTTTGCATTTTTGAATGTCTACATAATGGCACTACATCTTTTTTTCTGGATATTTGTGTTCTGGAAATTGTTGGCTGTTTGCACAATTGTGTTTGTTGCAATTTTGCCAGAGATAGGAAACTTGGTTGAGTTTCTAGTGGCCAGTGCCGTTGTGAATATGAAGAAGTCTTTGCTTAGACACTTCGGATTTAGAGTTTTGTTATAATGAGTTATGGCACACTGATGATTTTTTTTTTTTTTTTTTTTTTTTTTTTAGAATTTCCTGGGCCGAACTTTTGCCCTTCTCAGCAGTTATGCTAAACAGAGAGTTTATAGTTTTGACTGCAACATTCAGTTATTTTACTGGAGAGGAGATATAATATTTTTGGACCTGTGATATTTTATTTTTTTGGAGATAGTCCAGAGTTTAGGCCTATGGTGGTGAGAGTTATGTTTAGTTCAATTATTTTTGC
>NC_061108.1:108581622-108614122 GCF_015104395.2 Macrobrachium nipponense
TGACCAATGTTTATATGCTTATTTTTACTTTTCTGTTACTTATATTTTACTTGAATGTACTGTATACTTTGTGCGCTAGTTAATAAAACAGTACTCGATAAGGGCCAGTGGAGGCCGAAACTGTTGAGCTAAAAGGAATTTCAGCTTTTCTTTTCCCCTGTGGACTACAACCCTCATATATCTATCTTCGTGAAAAGGATGACTATAACATATATATATATATATATATATATATATATATATATATATATATATATATAATATATGTATATATATAAATATATATATATATATATATATATATTATATAAACACTGTCGAACGCCAAGTGACTTAAAGGGACTTGTGAAATTGCACCACTTACTTCTTTAATGGGCTTTGTCTTCCACAAATTTCCACTCGGTTCCATTTATTATGTAAAAAATTAAAACGCAAATATTACTGAAATTAGCTTTCTGTCTCTTAGTGGCTGAGTTGGTCACCTACCGCAAGTTCTTTAGTGAATGTAGCAATCGTTCTTGGTAGAAGCAATTATTTTTTTCCTCATCTTTTCCTATAACTTGCCCTCTCTCTGCAGGCTTATTTCCTTTTGTCTACTAAAAGGCTTTCTCAACTGATGATTTAAAGAAAGGAAGAAAAAAGTGTGATTTCATGTCTTGTTGTTATGCCACTAGTATGGCACATTTGTCGTTCCGTTTTAGGGTGGAATCCCGGTTTTTCCTCATTATTTGCTCTCTCTCTCTCTCTCTCTCTCTCTCTCTCTCTCTCTCTCTCTCTCTCTGTAACCTACACACACAGACACACCCACCCTTTAAAACGTGCATCACTCTATATGTGATTCTCGCTCTCTCTCTCTCTCTCTCTCTCTCTCTCTCTCTCTCTCTATATATATATATATATATATATATATATATATATATATATATATATATCTTACCCCCCTCTTTATTAAACTACACAAATTGGAAACCCTGCCCTGCTGTCAATGGTGCCCTGTGTCTGCAACCATGTCGTTAGGCTATTAAGATCTCGTAAGTATAAAAATATACTATTTATTACCCAAAGCAGTTGAATATGAAATAGAACAAAATGATTAACAAGTCATAATGACAGAAAACCCAAATCTGCCCATAAAGAAACCAGTAAGTTAACATTCTACCCTCCTGACTAAGAATTCACTCCCAGACCCAAAATGTCAATAAGTTTCATTTAACATAGTCAGGTTAGAGAATAATCCCGTCTCTAAATTAGCCATGGAATAGGACCCATCTGTAATAAAGATAATAATGGATAAAAGATACACTTCGCACATCACTCTTTTCAAAGTATTCACTTAAAGAGAGTATTTCACACTTCTCTCTTTTCAAAGGTAACGGTTTTCTAAGTATTACAAAATATGCGTCATACCTTTACGATGGGGCTTTCTCTCCCGACACTCGGCGTGTACCACCTGACCTCTTTGTGTTCACCGAAAAGAATGTGGCTTTCGCAAGTGCCTTGGACTATTAGGCCTGCAACATCTGTACAAACGAATGTACATGCTTGATGACAGGGTGAGTGATCTCTCGGTTAGAACAATTGCGTACTCAAATTCTTCGCTCAAGTAAGCTGCCCTTACAGTTCAGCTTGTCTCCAAGCAAGACATGATATTTGATTTCACTTAACATTACACACTTGTAAGATATATATATATATATATATATATATATATATATATATATATATATATATATATATAACGTGTATGTGTGTGTGATCTCTCTCTCTCTCTCTCGCTCTCTCTCTCTCTTCTCTCTCTCTCTCTCTCTTTATATATATATATATATATATATTATATATATATATATATATATATATATATATATATATATATTATATATATATATATATATATATATATTATATATATATATATATATATATACGTGTGTGTGTGTGTGATCTCTCACACACACTATGTGATCTCTCTCTCTCTCTCTCTCTCTCTCTCTCTCTAGCTCTCAGTGACCAGACAAAGTTCAATGACGCAAAATCTCTCTGGTCTAAGATTTTATAACTTATTGTCTTCAAAAGTAGCTACAATACACTAAAAGAGAAGGCGTATATTAGAAAGCAGTCCCTGTTGCTCTCTGAACGAATGCAGTCGTTGCGGAACGAGAAATAAAAGGAGGAAAGCGGGCGGAGGCCAGGCTTAAAAGCCTTTTTGGTGAAATGCGCTCTTTGATGAAGAGATAAAGCAGATCGAAAGGCAAACAAGGCAGTAAAGGAAAAACTCGGCTTTTATTGATTTCCTTTGATCCCGCGAGGAGAGGGCGGCCAGGACTGTAATGGACACCTACCTGACTTGAAAATTTCTTGTGGATATATTTCGATTTATCGTATTTTTTATGCCTCCTGCCGTATTTCTTCATTCTTGAGCGGTTTGTCCAATTCCTTCCTGTCTGTTTTGGAGAATGCATTAATTTTCGGATGGGGTTACAACGGACAGACGAACGAATAACCTCATCTAGACCCAACCCAGAAGTAAATCTATTCAACAAGTGAGGGATCTCGTCCTGAAGGTTACGATGGGCTTCTTTCTCAAATGAAGAAATATTTATTACATTATAAAAGGGAAAGTTGGTCTCGAAATACAGTGTGCTAGACGATGGCGCCCGGTGATAATTACCTCGACATTACTAAGAACTAAGTAAATATAAATATACAAATAAATTAAAAGATAGCAATTAAAAATAAATGAATAAAAATAAACAGATAAATAAAATAAATAAATAGAGATAGATAAATAAATGAATTAAAAATTAAATAAAAATAATTAAACAAATAAATTTAAAAAATAAACAAAATAATTAATTAAATAAATAAAAAATCAATTAGATGTGTTGGAAAGGATAGTAAATCCACTAATGGCTCTGTAGGAGGAATATTCAAAACGGGAGGGGGGGGAGGGGGCCGCGTTCCCATTTAATAGATAATTTTTTTTATATTCAAGATAGAAGCAAATGAATAAACTTTCCAGATGCGGAAGCCATTCTCATAAGAATTGCCAGATAGAATTAATTTCTGTCGATATGTTTCAGAATTGTTAATTGCAGAATCAATAAGAAAACGAGACTATTTTTGTGAGAATATATATTCATTCTGCACTGGTAAAATAGACACGGCATTTTATAACTCTGAGAAGCAGATTTTTTTATACAGTGGCTATCGTAGTGGATGAGCGAGCAACAAGTTTACATGTATATATATGTATATATATGTATATATATATATATATATATATATATATATATATATATATATATATAATATATATTGTAAAATTCAGGTTATTCCTTCTTTTGGTTATTTTCTATTCCTCTCTGGGCCCCCTACCCCCTTTCCTCCTTCAGAGGTTGAATGCGCTTGCCTAATCATTTGGGTACATGTTGTGTAAGTGATTTTGTGATTTAATGTTAATGAAGAGGCCTAGTTATAACTTCCTGTATTTTATGAATTATAATATATATTGATTTTTTTTCATTGTTTTGCTATCCCCCTTGAGTTATTCTTGTGCTGCATTTACCTGGGCTTGCTTCCACCTCAGTGGATTGCTGCCTTTTGAACACCTAAGTTTGTGGTATTTTGAATATTTTATGGTCCTGTAGACCTAGAATGTGTTGTGGTCCAACGAGGCCATTACAAGTGGCGACCTTTTTGCCAGGATTGATCGTATCCTGTGGTGTTCTTTTTGCAGTGCAAGGGTAATTCTTGGGGCGTTGTTAGTGTTAGGTGGCATGGTTACACCTCCTCAGTGTTTGGTTGGCTGGCCATTATTGCAAGTGAAATAATTTTGTTATAGGTAAAGTGTTGTAATTATTCATAATCAAAATGGAGGATATGAATGTCGTAGAGTTGCTTGAAGGAGAGGGATGGCAGGATAGGTTGGCCGAATTAAACAAAGAGGAGTTAGAAAGTGTGGCAGATTTTTTCGAAGTGGAGAGAACGGTAACAATGAGGAAGGGTATACTATTGCTAAAGGTTTATGAGTGTGTTAAGGAGACTAAGACAGGAGCCAAACCCAAGGTTAGGAAAGAAGAGGTCGTGTCGGTAGAAATTTTGGATAGACAGAGGTTAGTCTAAAACAAATGAAATAGACCCAGCAAAAAAATGGGTTGTTTGAAGAGTAGGAGAGAGGGAAAGGAGCATGAGTTAGCCTAAGATTGCTTTGCAAAACGCCAGGGGTCCACCAGGGTCCTTCCTTCTCGTGTTGAGGCTTCCTCCTCCTTCTCAAATTTAGCTCAGGCTTTGAAGTTTGTCCCGAACTTCCAGGAAGATAATGTTGCGGAGTTCTTTATGTCATTCGAAAGAATTGCTAATAAGTTAGAATGGCCTATTGGATTATGGACTACCCTTATTCAGAGTAAATTGACTTGGGAAAGCCCAAAAGGTATATGTAACTTTGGGAAGAAAATCTCTCCTCGGATTATGAAAGTGTAAAGGCGATAGTGTTGAAGGCATATGAGCTCGTGCCGGAGGCCTATCGGCAAAGGTTCCGGAATTGAGGAAAAATGAAAATCAGACTTTCGTAGAATTTGCAAGGAGTAAAGAGCAATTTTGCTACTGATTGGTTGAAATCTAAAGAGGTGGACGATTTTGATAAGTTAAAGCAGTTGCTGTTGGTTGAAGAGTTTAAAAGTTGTACTCCTGATCGTTTGAAGGTTCATTGGAGGAGTTGAAATTAGATTCCCTTCAGAGGTTGCTGTGGCATCAGATGAGTACTTTTTGTCTCATAAAGATACTATGAAAGAGACGTTATCTAAGGAAAGATCACGTTGGGGTTATTCTGAGAGATCTGGTAATTTTAATAATCGAAAGAATGTTTCTCAGAATGTTCAATTAAATAAGGGTTTCTCAGAAATTCAATCAAATAAGGTTTCTCCGAATGGTCAATCAAAGGTGTGGAACTCGCAGAATAACGACTTGGGGAGTCGGGTGGTGTATATCCACAAAAGCTTAGGTATTTGACGTGCTTTTTCTGTAATAAGCGGGGTCATATCAAAAGAATGTGTAATGCTTGGAAAAAGGTACGTAACAGTAAAGTTAATCCGATGATGGCGGTTGAGAAAAGTGCTAGTCAGGTTGGATCTCTGCCCTCTCCGACTCAATGACTAAGAAAGTCAGAGACTGGTAGTTCCTTCGGTGATTTTCTGGCCATGGGGGAAGTCTCGCTGAATGGTGAAGGCCAAGGGAGGAAAGTGAATATTTTACGTGATACCGGGCAGCAGCACAATCATTAATTCTTAGAGATTCGGTCCCGAATGATTTTGTGTATGAGAATCGGGAGTTTGTTATTTTGAGTGGTTTCCGGACACGGTAAAATCGTATCCAATTGGTCTATTCATCTTAGTTGTCCTTATTTTTCGGGGAATATCCGTTTGGCTATTGTTGATAAATTTCCGATTAAAAAAGGTGGATGGTTCTCGGAAATGAGATTGTGTATGAGAATAAGTACGTGCCAATTGTGATTAATCCGGATGTGGAAGTAGCGGTAGTCATCGTGCTAAAGCAAAGGCTGTTGATGCTGCAGAGTCAACAGTCGACGTTGATTTGAGTAGTTTAGGACGTAGTGATGTAGCTGTAGATAGTAGTAGTGTTAGATTAAAGCCCAATTGGACTGTTAAAGAACTTGTTTCGGCTCAGAAAAAGGAGTTTTGTAGTTTCCCTATTGAGTCTGGTGAGATAGCGAACGTGACAGTTCCTATGTTTAAGGTAATTAATAGCATATTATATAGAGTAAGTAGACCAATGCATGCCTCGGGGGAGGATTACGAAATTATTAGACAGATTGTGGTTCCTGAATGTTACCGTCATGAGTTGATGTCATTAGCTCACGAGAATGTGATGGCGGGACATTTTGGTATTCACAAAACAGTCGGTAGGTTATTGAATAATTTCTTTTGGCCTAAGTTGAAAGGTGATGTTTAAAAATTTGTTAATAGTTGTGAAGTTTGTCAGAGAGTCGGCAAACCTAATCTACCTATTCCAAAGGCTCCATTAATACCTATCCCTGTTGTGTCTGAACCTTTTCGTGAAGTGTTAATTGGTGTTGTTGGTCCTCTCCCAAAGTCAATGAGTGGAAATGAGTATATTTTCACTGTTATGGATCGTATGTCTCGGTACCCCGAGGCAATCCCCTTGCGGTCCATAAGGAGTGAAAAGATGTAGAGGCATTAATAGGTTTCTTTTCAAAATTTGGTCTCCCGAAGGTAATTCAGTCTGACTGCGGTACTAATTTCACGAGTTCGTTATTTTAAGCAGAAAATGACTGAATTGGGTCATAAACATGTAACGTCCTCCGCCTTATCATCCAGAGTCACAGGGTGCTTTGGAACGTTTTCACCAAACTATGAAAATAGTTAAAGAAATATTGTATTGTGAATGGGGCTGAATGGGATAAAAACCTTCCCTTCCTCTTATTCGCTTTCCGCTCTATTCCTGGTCAATCTCTCGGTCTCTCTCCTTTTAATTTGATTTTTGGACATTCTGTAAGGGGTCCGCTGGATATGGTGAGAGAGGCTTGGAGGGAGATGCCCCACCCTGATTGAATCGTTGATTACCTTTAATAATTGAAGCTAAATTAACCAGGGATGGTCTTTTGCAGGTGAGAATTTGTTGAAAATGTCAGAAGAAAATGAAATTTTATTTTGACAGAAAGACTGTGACCGGGGACTTCGACGTAGGACAGAAGGTACTGGTTCTGTTACCTATCCCAAGGTAATTCTCTAAAAGCTACCTTCCAGGGACCATGGAAGGTATTGAAGAAGGTAAATAATGTTAACTTCTTGGTGGAAAACCCCCGATAGGAGAAGGCCTCATCAATAGTACATAAATATGATGAAAGCTTTCATGAAAGAGAGAAGGTTAGGCCAATTTGCGAGCTTCGTGACAGTAGAAATGACTTTGTCGGTAAATAATGCTTCTTTTTCAGATGAGCATAATAATGATTCCTTTTCAGAGGACAGGGACGTTTGTTACTTGAAAGATAGTGAATTTGGCTGGCTGGCAGGTAATGTCGAGGCTTTAGAAAATTTACCTCAGATGTTGAGTCACTTGGGTAAGGATGAGCAACAATCCTTGAGAAATTTGGTTTTAAAAATATAAGGACTTGTTTTCTAATGTGCCGGCAAGACACGATCTTGCAGCATGACGTGGACGTAGGGGACGCCACGCCCGTGAAGCAGGCTCCTTATAGGTTGAACCCAAAAAAGAATGAAATTGTTGCTAGAGAGGTTGAGTATATTGCTCAAGCATAATTTAATTGAGCCGAGTTGTAGTCCTTGGTCATCTCCGGTTGTGTTGGTAAAGAAATCGGACGGAGACTATCGTCTTTGTTTTGATTACAGGAAGCTAAATGAGGTGACCAAGGCTGATAGTTTTCCATTGCCTCGAGTGGAAGATTGCATCGATCGTATGGGTCGTGCTAAGTATATTACGAAATTTGACTTATTAAAAGGATATTGGCAGGTGCCTCTGTCGGAAAGGGCCGGGAGGAGTGTTTCGGCTTTCGTAACACAACAGGGGTTATTTCAGTGTAAAGTAATGCCCTTTGGCATGAAAAATGCTGCTGCCACCTTTCAGAGACTTATGAATTCGTTGGTTAGTGGTCTAGAGGGGTGTGTGTATATGATGACTTGGTTATTTTTAGCGACGACTGGCAGTCGCACCTGAAGAGAATTGAGGCCTTATTCAAAGTACTTAGGAAAGCAGGCCTGGTTATTTTAATTTAAGAAAGTCTGATTTCGCAAAAGCAAAGGTGGTATATCTTGGACATGAGAATAGGAGCAGGTATGGTAGCTCCTAAGGAGGCTAACATGAAGCCATTCGTAAGGTGGGATTCCTAAATGTAGGAAAGATTGCGAAGGGTATTGGGGATGGCAAGCTATTATCGTAGATTCATTCGCAATTTTTCAGACATTGCGGAACCTCTTACTGCTTTGTTGAAGAAAAATGTTACCTTCGTTTGGAGTAAGGAGGCTCAGGATGCATTAGATAAGATAAAACTGATCCTCATTAGTCGCCTTTGTTAACTGCTCCCAATTTTGATACTCCATTCCAGCTCACCACTGATGCGAGTGATGTGGGGGTTGGTGCGGTATTGAGTCAGGCTGACGGAAATGGTATCGTCCACCCGGTGGCGTACTTTTCTAAAAAGCTCACTTTGCCTCAAAGAAAATATTCCACAATCGAGAAGGAGACGTTGGCTTGATCTTAGCATTAACTCATTTTAATGTCTATCTCTCCTCCTCAGGTGTGCCCATTAAAGTTTGTACGGACCATAATCCCTTAACGTTCTTGAAATCGGTACAAGAATAAAAATCAGAGATTGATGCGATGGGAGTATTTTTGGTCCAAGAATTCGATCTTACAGTTTAAGCATATACCAGGTAAAGAGAATATGGTGGCCGATGCATTGTCCGGCTGGCAGAGTAAGTGCGAACGAGGTAATTATAAGGGTTTTTCTTTACCTGTTGGTAAGTTTCCTGTCACTCGTATTTCCTAGTTGAGTATTAATCGTTATTTTTACATGGTTTCTTTTTATTTTAGTGTGATGGTTGAACAAATTATGATTAATATAACATTCCAATGTTGGATATAATAACTGTTGATTATATTATTGGATATGATAGATGGATATTGACCATCTGTAAGATAATTTAGTTGATGGATTCAACTGTTATTCTATAGGTTAATTTATGCCTTTAATTGCTTTTGGAGGTGGTGAAGTTTATAATGAACTGGTGTTATTTCTGTGATTGAATTATGCTTAAAACTGAGGTTGCATAAAAATTATCTGGTTGTGTGGTGGTTTAGGTATTTATGAATGATCCTATATTGGACTCGTGTTTTAGGAGATGGTATTTATTACGTTAGTTGGGTATGCAAATTAGGTTAAGATTTTTTTGTGACAAAACTGATTTGTTTATACACCCTTTGTCAGGAGTGTGGACTCCATATAATTGTTAAGTGGCTTAAAAGAAAAGTGCTGTGTTAGTGCTGTGACAGTTTATGTGTTCAAGACACTTGGGTGCATGTACAGGTGTTATAAATGGTGTAAGGTCAATGTACGTGTGCTATGAAGGTTGTGCTGTGAAAAAGTACAGCTAAGGTGTATGATAGTTTGGGACATTTAATCATTATACCTTCGCGGCTTTGAACAATTCACAAGGAAGAGGAACCTTTCCCCTTCACATACCTTGTCATTCTGGTGTGAACAGCAGGATGGTGTACTATTTATATTTGACGAAGGATGTGGTGTATATTTAAGGTAGCCTATGAGGCATTAAGGATGTCGCATATTAGTTTAAGTATTTACAAGTTACCCAAGTAATGAATCCTTTATTTGGACACTATATTTTGTTGGTGATTAGTGTATGACAATTTGGTTTTATAGTATATATCATTTTTCTTAGTTGCCACTCCCTCTCCTCTTGCAACCTAGGTGATCCCATATTGTGATAATCAATTATTGATACAGGTTGTCTTATGATTTTAGTCCTAGGTGAAGGACTTGGTGCAATTATTTAGTGTATGGTGTTAAAGTGACTTTTCATTTGTTAACATTTGTAATTCCTTTGTTAATTGTTTATATTATATTTCAAGTGTGTATATTGGATACTTAATTCCCTTAACTTTAACGTAAACTTTTGCATATTTGTTTTAACTTTTGCAATTTTGTCTGAAAAAAAAAAAAAAAAAAAAAAAAAAAAAAAAAAAAAATTTTTCTCTCTGGGTGAGGAGGTGTAAGTAAGCCTTAGGATTTTTTATAATGTATTAGCTTACTTAGGTTAGCTTTTAAGTTCCTCTTTCATTTCTGAAGGCTGTAAAGTTCATTGTTGATTCGCCTTCTTGTTAGTAGGGGTCTCCTCACTCCAGTGGTATTTTTGTGTAGTCTTGTTGACTAATCCTCCCTGTTTCTCCCCTCCATATTTTGGCTTTGCTGAGTTGACTTGAGACCTGATTTCCAAGCTGCAGGCAGTTTTGTATCTGCACCCTGACTTGTGAGCCTGCTATCTCTCTCGGATTTACAGCAAGTCTCAGAAAATATATATATCTTCAGCTGGCAGTTTCTCCACATCTCTGCCATTTTATTATTGCCTCTGGTGCAGTATTTGCCAGAGGGGCCTCGCTTGGCGACGGTAAGGCGTGTCATCCATTTATTATAAAAAGTATTGATCAAGATTACTGGGATCACGGCGTCCATGATTATGAACGAGATTACTGGGATCACGGCGTCCATGATTATGAACGAGATGACTGGGATCACGGCTGCACTGCAGTAGTCAGATGAATTTTCTGATAGAGCTCTATAGTAATTGTATTGTGATTTGCCGTCCTCTGCCTTTATTGGAGTGCTTATGGGAGGAGACCTTCATCGTCTCATCATCATCCTTTAGAGTGTAAAATTCAGGTTATTCCTTTTCTTTTGGTTATTTTTTCTATTCCTCTCTGGGCCCCCTTTCCTCCTTCAGAGGTTGAATGCGTTGCCTAATCATTTGGGTACATGTTGTGTAAGTGATTTTGTGATTTAATGTTAATGAAGAGGCCTAGTTATAACTTCCTGTATTTTATTGAATTATAATATATATTGATTTTTTTTCATTGTTTTGCTATCCCCCTTGAGTTATTCTTGTGCTGCATTTACCTGGGCTTGCTTCCACCTCAGTGGATTGCTGCCTTTTGAACACCTAAGTTTGTGGTATTTTGAATATTTTATGGTCCTGTAGACCTAGAATGTGTTGTGGTCTAACGAGGCCATTACAATATATATATGTGTGTGTGTGTGTGTGTGTGTGTGTGTGTGTGTGTGTGTGTGTGTGTGTGTGTGTATGTGGAAGAGGAATATCTACTTGGACGTATTCATTGTCGCGGTTGAAATGCATTTTCATTGGCGTTGTAAGAGTATATCGTATTCCCCTTTCTGTTGTGGAGTGCCCTTTCGGTATCAGTGCCATAAAACTGCTGAAACGATATTATGGGTGAAACTATTTTACCCAAACCAAAACCACCCTCGAGACTTAAACGGATTATTCCAGGAGATACTCTGCCGAATGACCCCTGACATTTCTCGTTCAGTGGCAAAATAAAAGTGAAGATTAAATCAATTATTTGAGGCAATACAGCTTTTGAGAAATATGCTTCCTGGTATGAAATCGTAAGAAGAATAAGTAAACTAGACAAAAATTACGAAAGGGGTATAGTGACAAAGATAAATTTAGACAGACCATTGACGAATATTACTCTTTTGATTAGAATCTAATAGTTCAAAATAATTTATAAGCGCCTCAGTGGTGTGGTCGGTGTGGTGTTGGCGTACCACCTCGGTGTCCGCGAGTTCGATTCTCGGGCATTCCAATGATGGTTAGAGATATGTATTTCTGGTGATAGAATTTCTCTCTCGACGTGGTTCGGAAGTCACGTAAAGCTGTTGGTCCTGTTGCTGAATAACCACTGATTCCATGCAACGTAAAAACACCAAACAAACAAACAAAATAATGTATAAAATCCGGGAGCTTTACTTTTCACTTGTTATTTTATATGATTTGACACAAACTGCTATTGCAGACCATCTTTGCTGTTAATACATGACGCCCTTCTCACGTGCACATTTCCAGAGTATCAGTCTATTTACCGATATGCCACATCACATTTCAGTCGAAGTTGCTCTTGTTTTCTCTTAAGTTGCCACTGTAAAAATTTGTATATATACTCCTCGTATGCCATATTAAATCTCTCTCTCTCTCTCTCTCTCTCTCTCTCTCTCTCTCTCACACACACACACAACCACCTTTCCATCTAAAACTTACAAAAGATGGATCATCATATTCAGCACTTTGGGTAAACTGTGTTGTCAGCTCTTCTTTGAATGTATACAAACGTTGGGATCAGGTGTGCTCTTAACCCTTCATTTAATATATAGTAGTTTTGTAACTTTACAATGGTGGATCAGTCGGACCCTTTAGGTACAGGATACGAGACTCCCGCCTTTAAAGTTCGTTCAACCCCGTTTGATGGGTAGTGTCTTCAGTGCAACTCGCGCGGTACACTGTAGGCATCACTTACGTTTCTTTGCAGCGTCTCTTCGGCCCTTAGCTGCAACCCCTTTCATTCCTTTTGCTGTGCCTCCGTTCACATTCTCTTTCTTCCATCTTATCTTTCAACCTCTACTGAAAACCTGTTTTACTCTCAATTTCCCTATCGTAAAGATTATGATTTTCTTTCCTTCTACGACAGACTCTGATCTTGTCCATAACATCTTAGGCCAAAGATAGAGAAATTAATGGAATTGCATATCTTGTGAGTTTCCTGTAAAATATAATAATAATAATAATAATAATAATAATAATAATAATAATAATAATAATAATAATAATAATAATAATAATATGTGGCGCCGTGGCAGAGTGGATTAGGTCGTCAATCGACAGGTTAAGCAACATTTGGGCTGGTCAGTCGTTGGATGGGTGACCGCTCTCCTCGGGCGTTGATTTCTTGGGAAAGGATCTTTACCTAAATTTCCTCGGTCTACTCAGCTGTAAAATGAGTGCCTATCCCTGATGGGGGTAGGGTCAGCTATGGGTTAATAGCAAAACTCAGCAATGATGGAAAGAAATGAAGGAATAAACGACAACGACGTAAATGGAACCTTGGCAACAGAGGAGCTTCGTCCGGCAGCCAGGTATTCAACCCAACTGAAGGGGAAGACAGTCAGGTACTTGGAGGTCGTCATCCAGCAACTGACCACCACAACGAAAGTAACCAACAGCCTGAGATTGGAGCTACAGAAGCAAACCAAAGGAAGAAATAGACAAGAGAAGAAAATAAGGAAATATGGAGATGCTACATCGGAAGAACAACCTGACGGGGAGAGAGGATATAAGAAGAAGGTTGGTCCAACATCTGGAATGAGAGGAATAACACCCCCCAAACAGAACAGAGGCTGGCAGACCAAGTAAGAAACATAAAGAAAAAGAACTGGCTCTCACCAACAGAAAGAGAAGAACTGGAAAAGGAAATGTCACACGACAACGAATACACGAAGACGAACTGAGAGACGATGCCACAGAAGACGACGGGATGATGAGGTATCAAACAAACGACACACGAAGAAACACCGACGAAGTAACAGAGAGGACGGAAGGGTAGAAAAGATTAGACAATGGATGGAACCAGATACAGAGAGAACAAAGATCCCCTCCATGAAAGCCTACAACGCCAAGAAATTAAGGGAGAAAACAAGTGAGGTCAATGAAATAATGGGCATAATACACACCACCAGTATCACAGGAGCAAGATTAGTAGCAGAACTGATGAGGATACGAACACCAACACCACCAGCACTACCAACCTAACAGAAACCAAATCAGCAACCTCCTTGGAAAAGGCGCCTGGAAAAGCAAATCATGGTGATGAGCTCTACTTGAGTAAAAAAAACGCTAAGAAGCAAGAAAACAAGGGAGGAACTCAACGAGAAATACAAAGTACAAGAGAGGGGAGTAAACAACACAATAGAGGATGTAAAACAGAGGCTTAAGGCCAAAGCACATAAGATCCAACGGTACATGAACAGGAATAAGGGATACCAACAGAAAAAACTATTTGGAACTAACCAGAAAAGACTATACAGCCAACTAAGAAGGGAAGACAACCACCAAGAAATTCCTGAAGCCAAACCAAGTAAGAGACTCTGGGAAAACATATGGAACAATCCGGTATCACACAACAAACATGCAACATGGCTCCAGGAAGTCAAGGAAGAAGAAACAGGGAGAATAAAACAAAGATTCACAGAGATCACGACAGACACAGTCAGACACCAACTAAAGATGCCAAACTGGAAAGCCCCAGGTCCCAATGAAGTCCATGGATACTGGCTCAAAAACTTCGAATAGCAGAACAACTCCAGCATTGTATCTCAAATCACCATGCACCCAAATGGATGACCACAGGAAGGACATCCTTAGTACAAAAAGACAAGAGTAAGGGAAATATAGCCAGTAACTACAGGCCTATCACCTGCCTACCAATAATGTGGAAGTTACTAACAGGTATCATCAGTGAAAGCTATACAACTACTCGAGAGAACAAACACCATCCCCCACCAACAGAAAGGCTTGCAGAAGGAAGTGTAGGGGCACAATAGACCAGCTCCTGATAGACAAAATGGTAATGAAGAACAGTAGGAGAAGGAAAACCAACCTAAGCATGGCATGGATAGACTATAAGAAAGCCTTCTACATGATACCACACACATGGCTAATAGAATGCCTGAAAATATATGGGGCAGAGGAAAACACCATCAGCTTCCTCAAAATATGCGCAACTGGAATACAATACTTACAAACTCTGGAATAAGACTAGCAGAGGTTAATATAAGGAGAGGATCTTCCAGGGAAACTCACTGTCCCCACTACTCTTCGTAGTAGCCATGATTTCCCATGACAAAAAGTACTACAGAAGATGGATGCCGGGTACCAACTCAAGAAAAGAGGCAACAGAATCAACCATGTTACGACATAAGCTGTATGGTAAGAGCATCAAGGAAATAGATACCCTAATCCAGACTGTAAGGATTGTATTTGGGGACATCAGGATGGAGTTTGGAATAGAAAAATGCGCCTTAGTCAACATACAAAAGGGCAAAGTAACAAGAACTGAAGGGATAAAGCTACCAGATGGGAGCGCATCAAACACATAGATGAGACTGGATACAAATACCTGGGAATAATGGAAGGAGGGGATATAAAACACCAAGAGATGAAGGACACGTTTCAGGAAAGAATATATGCAGAGACTCAAGGCGATAACTCAAGTCAAAAACTCAACGCCGGAAATATGATAAAAGCCATAAACACATGAGCAGGCCAGAGTAATCAGATAACACCCCGCAGGAATACGAATGGATGAAGGCAGGACTCCGCAGCATAGATCAGAAAAACGAGGACATATGACAATACACAAAGCACTACACCCAAGAGCAAATACGGACAGACATAAACATAAACACTAAAAGGACGGAGGGAGAGGACTAACTAAGGGCATAGAGGACTGCGTCAACATCGAGAACAGAGCACTGGGGCAATGTATGAAAACCGCCAGTGAAGACGAGTGGCTAAAGAGGTGGCATGGAAGAAGGACTAATAAAAGTAGACGAAGACCCAGAAATATACAGAGACAGGAGAATGACAAACAGAACAGAGGACTGGCATAACAAACCAATGCACAGACAATAGATGAGACAGACTAAAGATCTAGCCAGCGATGACACGTGGCAATGGCTACAGAGGGGAGAGCTAAAGAAGGAAACTGAAGGAATGATAACAGCAGCACAAGATCAGGCCCTAAGAGCCAGATATGTTCAAAGAACGATAGACGGAAATAACATCTCTCCCATATGTAGGAAGTGCAATACGAAAAATGAAACCATAAACCATATAGCAAGCGAATGTCCAGCACTTGCACAGAACCAGTACAAAAAGAGGCATGATTCAGTGGCAAAAGCCCTACACTGGAGCCTGTGCAAGAAACATCAGCTACCTTGCAGTAATAAGTGGTACGAACACCAACCTGAAGGTGTGATAGAAAAACGATCAGGCAAAGATCCTCTAGGACTATGGTATCAGAACAGATAGGGTGATACGTGCAAATAGACCAGACGTGACGTTGATTGACAAATCAAGAAGAAAGTGTTACTCATTGATGTCGCAATACCATGGGACAACAGAGTTGAAGAGGGAACGAGTTGAAGAGAAAGAGAGAGAAAAAATGGATAAGCATCAAGATCTGAAAATAGAAATAAGAAGGATATAGGATATGCCAGTGGAAATCATACCCATAATCATAGGAGCACTAGGCACAATCCCAAGATCCCTGAAAAGGAATCTAAAAAAAACTAGAGGCTGAAGTAGCTCCAGGACTCATGCAGAAGAGTGTGATCCTAGAAACGGCTCACATAGTAAGAAAAGTGATGGACTCCTAAGGAGGCAGGATGCAACCCGGAACCCCACACTATAAATACCACCCAGTCGAATTGGAGGACTGTGATAGAGCAAAAAAATAAAAAATAAAAATAATAATAATAATAATAATAATAATAATAATAATAATAATAATAAGTAATAATAATAATAATAATAATAATAATAATAATCAATATAATAGAGGCAACAGAATTAACCATCTGATGTTCATAAGGACGACATCAAGCTGTATGGTAAGAGCATCAAGGAAATAGATACTCTAATCCAGACTGTAAGGATTGTATTTGGGGACATCAGGATGGAGTTTGGAATAGAAAAATGTGCCTTAGTCAACATACAAAAGGGCAAAGTAACAAGGACTGAAGGGATAAAGCTACCAGATGGGAATAACACCAAACACATAGATGAGACGGAATACAAACACCTGGGAATAATGGAATGAGGGGATATAAAACATCAAGAGATGAAGGACACGATCAGGAAAGAATATATGCAGAAACTCAAGGCAATACTCAAGTCAAAACTCAACGGCAGAAATATGATAAAAGCCATAAACACAGGAGCAGTGCCAGTAAACAGATACAGCGCAGAAATAGTGGAATGACGAAGCAGAATCGCAGCATAGACCAGAAAACGAGGAAACATATGACAATACACAAAGCACTACACCCAAGAGCAAATACGAACAGACTATACATAACACGAAAAGAAGGAGGGAGGTGACTACTAAGCATAGAGGACTGCGTCAACATCGAGAACAGAGCACTGGGGCAATATATGAAGACCAGTGAAGATGAGTGGCTAAAGAGTGCATGGGAAGAAGGACTGATAAAAGTAGACGAAGACCCAGAAATATACAGAGATAGGAAAAAGACAAGCAGAACAGAGGAATGGCATAACAAACCAATGCACGGACAATACATGAGACAGACTAAAGAACTAGCCAGCGATGACATGTGGCAATGGCTACTGAGAGGAGAGCTCAAGAAGGAAACTGAAGGAATGATAACAGCGGCACAAGATCAGGTCCTAAGAACCAGATATGTCCAAAGAACGATAGATGGAAATAACATCTCTCCCATATGTAGGAAGTGCAATACGAAAAATGAAACCATAAACCACATAGCAAGCGAATGTCCGGCACTTGCACAGAACCAGTAAAAAAAAGAGGCATGATTCAGTAGCAAAAGCCCTCCACTGGAGCCTGTGCAAGATACACCAGCTACCTTGCAGTGATAAGTGGTACGAACACCAACCTGAGGGAGTGATAGAAAACGACCAGGCAAAGCTCATCTGGGACTATGGTATCAGAACAGATAGGGTGATACGTGCAAATAGACCAGACGTGACGTTGATTGACAAAATCAAGAAGAAAGTATCACTCACTGTTTTTTTTTATGTCGCAATACCATGGGACACCAAAGTTGAAGAGAGAGAGGGAAAAAATGGATAAGTATCAAGACCTGAAAATAGAAATAAGAAGGATATGGGATATGCCAGTGGAAAGTAGTAACTCATAATCGTAGGAACTAGGCACGATCCCAAGATCCCTGAAAAGGAATCTGGAAAAACTAGAGGCTGAAGTAGCTTCAGGACTCATGCAGAAGAGTGTGATCCTAGAAACGGCTCACATAGTAAGAAAAGTGATGGACTCCTAAGGAGGCAGGATGCAACCCGGAACCCCACACTATAAATACCACCCAGTCGAATTAGAGGACTGTGATAGAGCAAAAAAAAAATAATAGTAATAATAATAATAATAATAATAATACCCTTTATTTCAGCTCAGGGCCATATACAGGGGATATATAAAATACAGACAGTAACATACACAATCATGATTAAAAAAAATGAATAAACGGCACTATCCACACAATAACTGAGGTAGTATAAAAGATAGTAATCGTAATACTGGTAACACAGTAATAACATGGGAGTGAGTGCCGAAACAGTGATAAGAAAGTGGCGGGTGCGCAAAAGTAGATATAAATGAATAAACTGCAGAAAGGAGATGAATAGCTTAAACACCCTGCAAAACTCTTTCGCCTTGATGTGTGTTGTCGGATCTCCTCCTGCTCTTGTAAATAGTCGAAGTTTTACCTGGGTACGATGTTTGCATTCCGAAATATTTTGTTGTTCCTTCTAATCAAAAGGTTTGCTTGAATGTTTGAAGAAAAACTTTTACGAGCGGCTGTGTTTGTGCTATCTTTCTTCCTTTCCTCTGTTTATTCTTAGTTTAAGAGGACACTCATTATTTTCCTTTTTTATATTTAATTTTTTTTATCGTTGTTCACGTGTGATAACATGAGCGTTATTTTCTCAAACCATTTGTCAGTCATCACAGAGACACTACATTGAGTGCGTTTCTTTTTTATTTATCACGTTTAAATTAGTGGTCGGCATAGCTTTTTCGTGCAATAGTGATCTTTTATTGCTTTCTAAAACAGACTATTTAAAAAATTCTCAGTTAGTAGACATTCATATACATACATATATATATATATATATATATATATATATATATATATATATATATATATATATATATATATATATATAGATATATATATAGATATAGATATATATCTATATATATATCTATATATATATAGATATACATATATATATATATATATATATATATATATATATATATATATATATATATATCTATAATATATATATAGATATATATATCTATATATATATATATATATATATATATATAGAGTATATATATATAGATATATATATATAGATATATACTATATATATAGATATATATATATATAGATATATATATATATATATATATATATATATATATATATGTATCTATATATATATATATAGATATAGTATATATATATATAGATATATATATATATGATATATATATATTATATATATATATATGTATACTATATATATAGATATATATATATATATATATATATATATATATATATATATATCTATAGATATAGATATATATAGATATATATATATCTATAGTCTCAGTAATTGGGCGGCTACTTGGAAATCTTAGCTTGATGATAAATAACAGTGCCAAGACCAGGAAGAACATTCTTTATTAAACGAGCTTTCGAGTTTAAAACCTCATCTTCAGGCTGAAAAAATGACAAGGATGAGAAATCACTAAAAATTACATTAAAATGAATTTTCTTATTAAAAGCTTCAGTAAAAACATAAAATAAAAGGAACATCACATACAAACTAAAAATTACGAAAAAACTGAAACAAAACGCAAAACATACAAAACAGAAATAAAAATGAAAATAATATGAAAGGTAAACAAACTGCACTCAAAAATAAAATGGCTAACGACCCACTTTGTGTACCTACTATGAAACTATATGATAGCTAATTGAATACCGGACGAGTTGTTGTTCAATTCCGGTTCCATTTTTTTTAATATAAAAACAGCCGACTAAGAAATTGAAAGGTCCAGTCTATTTGAGCAAAAAGACAGTACTCTAAAATCTAGGTGAGTGAAAGGAGGATGGTCCTGTGCTAAACTGTGTTCCCTTATGGCAGAAAAATTTAAGGTTTATTCCAGAGATTTTCGTAACACGAGTACATATCTCTCATGGCAATTTAAATTATTGGACTTTGAGGTTAAAGCGCAAAAACGTAAGAAAGAGGTAATTTTTACTGAAGTGTCTTCATTAAATAGGGATTTAAGGAATAATCTTTCTTTTCAGGACTACAATTGCCTGTCTTCTATTTTGGATTCCAATGTTGATAAGAAATTGACAGATGTTAGGCTTACACACAGCAAAAGAAAGAGAAATCTAGGTGTGGACGTTAGTAAGAAAATAGATAGTAGTAAAGTAATTTTTAATCTTTCTAACAGAAATTTAACAAAAGAGGAAAAGGATGTTCTTTCTCTTGGTCTTGAGTTTGCCTTGACTCCCATGAAATTCAATTTCTTTAAGTACTTTTTAAGTTTCGAAAAACTGTGTTCAACTTTAAGAAACTGTGACATTTGTGGTAGTGAAACCCTTATTTCTATTTTTAACAAAATTTCTGCAATTGCAAATGAGACCTTTCAAAATTTTAATCGTAGAAAGGAGGGTGACAATCAGTTAAATAAAGACAGAATCAATATTTTACGCAATCTTAAGAACGATGATAGTATTGTTATTACAAAGCCAGATAAAGGTAGGGGTGTTGTATTGATGAATAGGTCTGATTATTTAGATGAAAATGAATGAATACTTCTGACAATACAAAATTTAGGTTGTTAGATGGTAGATATTGCGAGTCACATTTTGAAATTAGAAGACAAATTAAATAGGATGTTAAGAAGTTTGAGGGATAAGATTGGGGAAGTTACCTATAGTAATTTATTTGCTTCAGGGTCAAAGCCCGGTTACATGTATGGTCTACCTAAGGTTCATAAAATAGGAAACCCATTGAGACCCATTATATCCTCAATTGGCACTTTTAGCCTATTACTTGTCAAAGTTTCTGGTTCCAGTTTTTAAAACCTCTAACTTTTAGTGAGTTTAATGTCCCAAATTCTTCCAAGTTGTCAAAGAATAGTGTTCTTTCGATTTTAACCAAGATGTTGTAATGGCTAGTTTTGATGTAACCTCTCTTTTCACGAATATCCCATTAAAAAGAAACTACTGACATTATTCTTAATAATATATGTGCAAACCACTTAACAACTTTTGGACTTAAAGTAGATTTGCGAAAATTATTACAATTGGCTACAACTGATGACATTTTTCCTTTTGATGGTATATTATATAATCAAATAGATGGAGTTGCTATGGGAAATTCCCTTGGACCTGTATATGCAGATTGTTCATGGGTTATTGTGAAAGGATTTGGATGTCTGAATGCCCTGTTGCTTTCAAACCCTTGTATTATCGTAGGTACGTGGATGACACTTACCATTGTTTAAGGAACGTTCACACGTGGATTTATTTTTTTAATATTTTAATTCTCGTCATCCTAATATTACTTTTACTTGTGAGACAGAACAGGATAATATGTTGTCATTTTTAGATGTTCAGGTACACAGAAATAGAGGTAAATTTGAGACTTCCGTTTATAGGAAAAGTACTCTTACTGGCTTGGGATTAAATTATCTTAGTTTTTCATCAAAGTTGTTTAAATTAATTCAATACGTACTATGATAATAGAGCTTACAATGTCAGTTGTGATTTTAATTTATTTCATCAAGACATTGGTATTCCTCCAGAATTATTTTTCCGAAAATTCTTATCCCGTATTTGTCTTTACAAAGTTCTGAAAAATTTTTCTAGATGAGAAATTTTGTCCCAGACCGGTGTACAGTACTGCTAGTAAAGATGTAAAGTATATTAAATTGCCTTTCCTTGGTCATAGCAGCTACTTGGTACGAAAAAAGTTACAAGAAATACTTAAGCACAGTTTTCCTCAAGTTAGTTTCAGATTTGTTTTTACTAACCCTTTTACTGTAGGATCACTTTTGAGGGAGAAGCCTGCTCTTCCTGTGGACCTTAATTCGAGTGTCGTTTACTTGGTTACCTGTTCGCAGTGTGGTCTGCGATACGTGGGATCCAGTTCCCGCTGGCTTAGACAGAATTTTGGAACACAGAGGTCTATCCGTTAGAACTAGGTTTCCTCTTTCTAAACCACCTTTTTCTGCCATAAGGGAACACAGTTTAGCACAGGACCATCCTTTCACTCACCTAGATTTTAGAGTACTGTCTTTTTGTTCAAATAGACTGGACCTTTTAATTTCAGAGTCGCTGTTTATTAAGAAAATGAAACCGGAATTGAACAACAACTCGTCCGGTATTCAACTAGCTATCATATAGTGTCATAGTAGGTACACAAAGTGGGTCGTTAGCCATTTTATTTTTGAGTGCAGTTTGTTTACCTTTCATATTATTTTCATTTTTATTTCTGTTTTGTATGTTTTGCGTTTTGTTTCAGTTTTTCGTAATTTTTAGTTTTGTCAGTGATGTTCGTTTTAATTTTATGTTTTTACTGAAGCTTTTAATAAGACAATTCATTTCAATGTAATTTTAAGTGATTTCTCATCCTTGTCATTTTTTCAGCCTGAAGATGAGGTTTTAAACCTCGAAAGCTCGTTTAATAAAGAATGTTCTTCCTGGTCTTGGCACTGTTATTTATCATCAAGCTAAGTATATATCTATTAATATAATATATATATATATATATATATATATATATATATATATATA
Organism: Macrobrachium nipponense; assembly: GCF_015104395.2. NCBI lineage: Eukaryota > Metazoa > Arthropoda > Malacostraca > Decapoda > Palaemonidae > Macrobrachium > Macrobrachium nipponense. The sequence goes on from NC_061108.1 coordinate 108,603,869, forward strand.
TATATATATATATATATACTATTTGAAAAATACACGTTTGTAGACATTCATATAATTGAAATAATATATATTAATATATATATATATATATATATATATATATATATTATATATATTATGTACGTGTATATATATTATGTAAATATATTTTAGTTATCATTTACATCCCTATTATTAAGCTACTAAACAGTGCTCGAACAGAATAGGCTTTTTAAAGAAATATGAGTAGATTCAGGAAAATCCATCGCCAAAATTAATAATAAAAAGCATCTCTACGTCCCCAAGATTTTGGAATAAATGGATATGTCTATGGAAATGCACTGCTGTTCAACATGGCAGGCCTATTATTTTATCTCACAAGGTTTTGGGCAACTGTATATTCTCCTCTTTTAAGCTCTTATGTGATATATAAGGAATTGCTAAAATAGATATATTTATTAAGCAATAAGATATGAATCACAACTTTACATATAAAGCCGAAGCCATGAAAGATAAAATCTGGTTTATAAGTGAATCCTTGAAGAACATAGCGTGTCCATTGACAATAAAAATTGAAATTCCATCAAGCGAAAAATACGTTTTACCTTCAAATTACAAGATGCTTCTTTAAACCTGGAGACCATCACTGGTAGGAAAATTTTAATCTAAAATAACCCTTTAAACTCAATAAACATATCTAATGACGCTGCCCAGCGAACGATTAACTTGAATACCATTCCATACCGCCCCTAAAAAGGCGAATCCCCGCGAAAGTGATCACCATTCCGGAGATGGGAAGTTTAGGTACAAATGAACCCTCGCGATTTTCGCGATTTTTCCTTGCTGACATCGTTTCCGTTGGTATGGGAGACCATAGATTGTAGTCAGCAAACAATGCCGGGGAATAATAAAGGCCCGGATTGCCCCGCCATTATCGTTTAACCTGCTGCGTCCTCTTCGTGTCCTTTCCCATTTCTTTCGTTAATCTGCGTCTCCGAAATACCGTAAAGTATTATTCATGAGCTGGTCGTGGTGGGTAGTTTGTTCTCCAGTTTCGACTCGACGTTCCTCATTCACAAGATTGACATTGACTTTTTTTTTCTTTTTTTCTTTTTTTTTTACCTATATTTCGTTCCATTATTTCTTCAAACCTGACGACTTCGTTCTTCTTGTTTTTTTTTTCTTTTTTCTTCCGTCATAAACAACATGTCTTGTTAAATAGTAGTATTATATTCTAGATTATCTTAATATATATATACATATATATATATACACGATATATATGTGTGTGAGCGTGCGTGAGCGCGGGAATCTCGAAAAGATTTATTAAACTTTGAAAATAAGCGGCTCTATATTACTCAGGTAATGCGAAAGTTATCGATGTAATTCTGCGGCAGATGACTGGGACATTGCAAATATTTACCATACGAAAGCACAAAATGTAAGTGCAAAAAGGCAAAAAAAAACTGAAAGCAAAGCTTTACACCTCCCCGTAGGACAGTTGCTCATTGCATAACAAAAAATGTACTGAAATAGTTTGCTTGTTCAGTATATAAATGTAATGGTATATTTAGTTATTTTAAGTAAATCTAATTGTCATATCACGATAAGAAGAGAGTGAAACGTTGTAAAATAAATGCATTTCTAATACACAGATGACTTGCTTCAGTTATATTTTGTAAATATATTCAAGTCAGCGTTTGATGCTAGTATTTTATGACTGCTTTTTCAGCAAATCACTGAAATATCTCTAGATGAATTTAATAGTCAAATAATGATAAGAGGAAATTGAAACGCTGAGAAATAAACGTATTTCCAGAACACAGATGACTTCCCTAAAGTTGTTCCATAAATTCAATTCAGTATTCGCTACTCGTAATTTATGACCGCTTTTTTTTCAGTAAACATGAAAGTGCACACATTTGTTTTCGAGTCTATTTCAGCGTTATAAAGGAACTGACGCCAGCTAAGATCTTTCTGATATAGAGAAGAACAATAATGAATGTTATTAGCGTACCGTATTAAGTGTCTGATGCAGCAGGTTTCGGCAAAAACCGGGGAATTTGCAGAAGTGTAGAACTCGTCCACTTCTCTGTTCTGATTAAAATGGCAGGACGCATAAAAAATCTGGTTGTTAATTTGTAGTAAGTCCCTTTAAAAATAATATTTTATTTTCTGGTGTAGTGTGTATTGTCCAGTAAGTTGAACTGACGTTTTACATGGAAAGTGTGAAAACATTTTAATGGAACCGTCGTTCATGCACAGGTTCATGGATGTTTACCTTTTTGTTTTTAAAGACAAAAAGGATTTTATTTGATCTTAATTAATGCAAAGAATTTGATTTTATCTCATTTAATTGATGCCGCCAGGTATGAACCCAGACCCTAAAATAGATTAAATTTCCAGGATAGGAAAGCTGCGAGGAAGTGGATACAAGAGCAATGATCAAAATCGACATCTTGTGTCAAAGAAAAGCATTTTATTTCAGCAGGATTGTTTAAAAAATTTTTTACAGAATATTTCAGTATTGTTCGCTATTTCCAGACTGAAATTGCATGAAGATGTTCCTGGAATAAACACAACAGCGCTTATGAGGATGGAAAGCCAGACTTTCAGTTTCAGTTTTCTTGGAAATCCTTCACTTAAATAGCTGAAAGGAAAAAATATTATTAACTCTAATAACGTGATATTAATAATGAAATATATCTCTAATATCTAAGAGAAGGAGCGAAAAAGAGTAAGCTATCAAGATAGCTAAGTGGATAGAGTCACTGTCAACCATGTATCAACTATAAAAATTCTGAGCAGGCTAGTTGCTACTGCATCGAATTCCTTTTTGAAGTGAATTATGCACGAGGTGAAGTGGATCTAATGTTAATTGGCTGTTTTCTGCTTAATATTCAAATGATATTAAAAAGTGTCAAGAAGAGAATCAGTGAAAAAACACAGACATAGTATATATATATATATATATATATTATATATTATATATATAATATATAAATAAATGTTATGGGCAGTGAATGAATCATTTGCATTGGATGAATGCCCTTATAATTGCCTAATAAAACTACCAGTTTGAAATCCAAAGTACGCCATTAAAGAAACAACTACAATTGGAAACATGAAGAGTATTATATCTCGTCCGAATAATTATAGATTTATCTGCACTCTTCTGCCCTTAATTCTAGTTTTGATTACTTATTGTATGAAGGGACTTCTTATCTTACATCTGATAAATTCAGTGTACCATATAAGGCTTAATTCAATATATTTATCTATCACACACACCCAAACACACACACACACACACAGACATATATATGTGTGTGCGCGTAGATTATTAGATAGATGATAGATAGATAAATATATTGAATTAAGCCTTATATGGTACACTGAATTTATCAGATGTAAGATAAGAAGTCCCTTCATACAATTAGTAATCTAAACTAGAATTAAGAGCAGAAGAGTGCAGATAAAAGCTATAATTATTTGGACGAGATCAACGGACATTTCATCTTATTTCAGACTTGAGGGGAAATTCATAAACGTTCTACTGCTATTTTCGTTACCCGGGTGCAGAAAAATTAAAAACACATTAAATCAAATGCTTCTGTGTCTTATTTTATTTCCTTTTGATAATGAATTTAATTTTTCTGCTTCCATTAATATTTGGATTTTACTCATAGCGTAAAATACTCTTCAATGTTTCCAATTGTAGTTATTTAATGGCGCACTTTGATTTCACTGGTAGTTTTGTTAGGCAATTATTCATCCAATATAAATGATTCATTCATTGCCATTAACCTTTATTATCAGTACACAAAAGCATAAGTTTTATAAATAAACTGCAGTCATTTATAATGACTCGTCCATATTGAGTGCTCGTTTTTTCCTATAAATGAACAGTGTTCAGCAGAGGATTATCGTTTGACTTGAAACTGTACATAAGGGTTCTTGACATTTAATGCTCTCTGACTTTTATATATTATAATCATAATAACTTTATTGTTCTGTACGTAACAGCTCTTATCCACTTGATATGCTTTATTATATACTTTAAGTAACTGTATGATTACTCCAAAACAAAATGGAATAAGGAAAGTAATTACCATTCAAGCCTTATAATCCTTATTATCTTGCTATCGACTGAATAAAGAACTATTGAAAGTTTGATTTCCTCTCTCATTTGGAATCGGTCACTGATGTCATCTTTGAATCAAAATGAGCAATTCTTCATATATTTCTTGTTCGGGTTCAGTGATTGAATAGTGTCCAAAAGCAAGGTTCAGTCGAAGATTAAAGGGGTCGTATTGGGCTTAATATTTGAATTATTTATTATTATACTATCACTGTCTCTATGACATTCCGTGAGGTATTATTATTATTACTAATAATGTATCCATGCCGTCAAAAATACTTGTGATATAAGAGAACGTTTGGATGGCCATGGCAGATGAGAGAGACTCAAACAATCATGTTAAAATTAAATAACTGAAAAATTGTTGAATGACATTCAGAAATAGGTAAGGGAGAAAACTATTGTAAAATAACCACCAACAAGGTACATAACTATTATATTTCATCTAAATCAGAAAAAAAACAGAATTTTCACATATAGATTTTCTAGGACCTTGAAAAATAAATCAAGGTGAAATATTAAGTCCGTGGTCTATAATTGCCCCACACACAGAAAATAAAGATGTAGAAACATTATATTACATTATCTAGAAATGTTGATGATGATACTGATTTATTATTAGGGATGGTCTCCTCCCTTATTATTATTATTATTATTATTATTATTATTATTATTGTTGTTGTTGTTGTTGTTGTTGTTTCGCTGCATATTTTCTAAAGGTCATGGGTGAATTGAAAGACAAATTTTCAACATTTTTCCTTCCGATCTTATGAACTTTAATAGTTATTGGTCTTCAAAGTACGACGCAGTGTATGTCAACATGATTCTCTGAAAGATATATTTTACCTTCCTCTATTTTCCAGGGTTCTTTGAAAATTTCAATGTGAAAAGTCTGTTCTTTTCTGATTCAGGTGAAATATAATTGGTATGGACTTTATAGTTGGTGATTATTTTCCACGATATATGTTTGTACTATCTATTTTTCAAGGTCTCTTGTTAATTAATAATTATTCAAATTTTTCTGTCCTGTATGAAACTTAATTGTTTTGTGCCTTTGTGGCTGATGACCAGTTCTGTTAATTTGAGTCTTGATACCTTTTCAGCGTAAAAGATTATAATTTATTTTTCACTGATTTGGATAAAACTTTCTTTACAGTACTTTGGGAGTTACTGTTTACGTTTCCCAAACATTTTTCCATCCCATATTTCATTTTGCTAGATCTCAGGTCAATTCGTAATCCATAGTTTTAGCATTCTTTTTCTGCGTCTCAGAAAATACACCTTCGGTCTCGTTTCCTTAGAATCCTTTTTAGGAAATGAACAATTGAGTTTTGGATGGTCTCTATCTCTGGAAAACCAGCTCCAAAGTGCTACAAATCCTCTCTTAGTAAACGCCTCCAAAATATTGAAATTAAAGTTGCCTCTTATGCCTTTTTATTACGTTGACATATCTAATACTACAAACTTGGGTTTCAAATTTTTTTTCTTTTTTTTTTGACAAAGAATTATATTCGTGGGCAATAACACTGTAATGTTAGTTTAAAATGGAGTAAGGTGTTCGACACAATAGGCGCGGTTGAAATCTGGCAGTTTCATTGCATGACTGCCCAGAAGCATAAAAAACAGTAATGAAAATGGAGATAATACACTTATGAACATAACATTAAACAACAGAACCAAGATAAATATAAGCTTTCCCACTCTAAAGCTGCCTAGTGTCACCGACGCCTGAGCGCAATATTTAATCAGCTCACTCTATGAGAGAGAGAGAGAGAGAGAGAGAGAGAGAGAGAGAGAGAGAGAGAGAGAGAGAGCAATTGACTTTGCATTAAAAGCGCACATTAAAGAAATACTTCTCTTTTACTGTACACGTCTCCTAAGCTCAGAAAGGGAAAGACAACAAAAGACTTCTGTGGACATTTTCTCAGAGTGTTTCATGTCGGTCTTTGACACTTTGTTCCTTTTTATCTACCAGGGTTCTTTTTTTTCTCTTTACTGAGTCTTAATTTTACTTTTACCCTTTCTCATATCTCTTCTCTGTTTTTCGCCTTCTTCATCCTTTATTTTTTATCTTAATTTTCTTACCTTAAATTCGTTATCGTTTCGAACTTTCTTCCGTGACGCTTTGCCATTCTACCTCCTTCCATTTTTCTTAGCTGGATTATTTTCTGTAATAATAGCTTCTAAAAAAGACTAGTCATATCTTGATTGATACTGATTAGTCTCTCTCTCTCTCTCTCTCTCTCTCTCTCTCTCTCTCTCATGTGCCAGCGTCATTACTGAATCATTTATGTGCTACGTTATAATAATTAGTCTCCTCTCTCTTCTCTCTCTCTCTCTCTCTCTCTCTCTCTCTCTCATGTGCCAGCATCACTACTGAATCTGTTATGTGCTACGTCTCTCTCTCTCTCTCTCTCTCTCTCTCTCTCTCTCTCTCTCTCTCTCTCTCTGTTCATAATGTATTTGCATACTCTTGACGGTCTACTTACTGGTTCAGTTAGAATTTGAGAAACTGGTTAATCATGAATTGAAAAGGTGAATAGTTTAATTTTCTATTCTTCGCTGTTGGCTGATAACCTCAAATAATTAAGCTTATGAAATAGCTACATTTCCTATATATGTAAAATTCCTCTATTTTTAAAATTCAACAAATATTCAACGGGATAGCAAAGAAAGGGAAATAGGGTAGTGTACCAGTGAGCAATATTTTCAACTGCTATAAAATGAAATCACATGATAAGGCTTTACAGACTGAGTATAAACAGATTTTGATAAGGAAACTTTAATTTTCTTCTGTTTCATTATTACAGATAAAAGATACAGATTTACAGTGTAGCCGAGTTCGACTGTCAAAGTTTAAATGGAATAATTCTCTATCTTGGTGATATTCATGATGCTGCTTCTTATAAGTTTAGGAAAGGCTGTGATGCCTCAGCTGATCCCTCTGTAGTACAGATTCTTACTTAGTTTTCATCTCACTCACATTGTTATTTATGTGTTTATTCGTCTGTTGGGAAAATGAATTTCATGAGTATGTTATTTTCTTCATATTCTCTATTTTATGGTTACAGTATCATCATATCAATGAAGCAAGCTATCAAGTGACCGAGGATTGTCTTCATACAAAAGTCCTTGCGAATTTAAGAATGTAATATTGATAATAAACAGGTGTCCGTCCAACTTGCCATAACATTTTGGAAACTTTAACATGCCAGAAAATGTTGCTTTTCTTTTCAAAGTTCATTGCTGCCGGATACGACCTTCTTCTTCAGCGAAAGTTGCGTAGATTGCGGTGACTGTCACCAGAGTTGCATGTCACCTTTCATAGTGTCAGTAAATAAAAAAAAAATATATGTTTTAGATCAGTCTGATATTCTTTTCGCCCCAGACTAAAGACTCGTGTCGTAACTTTGGATTTCAGAGTTTGTACGAAAGCGTCGAGAATCAGAATTTATAAATGCCAATGATTAAGTCCTTTTGGGAGAGAAATTAAATTTTGATTGGCACATAATTGAATGCTGCTAAACTAGCTATATATTACTAGAGTTTTTATGAAAATAATTTATTTCTTTTTGGAAGGAATATTTGCTTCAAACAGATTATGTAGTCATCTTGTTTTACATATACCTCAGGTAATTAACGCACGAATGATTATCTAGAGGTAGTATGAACTTTAAAAAAATCTTCATATAAAGAACCTTTGCCATTAGAAGCTAATAGCTTATTAAAAACAAAAAGAAATTATATTTCAAATCACAAAAAGCAATAGTCCTAGAATTATACATTTCAGTGTGTATGTTATAAATTAGGAAACAGTGTTTAGTTAACCGCGCTGAATTACTTTCATAATTACTGTGCTTGAACGTGCTGGCAAACATTTATAAATAAGAGAAATAAAAAGGCCCAATATAAACTATTCATGCGCTTGAACTAGAGAAAGAAATTGAGCCAAATAATTTTCAGGAAAACACTTGGAATGCAGGAGGCATTTGCCAATATTTATTGTTGAGTAAATATTAGCTATGCTACTTTTAAATTCAGAAGATTGCTAAACTAATTCTCTCTCTCTCTCTCTCTCTCTCTCTCTCTCTCTCTCTCTCTCTCTCTCTCTCTCTCTCTCTCATATACAAGCACACAATCACACTTGCGCTTTCGTATTTTTCCATTGTAGGGAATGAAAAGCTTTATGGAAATGAACAGCGATTCGCCAAAGCAGATCCAAGACCGAGGGGGCGAATGTTGAATGAGCTCTCACTTGAAAGTAGTTTTTCTAGCAAGTGGAAAATAGCCTATAATGCTTGACATTCAGAAGGCTAATTAAGCTGAATCCTAACTCATTTGTTCATCTAATTACTCAAAGGATGTTATATATATATATATATATATATATATATATATATATATATATATATGTGTGTGTGTGTGTGTGTGTGTGTGTGTGTGTGTGTGTTTGTATGTGTGTATATATGTACATATATGTATAGTATATATATACATATTTAAATATATATATATATATATATATGTGTGTGTGTGTGTGTGTGTGTGTGTGTGTGTGTGTGTGTATGACTGTTATTATTGCCATAGATACTTGACTGAGAGGAGAAATGACTTTTTTTCACAAACATCAGTAGCTCTGAATTAAATCACAGCTGTATTAAAATCCTTTGTGAAACAAGCAGTGGAAGTTTTTCGAACTAGAGTAAAAGTCTCCAGTCATCCAACTTTAACAAACATGTCAGTCGGAATTCAACTAAGCCAGTGATAGACATTGGCATTTTACCACAAGTTAACATAAAACAAGCATACGAAAACGAAAAATAATAGATGGAAAGTTACTGATCAGAATCGGTTTGCGATCTCCGTATCAGGGAGAGATTTATCTTGAAGCTTGATGGTCATTGTTCAACTGCCTGAAACGAAGAGGGCGTCTTCATTGTTCCACGCAGAAACGAAATTAAAATGAAGAAAAAAAAAAATAGACTCGTGCATAATTATTAGCATGAAGTTCCTTGAAATATAAAACTGAAATAGCTACAAGAAAGGGAAAGGTTATTTGTGCTAATCCCTTTCCTGTGTAGCTGACAATAATCTCTGGTCTTGCATCTTGGAGAAATGAGGATAAGGATTAGAAATTTAGGAATTTTATTTTCCATCTAAAATTGTTATCACTGGAGCAGAGGATTTCTACAAAACTTAAGCTCCTCAAGGATTGATATCATAAGCAAAGTTATTGCTTACTTTCTACGCTGACACATTCTTAACATAATTATGTTACTAGTTTCAGTCCTCCTCCTCCTCCTCCCCCTCCTCCCCGCCCGCCCCCCCCCAACCCCGCCCCCCTCTTAGATATCGAATCAGGACAGGCATGCATGGATAAAGTGTCATTTCAGTTTTAAATGTATTAGTTAATTTATTCACTACTGACCTACGAATATCAATACAATGTTTGTAAGGTCAAACTGACCTTAGTTAATTTCATGTCACTATCACATAGACAAATATTTTTTATCATTAAGTGCTGCTTACTTCTCTGATACGTTTAGTAAAATACCTGACGAGCTATGCAGAAGAATCCATATTAGATCAAAACAAAACTAATATGTATCAGCATTTCCTTGATGTCCTTCTTGCCATATGTTAGGTACCTATTCTGCTCATGTTTGAAATGGAAAAATTGCCATTTTGGTAATAATGACAAAATTACCGGTTGAACTTTTATTTCGCTGCATGTTTTGGTAAATTGGTACATTTTTTTCAACCATAAAATTGGATCATTATTTTATTTTACAAAAGGAAAACAGCAAGAATAATCATCTACATAAATGAAAGTAGTGGAGCTTAGAAAATAACAGAGCAGATAGCAAACTTTATATTTCAGAAGAAAAGCTTTGTTGAAAAAAAAAAATAATAGAAACTTTCTCCTCACGTCTGAAAAGAAGAAGAAAAATTAAGGAAATGAAACGCGCAAAGTCGGTTTTAATAGCCCTCCGAGACATATTCAAACAATAAACCCTTGATTAAGAGAACAAATCAAAGAATTTCGAAATGCAAAGAACTGAAGGAAAAGACTCGAATCTTAATTGAATTTCCTGTTTTTTTATGGAAGTAAATGAACATGTGACTCCGGAATT
>NC_061108.1:108619872-108624872 GCF_015104395.2 Macrobrachium nipponense
AGTTCAATTATTTTTGCAGTCATTTTTTGGTGCAAATGGAAACCCTTGTGAGAGGAGATGTGGTGGCAATATTTTGAGTAAACAGCTAGATGCTTTGAGTGGCATTTTTCTGGAAAAAGATGTTACATTTTTTATTATTCTGCTTGGAGTGTAATAATATTTTTTGGAGACTTGTTTTTATTCCACATGGGGTTATTGGTGAAATGGAAGGAATATTTTTATTACCTGGGTGGTATTATTATTAATATGGTGATATGTGTGGGTGGCACTAATCTTTGGTGGTGACTTTTTTTTTGTGGTTATGATTTTTGGAGCTGAATTTATGGGGTTTTACGAGCCAAGAGAGCGGGTACTGGGGTTCTTTTGGGTGTGGTGGCTCTTAATGGATGCGAGTGGCATTACTGTGTTGCGTTTTATGAGTCCTTATGAGATGTTGCATTTTTTATATTCACCAGTGGGTTATTTTTGGCGCATATAATTGCTGAATTGCGGTGAGTTTATGTAGTTTATCTCGAATAGGGTGATAATTCCGTTTTATATAATTGTAATATCATGTGAGAGTTATGTCTTTAAGGACAATTTTTGAGCACCTTGGTGATTTCCTGGAGATAATTTGGTGAAATGTGCATATAGATGTCAGTATAGAACTTTTTGGAGAATCATGGGTTTCTGAAGTTGCAAGTCTGACTAGACAGATCTATACTGCAGTTCGAGCACCTGACATGTTCGCAGGTGGATTTTTGCTGATAATGCTGTGATGAGTCCGGTTGCTGACTCTTTTCCTTCAGTGTTGATTACTCAGAGTTTTGCACTATTCTAAGAGATGCAGATTTTGGTATTTCACAGAGATGTATCTACGTAAGGGGATTGTTTCCGGTCGTTTCCGATCGATGAAATTGTTGCGATAGCAAATTCTGTAACGGTACATATTGCATTTGTGTGGGGAAAGTGTTGGATTATGTATTTTATATATATTATGTGCTTTGTGATGGGGACAGTTCACTTATTACTGTTGTTATTATTCTTTTTTCTTTTTTCCTTTTCCTACGAGAGATGTAATTGGGGTTAAGCTTTAAATAGCATTTCTATTTTTGTTGGGGTTTGTGAATTGGATAAAATGGGTGTTTGACATTATATTTCATGGAGATTAATTATATACAGTTAAAAGAGTTTTTACTGATTTTGTGGGTTGCTGAAAATATCAGAGCTTGAAAGAACATTTTTGGTGGATGAATCTGGGTCTGGGTTTGTTTAAGCTTTTTTTTTCTTGTGAGAATTTGTGAGTTTGAAATGTTATGACAGAAGTCCGTAGAGTTTCTGTGAGTTCTGGGTGAGGTGTGTGCTAATATGTGAATTTGGCGAAGCTTTTTTTTTTATATTATTAGAGAATTAATTTGGAGAATTTAATATTTTCTTTACGGGGTTATATTGGTGATTTGTGATTTAGCGATCCAATGGAGTTCCTTCATGAATTGTAGTTAGAAATTAGTTCAGTGGTCATATAAATGGGGTTAGTTGGAAGAAGTTCAGTTAATATTTTTTGGGGATTTCTGAGGTCATTATTTGACAGAAGTATGTCTGGGGTTAAATTTTCTTTGATTGACGATGACATGACTGACATACTGCAACACCATAAACATCGTTTCTATACGCTAGCAGATGCCCTTCAGCTGTTGCAGAGATGTTGCTGATGTTGCCCACATGCGAGAGTGTTCCTACGAGTCTACAGGGTTTTACCAGTGCTTTTGGACTACGGAAATCGCCTTTCTACAGCATGTTTCAAGAGTCTGTGCAATTGCAGCTGCAGACCAATCACATGCACAGGAGTGTTAGAAAGTTCAAGAGGAAGAAATGTTTTTCTACATTCGATTGTTATTATAGTCCATATGCAGGCTGTTGGAGATAATGTGTGATTGACATTGTACTGCCAGAGACGTGCAGTTATTTTTCATCATAGTGTGTATTTAGCTGGCCAATGTGTTTTTTTATATATTAGCTTTTTTATGTGAGCTGTGGCTAGGTTGGTGCTAGCAATTCAGGTGGCCTAACAATCTGTTACATAAAGGGGGGATTTGCTATGATATATTTTAAATAATATATAATGTGATATTCTATGACGTTTCTTGGAATGCAGAGACTCATCATTTAACTTCCCTACAGACAGAGTGTTCGAGTGACAAGTCTTGGGAATGCTGACATGTCTTTTTGAGGTGGTGTGATCAAGATTGCTGTCTTAGCAAATCAGTGCCTCATCCTGTCGCTATGATTATGTTTACCTTGGTACTACGTTTAATTATAATGGTAAAATGGATAAAGCTATTAAGAAACAAGTCATTTCAATCAGTAGGGCATTATTTAGTATGTTAATTAAATGAAAAAAAACTTGAACTACCCATTGATATAACGTGATCTATTCGATGCTCTAGTTGTCACCAATTCTGACCTTACGGTTGTGAAATATGGGGTTACCACAAACTAGATCATGTTGAAACATTTCACAAGAAGTTCATGAAAAATCAGCTCTGTGTGAACAAGCGAACAGCAAACTGCATGGTATATGGTGATCTTGGCAGATTCAAAACTGAAATATCTATTTGCAAACGGATGGTTGGATTTTGGTTGAGAATTGTAAAATCAAAGGCGTCTAAATTGCCAAATGTTTTTTATCGTTTTCTTAGAATTCTGTACGAGTCGAATGAGTATAAGTCTAGTTGGATCCATAAAATTAAAACTATCTTTGATTCCAATGTGGTATGTCAAATATATGGGAACATCCAGAAAATTTCAATCACACGTGGATAATAAATAGCCTAGAAATGAAACTCAAAGATATAGAGAGACAACAGTGGCATGTAGAAGTAGAAAGAAATATATTGTGAAGTAATTATAAACTTTTTAAGACTGAATTAGGCCAAGAAAAGTATTGTTATAAATTTAGGTATAACAGAAAGAAAATTGCCCTTAGTAAATATAGGTGTGGTACACCAAACTTCCTGTAGCAACTGAAAGATATTCTGGGCAGGATCATCAGCACCCTTGCAGACTATGTAACAGCATTGAAGTTGGGGATGAATATCATTATGTTTTAGTTTGTCCTGTGATTAGAGAAATAAGAGAGAGATACCTAAAGCCCTACTATTGTAAAGAAAGACCTACCACTGTTTAAATTTAATCTGCTCCTCAATACAAGTAGTGCTAGAGAATTGAAAAGGCTTGCAAAGTTTGTTAACCTTATAATGTCTTTATTTTAGATTTAATGCTTCCTAGGATTTTCATTATTCTGGTATTATTTTCGATGTATGTACTTTCCTTTGTCAGAATACTTTTTATGCTTTAAATATGTACTTGCTAAATATATGTGTACATAAATATAGTTGTGATCTATGGGTCTCTTCTTTTTGTGTTTTTTGTGTAAAATATATATATTTGTGTAATTTTGTAATTCTCATACCCCGGAAGGGGTCGATAGAATAAAATTTGCCTTTGCCTTTGCCTTTGCCTTTGAATGCGGCGCGGGTCATAGAGGTAACTTTGAGAACTGGATTTGAGCAGTTCATGGCGTGAACATTGTGTGTGAATTCGTACGTGCGAGCCTTTCCCCTATATATGAGTGTTTTGTATTACAATGAAGGGGAGACAATTAAAGAGAGGAGGCAGAGCCAGGATGGCTTCTGCAAACAGTGTTTTTATGTAGTGTGGTGAATTCTGTGCTGAATTGTGTAAGCCTTTTCTTTATTTTTGGCCAAAGTGTGGCTGGATGTGTTTGAATATTTATTTCAGAGATATTCTATTTGTATGATCTTTTGATTATACTTTTGTGCTTACCGGGGGTGTTCTCCTGTCTTCTAACAGGCGATTCTGGTAAGGGTAATTGTTCTGGAGAAGAGTGGAATTGTTCTGGAGAAATGGGAACTGACTTAATTACTATGGTGACTGTGCATAGTGTTATTGCTACACTAATGTTAATTATGTAGTAATTACCGAGGGTTATCTGAGCTATAGGGGCTTTGAGTTTAACATTTCATTCAATCTTTTTGTTAAGAATCTGAGTTATTCAGTTAATACTTTGCTTTTAAATAAATGCATATTTTTGTAATTCACGATTCTGATTTGGTGATCTTAGATAATGGAGGGGAGGAGTATCGAGAGACCTTACAGACCTTACAGACCTTACATCTTGTTCGGGTTGCCCCAGGTCCCTCAGTGTGAGGCACCTCTAATGTCTACCAGAGAGTTGCTAGTACATCTTCCGGTATATTTTGCATCTTCCAATCTTGATGGTCTGGGATGCAGTTTTAGATATTTGTCGAGCTTATTCTTAAACACATCTACGCTCACTCCTGATATATTCCTCAGATGAGCTGGCAACGCATTGAATAGACGCTGCATTATCGATCTGTGGCGTAGTGGATTAATGTCCTGTGTGCTTTCCTTATTTTTCCTGGTATAGTTTTGGGCACTATTAATCTACCTCTGCTTGCTCTTTCTGATATTTTTAGTTCCATGATATTTTCTGCTATTCCTTCTATCTGTTTCCATGCCTGAATTATCATGTAGCGTTCTCTTCTCCTCTACTATATAATTTTAAAGAATTGTAGTCTTTCCCAGTAGTCTAGGTCCTTAACTTCTTCTATTCTAGCTGTAAAGGACCTTTGTACACTCTCTATTTGTGCAATATCCTTTGATAGTGTGGGTACCATATCATATTGCAATATTCAAGTGGACTACGAACATATGTTTTATAAAGCAATAATCATGTGTTCAGCTTTTCTTGTTTTGAAGTGCCGTAACAACATTCCCATTTTTGCTTTACATTTTGCCACTAGAGTTGCTATTTGATCATTGCATAAACATGTTCCTATTCATCATCACACCAAGGTCTTTAACTGCTTCCTTATTTGTGATGGTCTCATTATTAGGTCCCTTATGCATATAGCTTTTTTTTTTTTTTTTTTTTTTCTTTCTCTGTCTCCATAATTTATTGATTCAAATTTATCAGA
>NC_061108.1:108629872-108662792 GCF_015104395.2 Macrobrachium nipponense
TATATACACATCCTTTATAACAAACACAACACCACACAACACACACACACACCACACACACACACCATATTATTAATATATTAATAATAGATAGTAATATTATATATATATATAATGTATTCAATCCTTTGAGTAATTTAGATTAAACAAATGAGTTAGGATTCAGCTTAATTAGCCTTCTGAATGTCAAGCATTATAGGCTATTTTCCACTTGCTAGAAAAACTACTTTCAAGTGAGAGCTCATTCAACATTCGCCCCCTCGGTCTTGGATCTGCTTTGGCGAATCGCTGTTCATTTCCATAAAAGCTTTTCATTCCCTACAATGGAAAAATACGAAAGCGCAAGTGTGATTGTGTGCTTGTATATGAGAGAGAGAGAGAGAGAGAGAGAGAGAGAGAGAGAGAGAGAGAGAGAGAGAGAGAGAGAGAATTAGTTTAGCAATCTTCTGAATTTAAAAGTAGCATAGCTAATATTTACTCAACAATAAATATTGGCAAATGTCTCCTGCATTCCAAGTGTTTTCCTGAAAATTATTTGGCTCAATTTCTTTCTCTAGTTCAAGCGCATGAATAGTTTATATTGGGCCTTTTTGTTTCTCTTATTTATAAATGTTTGCCAGCACGTTCAAGCACAGTAATTATGAAAGTAATTCAGCGCGGTTAACTAAACACTGTTTCCTAATTTATAACATACACACTGAAATGTGTAATTCTAGGACTATTGCTTTTTGTGATTTGAAATATAATTTCTTTTTGTTTTTAATAAGCTATTAGCTTCTAATGGCAAAGGTTCTTTATATGAACATTTCTTTAAAGTTCATACTACCTCTAGGTAATCATTCGTGCGTTAATTACCTGAGGTATATGTAAAACCAGATGACTATATAATCTGTTTGATGCAAATATTCCTTCCAAAAAGAAATAAATTATTTTCATAAAAACTCTAGTAATATATAGCTAGTTTAGCAGCATTCAATCATGTGCCAATCAAAATTTAATTTCTCTCCCAAAAGGACTTAATCATTGGCATTTATAAATTCTGATTCTCGACGCTTTCGTACAAACTCTGAAATCCAAAGTTACGACACGAGTCTTTAGTCTGGGGCGAAAAGAATATCAGACTGATCTAAAACATATATATTTTTTTTATTGACTGACACTATGAAAGGTGACATGCAACTCTGGTGACAGTCAACGCAATCTACGCAACTTTCACTAAAGAAGAAGGTCGTATCCGGCAGCAATGAACTTTGAGAAAAAAAACAACATTTTCTGGCATGTAAAAGTTTCCAAAATGTTATGGCAAGTTGGACGGACACCTGTTTATTATCAATATTACATTCTTAAATTCGCTATGACTTTTGTATAAAGACAATCCTCGGTCACTTGATAGCTTGCTTAATTGATATGATGATACTGTAACCATGAAATAAAGAATATGAAAAAAATAACATACTCATGAAATTCATTTTCCCAACAGACTAATAAACACATAAATAACAATGCGAGTGAGATAAAAACTAAGTAAGAATCTGTACTACAGAGGGATCTGCTGAGGCATCACAGCCTTTCCTAAACTTATAAGAAGCAGCATCATGAATATCATCAAGATAGAAAATTATTCCATTTAAACTTTGACAGTCGAACTCGGCTACACTGTAAATATGTATCTTTTATCTGTAATAATGAAACAGAAGAAAATTAAAGTTTCCTTATCAAAATCTGTTTATGCTCAGTCTGTTAAGCCTTATCATGTGATTTCATTTCATAGCAGTTGAAAATATAGCTCACTGGTACACTACCCTATTTTCCTTTCTTTGTTATCCCGTTGAATATTTGTTGAATTTTAAAAATAGAGGAATTTTAGATATAAAGGAAATGTAGCTATATCATAAGCTTAATTATTTGAGGTTATCAGCCAACAGCGAAGAATAGAAAATTAAACCATTCACCTTTTCAAGTTATGATTAACCAGTTTCTCAAATTCTAACTGAACCAGTAGACGTCAAGAGTATGCAAATACATTATGAACAGAGAGAGAGAGAGAGAGAGAGAGAGAGAGAGAGAGAGAGAGAGAGAGACGTAGCACATAACAGATTCAGTAATGATGCTGGTACATGAGAGAGAGAGAGAGAGAGAGAGAGAGAGAGAGAGAGAGAGGAGACTAATTATTATAACGTAGCACATAACAGGTTCAGTAATGATGCTGGCACATGAGAGAGAGAGAGAGAGAGAGAGAGAGAGACTAATCAGTATCTATCAAGATATGACTAGTCTTTATATTTTAGAAGCTATTATTACAGAAAATAATCCAGCTAAGAAAAATGGAAGGAGGTAGAATGGCAAAGCGTCACGGAAGAAAGTTCGAAAAGATAACGAATTTAAGGTGAGAAAATGAAGATAAAAAATAAAGGATGAAGAAGGCGAAAAACAGAGAAGAGATATGAGAAAGGGGAAAAGTAAAATTAACACTCAGTAAAGAAAAAAAAAGAACCCTGGTAGATAAAAAGGAACAAAGTGTCAAAGACCGACATGAAACACTCTGAGAAAATGTCCACAGAAGTCTTTTGTTGTCTTTCCCTTTCTGAGCTTAGGAGACGTGTACAGTAAAAGAGAAGTATTCCTTTAATGTGCGCTTTTAATGCAAAGTCAACTGCGCTCTCTCTCTCTATCTCTCTCTCTCTCTCATAGAATGAGCTGATTAAATATTGCGCTCAGGCGTCGGTGATACTAGGCAGCTTTAGAGTGGGAAAGCTTATATTTATCTTGGTTCTGTTATTTAATGTTATGTTCATAAGTGTATTACCTCCATTTTCATTACTGTTTTTTTTCTTTAAATATGTGGGCATGACTGGGTTGTTCTTGGTCATTTATGCCTCTGGGCAGTAATGTAATGAAACTGCCAGATTTCAACCAAGCCTATTGTGTCGAACACTTTACTCCATTTTAAACTAACATTACAGTGTTATTGCCCACGAATATAACTCTTTGTCAAAAAAAGAAAAAAAAATTGTAGTATTAGATATGTCAACGTAATAAAAAGACATAAGAGGCAACTTTAATTTCATTATTTTGGAAGCGTTTACTAAGAGAGGATTTTTAGCACTTTGGAGCTGGTTTTCCGGAGATAGAGACCATCCAAAACTCAATTGCTCATTTCCTAAAAAGGATTCTGAGGAAACGAGACCGAAGGTGTATTTTCTGAGACGCAGAAAAGGAATGCTACAACTATTGATTACGAATTGACCTGAGATCTAGCAAAATGAAATACAGGATGGAAAAATGTTTGGGAAACGTAAACAGTAACTCCCAAAGTACTGTAAAGAAAGTTTTATACAAATCAGTGAAAAAAAAAATTATATCTTTTACGCTGAAAAGGTATCATCAGCCACAAAGGCACAAAACGATTAAGTTTCATACAGAACAGAAAAATTTAAATAATGACGATTAATTAACAAGGGACCTTGAAAAAGAGATAGTACAAACATATATCGTGGAAAATAATCACCAACTATAAAGTCCATACCAATTATATTTCACCTGAATCAGAAAAGAACAGACTTTTCACATTGAAATTTTCAAAGAACCCTGGAAAATAGAGGAAGGTAAAATATATCTTTCAGAGTATCATGTTGACATACACTGCGTCGTACTTTGAAGACCAATAACTATTAAAGTTCATAAGATCGGAAGGAAAAATGTCGAAAATTTGTCTTTCAATTCACCCATGACCTTTAGAAAATATGCAGCGAAACAGCAACAACAACAACAACAACAACAACAACAACAATAATAATAATAAGGGAGGAGACCATCCCTAATAATAAATTAGTATTCTCATCAACAAATCTCTAGATAATGTAATATAATGTTTCTATATCTTTATTTTCTGTGTGGGGCAATATAGACCACGGACTTAATATTTCACCTTGATTTATTTTTCAAGGTCCTGGAAAATCTATATGTGAAAATTCTGTTTTTTTCTGATTTAGATGAAATATAAAAGTTATGTGCCTTGTTGGTGGTTATTTTACAACAGTTTTCTCCCTTTCCTATTTCTGAATGTCACTCAACAATTTTTCAGTTATTTAATTTTAACATGATTGTTTGAGTCTCTCTCATCTGTCATGGCCATCCAAACGTTCTCTTATATTACAAGTATTTTTGACGGCATGTACACATTATTAGTAATAATAATAATACCTCACGGAATATCATAGAGACAGTGATAGTATAATAAGAAATAATTCAAATATTAAGCCCAATATGACCCCTTTAATCTTCGACTGTACCTTGCTTTTGGATACTATTCAATCACTGAACCCGAACATGAAATATATGAAGAATTGCTCATTTTGACTCAAAGATGACATCAGTGACCGGATCTAAATGAGAGAGGAAATCAAACTTTCAATAGTTCTTTGTTCACTCGATAGCAAGATAATAAGGATCATAAGGCTTGAATGTTAATTACTTTCCTTATTCCATTTTGTTTTGGAGTAATCATACAGTTACTTAAAGTATATATTAAAGCATATCAAGTGGATAAGAGCTGTTACGTACCAGAACAAAAAGTTATTATGATTATAATATATAAAAGTCAGAGAGCATTAAATGTCAAGAACCCTTATGTACAGTTCCAAGTCAAACGATAATCCTCTGCTGAACACTGTTCATTTATAGGAAAAAACGAGCACTCAATATGGACGAGTCATTATAAATGACTGCAGTTTATTTATAAAACTTATGCTTTTGTGTACTGAGAATAAAGATTAATGGCAATGAATGAATCATTTATATTGGATGAATGCCCTTATAATTGCCTAATAAAACTACCAGTGAAATCAAAGTGCGCCATTAAAGAACTACAATTGGAAACATTGAAGAGTATTTTACGCTATGAGTAAAATCCAAATATTAATGGAAGCAGAAAAATTTAATTCATTATCAAAAGGAAATAAAATAAGACAGAGAAGCATTTGATTTAATGTGTTTTTAATTTTTCTGCACCCGGGTAACGAAAATAGTAGTAGAACGTTTATGAATTTCCCCTCATGTTTGAAATAAGATAAAATGTTCGTTGATCTCGTCCAAATATTTATAGCTTTTATCTGCACTCTTCTGCTCTTAATTCTAGTTTAGATTACTAATTGTATGAAGGGACTTCTTATCTTACATCTGATAAATTCAGTGTATCATATAAGGCTTAATTCAATATATTTATCTATCTATCATCTATCTAATAATCTACTCACACACACACACATATATATGTCTGTGTGTGTGTGTGTGGGTGTGTTTGATAGATAAATATATTGAATTAAGCCTTATATGGTACACTGAATTTATCAGATGTAAGATAAGAAGTCCCTTCATACAATAAGTAATCAAAACTAGAATTAAGGGCAGAAGAGTGCAGATAAAACTATAATTATTCGGACGAGATATAATACTCTTCAATGTTTCCAATTGTAGTTCTTTAATGACGTACTTTGATTTCACTGGTAGTTTTATTAGGCAATTATAAGGGCATTCATCCAATGCAAATGATTCATTCACTGCCCATAACATTTATATATATATATATATATATATATATATATATATTATATATACATATATACATATATATATATATATATATATATATATATATATATATGTCTGTATTTTTAACTGATTCTCTTCTTGACACTTTTTAATATCATTTAAATATTAAGCAGAACACAGCCAATTAACATTAGATCCACTTCACCTCGTGTATAATTCACATCAAAAAGGAATTCGATGCAGTAGCAACTAGCCTGCTCAGAAATTTTATAGTTGATACATGGTTGACAGTGACTCTATCCACTTACCTATCTTGATAGCTTACTCTTTTTCGCTCCTTCTCTTAGATATTAGAGATATATTTCATTATTAATATCACGTTATTAGAGTTAATAATTTTTTTCCCTTTCAGCTATTTAAGTGAAGGATTTCCAAGAAAACTGAAAGTCTGGCTTTCCATCCTCATAAGCGCTGTTGTGTTTATTCCAGGAACATCTTCATGCAATTTCAGTCTGGAAATAGCGAACAATACTGAAATATTCTGTAAAAAAAAAAAAATTAAACAATCCTGCTGAAATAAAATGCTTTTCTTTGACACAAGATGTCGATTTTGTTCATTGCTCTTGTATCCACTTCCTCGCAGCTTTCCTATCCTGGAAATTTAATCTATTTTAGGGTCTGGGTTCATACCTGGCGGCATCAATTAAATGAGATAAAATCAAATTCTTTGCATTAATTAAGATCAAATAAAATCCTTTTTGTCTTTAAAAACAAAAAGGTGAACATCCATGAACCTGTGCATGAACGACGGTTCCATTAAAATGTTTTCACACTTTTCATGTAAAACGTCAGTTTAACTTACTGGACAATACACACTACACCAAAAAATAAAATATTATTTTTAAAGGGAATTACTACAAATTAACAACCAGATTTTTTATGCGTCCTTCCATTTTAATCAGAACAGAGAAGTGGACGAGTTCTACACTTCTGCAAATTCCCCTTTTTGCCGAAACCTGCTCCATCAGACACTTCAATTTCTTTAGTAACGTTTTCAGTTTAATAATACAGTACGCTAATAACATTCATTATTGTTCTTCTCTATATCAGAAAGATCTTAGCTGGCGCCAGTTCCTTTATAACGCTGAAATAGACTCGAAAATAAATGTGTGCACTTTCATGTTTACTGAAAAAAAAAGGGGTCATAAATTACGAGTAGCGAATACTGAATTGAATTTATGGAACAACTTTAGGGAAGTCATCTGTGTGCTGGAAATACAATTATTTCTCAGCGTTTTAATTTCCTCTTATCATTATTTGACTATTAAATTCATCTAGAGATATTTCAGTGATTTACTGAAAAAGCAGTCATAAAATACTAGCATCAAACGCTGACTTGAATATATTTACAAAATACAACTGAAGCAAGTCATCTGTGTATTAGAAATGCATTTATTTCACAACGTTTCACTCTCCTCTTATCGTGATATGACAATTAGATTTACTTAAAACAACTAAATATACCATTAAATTTAAATACTGAACAAGCAAACTATTTCAGTACATTTTTTCCCATTTTTTTTTGTTATGCAATGAGCAACTGTCCTACGGGGAGGTGTAAAACTTTGCTTTCAGTTTTTTTTTGCTTTTTTGCACTTACATTTTGTGCTTTCGTATGGTAAATATTTGCAATGTCCCAATCATTTGCCGCAGAATTACATCGATAACTTTCGCATTACCTGAGTAATCTAGAGCCGCTTATTTTCAAATTTTAAAAAATCT
Organism: Macrobrachium nipponense; assembly: GCF_015104395.2. Taxonomy (NCBI): domain Eukaryota; kingdom Metazoa; phylum Arthropoda; class Malacostraca; order Decapoda; family Palaemonidae; genus Macrobrachium; species Macrobrachium nipponense. The sequence continues at coordinate 108,637,205 of NC_061108.1, forward strand.
TTTCGAGATTCCCGCGCTCACGCACGCACACACACTATATAGTCTTGTATATATATAGTATATATATATTAAGATAATCTAGAATATAAATACACTATTTATTTAAGACATGTTGTTTATGACGGAAGAAAAAAGAAAAAAAACAAGAGAAACGAAATCATCAGGTTTGAAGAAATAATGGAACGAAATATAGGTAAAAAGAAAGAAAGAAAGAAAGAAAAAGTCAATGTCGATCTTGTGAATGAGGAACGTCGAGTCGAAACTGGAGAACAAACTACCCACCACGACCAGCTCATGAATAATACTTTACGGTATTTCGGAGACGCAGATTAACGAAAGAAATGGGATAGGACACGAAGAGGACGCAGCAGGTTAAACGATAATGGCGGGGCAATCCGGGCCTTTATTATTCCCCGGCATTGTTTGCTGACTACAATCTATGGTCTCCCATACCAACGGAAACGATGTCAGCAAGGAAAAATCGCGAAATTCGCGAGGGTTCATTTGTACCTAAACTTCCCATCTCCGGAATGGTGATCACTTTCGCGGGGATTCGCCTTTTTAGGGGCGGTATGGAATGGTATTCAAGTTAATCGTTCGCTGGGCAGCGTCATTAGATATGTTTATTGAGCTTAGAGGGTATTTTAGATTAACATTTTCCTACTAGTGATGGTCTCCAGGTTTAAAGAAGCATCCTGTAATTTGAAGGTAAAACGTATTTTTCGCTTGATGGAATTTCATTTTTTATTGTTCTTCAAGGATTCACTTATAAACCAGATTTTATCTTTCATGGCTTCGGCTTTATATGTAAAGTTGTGATTCATATCTTCTTGATTAATAAATATCTATTTTAGCAATTCCTTATATATCACACAAGAGCTTAAAGAGAGATATACAGTTGACCAAAACCTTGTCAGATAAAATAATAGGCCTGCCATGCTGAACCGCAGTGCATTTCCATAGACATATCCATTTATTCCAAAATCTTGGGGACGTAGAGATGCTTTTTATTATTGATTTTTTGGCGATGGATTTTCCTGAATCTACTCATATTTCTTTAAAACGCCTATTATTTACATACTATATATACACGTACATAATATATATATATATATATATATATATATATATATATATATATATATATATATATGGTATATTCAATTATATGAATGTCTACAAACTGTGTATTTTTCAAATAATATATATATATATATATATATATATATATATATATATATATATATATATATAGATATATACTTAGCTTATGATAAAATAACAGTGCCAAGACCAGGAAGAACATTCTTTATTAAACGAGCTTTCGAGGTTTAAAACTCATCTTCAGGCTGAAAAAATGACAAGAATGAGAAATCACTAAAAATTACATTAAAATGAATTGTCTTATTAAAAGCTTCAGTAAAACATAAAATAAAACGAACATCACATACAAACTAAAAATTACGAAAAACTGAAACAAACGCAAAACATACAAAACAGAAATAAAATGAAAATAATATGAAAGGTAAACAAACTGCACTCAAAAATAAAATGGCTAACGACCCACTTTGTGTACCTACTATGACACTATATGATAGCTAGTTGAATACCGGACGAGTTGTTGTTCAATTCCGGTTTCATTTTCTTAATAAACAGCGACTCTGAAATTAAAAGGTCCAGTCTATTGAGCAAAAAGACAGTACTCTAAAATCTAGGTGAGTGAAAGGAGGTGGTCCTGTGCTAAACTGTGTTTCCCTTGGATGGCAAAAAAGAAAAAAGGTGGTTTAGAAAGAGGAAACCTAGTTCTAACGGATAGACCTCTGTGTTCCAAAATTCTGTCTAAGCCAGCGGGAACTGGATCCCACGTATCGCAGACCACACTGCGAACAGGTAACCAAGTAAACGACACTCGAATTAAGGTCCACAGGAAGAGCAGGCTTCTCCCTCAAAAGTGATCCTACAGTAAAAGGGTTAGTAAAACAAATCTGAAACTAACTTGAGGAAAACTGTGCTTAAGTATTCTTGTAACTTTTTTCGTACCAAGTAGCTACTATGACCAAGGAAAGGCAATTTAATATACTTTAACATCTTTACTAGCAGTACTGTACACCGGTTCTGGGACCAAAATTTCTCATCTAGAAAATTTTTCAGAACTTTGTAAAAGACAATTACGGGATAAGAATTTTCGGAAAAATAATTCTGGAGGAAGACCATGTCTTGATGAAATAAATTAAAATCACAAACAGACATTTTAAGCTCTATTTATCATAGTAACGTATTGAATTAATTTTAAACAACTTTGTTGATGAAAAACAGATAATTTTAATCCCAAGCCAGTAAGAGTACTTTTCCTATAAACGGAAGTCTCAAATTTACCTCTATTTCTGTGTACCTGAAACATCTAAAAATGACAACATATTATCCTGTTCTGTCTCACAAGTAAAAGTAATATTAGGATGACGAGAATTAAAATATTCAAAAAATAAATCCACGTGTGAACGTTCCTTAAACAATGGTAAGTGTCATCCACGTACCTACGATAATACAAGGGTTTGAAAGCAACAGGGCATTCAGACATCCAAATCCTTTCACAATAACCCATGAAACAATCTGCATATACAGGTCCAAGGGAATTTCCCATAGCACTCCATCTATTTGATTATATAATATACCATCAAAAGGAAAAATGTCATCAGTTGTAGCCAATTGTAATAATTTTCGCAAATCTACTTTAAGTCCAAAAGTTGTTAAGTGGTTTGCACATATATTATTAAGAATAATGTCAGTAGTTTCTTTTAATGGGATATTCGTGAAAAGAGAGGTTACATCAAAACTAGCCATTACAACATCTTGGTTAAAATCGAAAGAACACAATTCTTTGACAAACTTGGAAGAATTTGGGACATTAAACTCACTAAAAGTTAGAGGTTTTAAAACTGGAACCAGAAACTTTGACAAGTAATAGCTAAAAGTGCCAATTGAGGATATAATGGGGGTCTCAATGGGTTTCCTATTTATGAACCTTAGGTAGACCATACATGTAACCGGGCTTTGACCCTGAAGCAAATAAATTACTATAGGTAACTTCCCCAATCTTATCCCTCAAACTTCTTAACATCCTATTTAATTTGTCTTCTAATTTCAAAATGTGACTCGCAATATCTACATCTAACAACCTAAATTTTGTATTGTCAGAGAGTATTTCATTCATTTTATCTAAATAATCAGACCTATTCATCAAATACAACACCCCTACCTTTATCTGGCTTTGTAATAACAATACTATCATCGTTCTAAGATTGCGTAAAATATTGATTCTGTCTTTATTTAACTGATTGTCACCTCCTTTTCTAACGATTAAAATTTTGAAAGGTCTCATTTGCAATTGCAGAAATTTTGTTAAAAATAGAAATAAGGGTTTCACTACCACAAATGTCACAGTTTCTTAAAGTTGAACACAGTTTTTCGAAACTTAAAAAGTACGTTAAAGAAATTGAATTCATGGGAGTCAAGGCAAACTCAAGACCAAGAGAAAGAACATCCTTTTCCTCTTTTGTTAAATTTCTGTTAGAAAGATTAAAAATTACTTTACTACTATCTATTTTCTTACTAACGTCCACACCTAGATTTCTCAACTTTCTGCTGTGTGTAAGCCTAACATCTGTCAATTTCTTATCAACATTGGAATCCAAAATAGAAGACAGGCAATTGTAGTCCTGAAAAGAAAGATTATTCCTTAATCCCTATTTAAATGAAGACACTTCAGTTAAAAATTACCTCTTTCTTACGTCTTGCGCTTTAACCTCAAAGTCCAATAATTTAAATTGCCATGAGAGATATGTACTCGTGTTACGAAAATCTCTGGAATAACCTTAAATTTTTTCTGCCATAAGGGAACACAACTTTAGCACAGGACCATCCTTTCACTCACCTAGATTTTAGAGTACTGTCTTTTTGCTCAAATAGACTGGACCTTTCAATTTCATAGTCGCTGTTTATTAAAAAAAATGGAACCGGAATTGAACAACAACTCGTCCGGTATTCAATTAGCTATCATATAGTTTCATAGTAGGTACACAAAGTGGGTCGTTAGCCATTTTATTTTTGAGTGCAGTTTGTTTACCTTTCATATTATTTTCATTTTTATTTCTGTTTTGTATGTTTTGCGTTGTGTTTCAGTTTTTTCGTAATTTTTAGTTTGTATGTGATGTTCCTTTTATTTTATGTTTTTACTGAAGCTTTTAATAAGACAATTCATTTTAATGTAATTTTTAGTGATTTCTCATCCTTGTCATTTTTTCAGCCTGAAGATGAGGTTTTAAACCTCGAAAGCTCGTTTAATAAAGAATGTTCTTCCTGGTCTTGGCACTGTTATTTATCATCAAGCTAAGATTTCCAAGTAGCCGCCCAATTACTGAGACTATAGATATATATATAGCTATTATATCTATATATTATATATATAGAGATATATATATTATATATAGTAGATATATCTATATATATATATATATATACATTATTATTATATATTAGTAATACATATATATATATATATATAGTATATATCTATATATATATATATATATATATATATATCTATATCTATATATATATATAGTACATATATATAGATATATATATATATATATATATATATATGATATATATATAGATATATATATATATATATCTTATATATATATCTATATATATCTATATATATATATAGATATATCTATATATATATATCTATATATATATATAATATATATATATATATATATATATATCTATATATATATATATAGATATACATATCTATATATATATATAAGATATATATATATATATATATATACTATATATATTATATATATATATATGGATATATATAATCTATATATATATATATATAGATATATATCTATATATATATATATAGTATGTATATCTATATATATATATATAGATATATATATATATATATATAGATATATATATAGATATACTATATATATATATATAATATATATATATAGTATATATATATATATATTTATATATATCTATATATATATATATATATATATATATATATATATCTATATATATGTATCTATATATATTAATAGATATAAGATATATATTTATATATATATATATATATATATATATATATAGATGTTATATATATATATATATACTATATATATATATTATATATATATATCTAATATCATATCTATATATATATATATATAATAGATACATATATATAGATATATATATATATATATATAGTATATATATATCTATATATATTATATATATAGATATATATATATATATATATATATATATATATATATATATATCTATATATATATAGATATATATGATATATATATATATATATATATATAGATATATAGATATATATATATCTATAGTCTCAGTAATTGGGCGGCTACTTGGAAATCTTAGCTTGATGATAAATAACAGTGCCAAGACCAGGAAGAACATTCTTTATTAAACGAGCTTTCGAGGTTTAAAACCTCATCTTCAGGCTGAAAAAAATGACAAGGATGAGAAATCACTAAAAATTACATTAAAATGAATTGTCTTATTAAAAGCTTCAGTAAAAACATAAAAGGAAACATCACATACAAACTAAAAATTACGAAAAAACTGAAAACAAAACGCAAAACATACAAAACAGAAATAAAAATGAAAATAATATGAAAGGTAAACAAACTGCACTCAAAAATAAAATGGCTAACGACCCACTTTGTGTACCTACTATGAAACTATATGATAGCTAATTGAATACCGGACGAGTTGTTGTTCATTCCGGTTCCATTTTTTTTAATAAACAGCGACTATGAAATTGAAAGGTCAGTCTTATTTTGAGGCAAAAAAGACAGTACTCTAAAATCTAGGTGAGTGAAAGGATGGTCCTGTGCTAAACTGTGTTCCCTTATGGCAGAAAATTTAAGGTTTATTCCAGAGATTTTCATGTTATCACGTGTGATAACATGAGCGTTATTTTCTCAAACCATTTGTCAGTCATCACAGAGACACTACATTGAGTGCGTTTCTTTTTTATTTATCACGTTTAAATTAGTGGTCGGCATAGCTTTTTCGTGCAATAGTGATCTTTTATTGCTTTCTAAAACAGACTATTTAAAAAATTCTCAGTTAGTAGACATTCATTATACATATCTATGTATATTATTTATAATGTATATTATATATATCTGTATCATATATAATCCTATTTATATATATAGTCTCTATATATTATCTTATTATATATATATATATAAATATCGAGCTACAAAGTCCTTTAATATCTAATTCGCTCTACCTCGGAATTAATATATTTTCATATATGCTTAACCGAAGGGGAATTTTTTCTCGATAATAGATTTACCTGTACTTGGGCGCGAACGCAGGTACATTATAAATCCAGGACCGTCAGTGGAAGCGGTTGGGTGGTAACCGAACTTCCACTGACGGTCCTGGATTTATAATTTGTACCTGCGTTTCGCGCCCCAAGTACAGGTAAATCTATTATCGAGAAAAAATTCCCCTTCGGTTCAGGCATACTGAAAATAAAATTAATTAATTCCGCGATGGTTAGAGCGGCCCAACAAAAAAAAATTAGATTTAAATATAAGGACTTTGGTAGACTCGATATTTGTATATTGAATCCACTGGCTGTAATGTGATAACTGTGAACTTATATTATATATATATTATAAGGTGATTATTTTACTATCACTTATATGAGTATATGGATATCGTGATATTTACTATACTCGTTATCTATATAGATATATATATATATAGATAATATTCTATTGATATAATAGTTAGGTATTCTAATATATATATTATGATTATATAGTCTATATAGATTATATTAATTATATATATATAGTATATATAGCTAGTCTAAATATTATACTATACGTAATGATATATATAATATATAATATTATATATAAACATATTGTATGTAGTATGAATGTCTACTAACTGAGAATTTTTTAAATAGTCTGTTTTAGAAAGCAATAAAAGATCACTATTGCACGAAAAAGCTATGCCGACCACTAATTTAAACGTGATAAATAAAAAAGAAACGCACTCAATGTAGAGTCTCTGTGATGACTGACAAATGGTTTGAGAAAATAACGCTCATGTTATCACACGTGAACAACGATAAAAAAAATTAAATATAAAAAAGGAAATGATGAGTGTCCTCTTAAACTAAGAATAAAACAGAGGAAAGGAAGAAAGATAGCACAAACACAGCCGCTCGTAAAAGTTTTTCTTCAAACATTCAAGCAAACCTTTTGATTAGAAGGAACAACAAAAGATTTCGGAATGCAAACATCGTACCCAGGTAAAACTTCGACTATTTACAAGAGCAGGAGGAGATCCGACAACACACATCAAGGCGAAAGCGTTTTGCAGAGTGTTTAAGCTATTCATCTCCTTTCTGCAGTTTATTCATTTATATCTACTTTTGCGCACCCGCCACTTTCTTATCACTGTTTCGGCACTCACTCCCATGTTATTACTGTGTTACCAGTATTACGATTACTATCTTTTATACTACCTCAGTTATTGTGTGGATAGTGCCGTTTATTCATTTTTTTTAATCATGATTGTGTATGTTACTGTCTGTATTTTTATATATCCCCTGTATATGGCCCTGAGCTGAAATAAAGGGTATTATTATTATTATTTATTACTATTATTTTTTTTTTTGCTCTATCACAGTCCTCTAATTCGACTGGTGGTATTTATAGTGTGGGGTTCCGGGTGTTGCATCCTGCCTCCTTAGGAGTCCATCACTTCTTACTATGTGAGCCGTTTCTTAGGATCACACTCTTCTTTGCATGAGTCCTGGAGCTACTTCAGCCTCTAGTTTTTCCAGATTCCTTTTCAGGGATCTTGGGATCGTGCCTAGTGTTCCTACGATTATGAGTACAATTTCCACTGGCATATCCCATATCCTTCTTATTTCTATTTTCAGGTCTTGATACTTATCCATTTTTCCCTTTCTTTTCTTCTTCAACTTTTGGTGTCCCATGGTATTGCGACATCAGTGAGTGATACTTTCTTCTTGATTTTGTCAATCAACGTCACGTCTGGTCTATTTGCACGTATCACCCTATCTGTTCTGATACCATAGTCCCAGATGAGCTTTGCCTGGTCGTTTTCTTATCACTCCCTCATGGTTTGTTTTGGTGTTCGTAGCCACTTATTACTTGTCCAAGGTAGCTGGTGTTTCTTGCACAGCTCCAGTGGAGGGGGCTTTTGCTACTGAATCATGCCTCTTTTTTTTACTGGTTCTGTGCAAGTGCCGGACATTCGCTTGCTATGTGGTTTATGGTTTCATTTTTCGTATTGCACTTCCTACATATGGGAGAGATGTTATTTCCATCTATCGTTCTTTGGACATATCTGGTTCTTAGGACCTGATCTTGTGCCGCTGTTATCATTCCTTCAGTTTCCTTCTTGAGCTCTCCTCTCAGTAGCCATTGCCACATGTCATCGCTGGCTAGTTCTTTAGTCTGTCTCATGTATTGTCCGTGCATTGGTTTGTTATGCCATTCCTCTGTTCTGCTTGTCTTTTTCCTATCTCTGTATATTTCTGGGTCTTCGTCTACTTTTATCAGTCCTTCTTCCCATGCACTCTTTAGCCACTCATCTTCACTGGTCTTCATATATTGCCCCAGTGCTCTGTTCTCGATGTTGACGCAGTCCTCTATGCTTAGTAGTCACCTCCCTCCTTCTTTTCGTGTTATGTATAGTCTGTTCGTATTTGCTCTTGGGTGTAGTGCTTTGTGTATTGTCATATGTTTCCTCGTTTTCTGGTCTATGCTGCGAAGTTCTGCCTTCGTCCATTCCACTATTTCTGCGCTGTATCTGGTTACTGGCACTGCCCATGTGTTTATGGCTTTTATCATATTTCTGCCGTTGAGTTTTGACTTGAGTATTGCCTTGAGTTTCTGCATATATTCTTTCCTGATCGTGTCCTTCATCTCTTGATGTTTTATATCCCCTCATTCCATTATTCCCAGGTGTTTGTATTCCGTCTCATCTATGTGTTTGGTGTTATTCCCATCTGGTAGCTTTATCCCTTCAGTCCTTGTTACTTTGCCCTTTTGTATGTTGACTAAGGCACATTTTTCTATTCCAAACTCCATCCTGATGTCCCCAGATACAATCCTTACAGTCTGGATTAGAGTATCTATTTCCTTGATGCTCTTACCATACAGCTTGATGTCGTCCATGAACATCAGATGGTTAATTCTGTTGCCTCTATTATTATTATTATTATTATTATTATTATTATTATTATTATTTTTTTATTTTTTATTTTTTTGCTCTATCACAGTCCTCCAATTCGACTGGGTGGTATTTATAGTGTGGGGTTCCGGGTTGCTTCCTGCCTCCTTAGGAGTCCATCACTTTTCTTACTATGTGAGCCGTTTCTAGGATCACACTCTTCTGCATGAGTCCTGGAGCTACTTCAGCCTCTAGTTTTTTTTAGATTCCTTTTCAGGGATCTTGGGAATTGTGCCTAGTGCTCCTATGATTATGGGTACAATTTCCACTGGCATATCCTATATCCTTCTTATTTCTATTTTCAGATCTTGATGCTTATCCATTTTTTCTCTCTCTTTCTCTTCAACTCTGTTGTCCCATGGTATTGCGACATCAATGAGTAACACTTTCTTCTTGATTTTGTCAATCAACGTCACGTCTGGTCTATTTGCACGTATCACCCTATCTGTTCTGATACCATAGTCCTAGAGGATCTTTGCCTGATCGTTTTCTATCACACCTTCAGGTTGGTGTTCGTACCACTTATTACTGCAAGGTAGCTGATGTTTCTTGCACAGGCTCCAGTGTAGCTTTTTGCCACTGAATCATGCCTCTTTTTGTACTGGTTCTGTGCAAGTGCTGGACATTCGCTTGCTATATGGTTTATGGTTTCATTTTTCGTATTGCACTTCCTACATATGGGAGAGATGTTATTTCCGTCTATCGTTCTTTGAACATATCTGGCTCTTAGGGCCTGATCTTGTGCTGCTGTTATCATTCCTTCAGTTTCCTTCTTTAGCTCTCCCCTCTGTAGCCATTGCCACGTGTCATCGCTGGCTAGATCTTTAGTCTGTCTCATCTATTGTCTGTGCATTGGTTTGTTATGCCAGTCCTCTGTTCTGTTTGTCATTCTCCTGTCTCTGTATATTTCTGGGTCTTCGTCTACTTTTATTAGTCCTTCTTCCCATGCACTCTTTAGCCACTCGTCTTCACTGGTTTTCATACATTGCCCCAGTGCTCTGTTCTCGATGTTGACGCAGTCCTCTATGCTTAGTAGTCCTCTCCCTCCTTCCTTTTGTGTTATGTATAGTCTGTCCGTATTTGCTCTTGGGTGTAGTGCTTTGTGTATTGTCATATGTTTCCTCGTTTTCTGATCTATGCTGCGGAGTTCTGCCTTCATCCATTCCACTATTCCTGCGGTGTATCTGATTACTGGCACTGCTCATGTGTTTATGGCTTTTATCATATTTCCGGCGTTGAGTTTTGACTTGAGTATCGCCTTGAGTCTCTGCATATATTCTTTCCTGAACGTGTCCTTCATCTCTTGGTGTTTTATATCCCCTCCTTCCATTATTCCCAGGTATTTGTATCCAGTCTCATCTATGTGTTTGATGCGCTCCCATCTGGTAGCTTTATCCCTTCAGTTCTTGTTACTTTGCCCTTTTGTATGTTGACTAAGGCGCATTTTTCTATTCCAAACTCCATCCTGATGTCCCCAAATACAATCCTTACAGTCTGGATTAGGGTATCTATTTCCTTGATGCTCTTACCATACAGCTTGATGTCGTCCATGAACATCAGATGGTTGATTCTGTTGCCTCTTTTCTTGAGTTGGTACCCGGCATCCATCTTCTGTAGTACTTTTGTCATGGGAATCATGGCTACTACGAAGAGTAGTGGGGACAGTGAGTTTCCCTGGAAGATCCCTCTCCTTATATTAACCTCTGCTAGTCTTATTCCAGAGTTTGTAAGTATTGTATTCCAGTTGCGCATTGTATTTTTGAGGAAGCTGATGGTGTTTTCCTCTGCCCCATATATTTTCAGGCATTCTATTAGCCATGTGTGTGGTATCATGTAGAAGGCTTTCTTATAGTCTATCCATGCCATGCTTAGGTTTGGTTTTTTCCTTCTCCTTCTCCTACTGTTCTTCATTACCATTTTGTCTATCAGGAGCTGGTCTATTTGTCCCCTACACTTCCTTTCTGCAGCCTTTCTGTTGGTGGGGGTGGTGTTTGTCTTCTCTAGGTAGTTGTATAGCCTTTCACTGATGATACCTGTTAGTAACTTCCACATTATTGGTACTAAGGATGTCCTTCCTGTGGTCATCCATTTGGGTGCATGGTGATTTGAGATACAATGCTGGAGTTGTTCTGCTATTCGAAGTTTTTGAGCCAGTATCCATGGACTTCATTGGGACTGGGGCTTTCCAGTTTTGGCATTTTCTTTAGTTGGTGTCTGACTGTGTCTGTCGTGATCTCTGTGAATCTTTGTTTTATTCTCCCTGTTTCTTCTTCCTTGACTTCCTGGAGCCATGTGCATGTTGTTGTGTATACCGGATTGTTCCATATGTTTTGTTTTCCCAGAGTCTCTTACTTGGTTTGGCTTCAGGAATTTCTTGGTGGTTGTCTTCCCTTCTTAGTTGGCTGTATATATCTTTGGTTAGTTCCAAATAGTTTTCTGTTGGTATCCCTTATTCCTGTTCATGTACCGTTGGATCTTATGTGCTTTGGCCTTAAGCCTCTGTTTTACATCCTCTATTGTGTTGTTTACTCCCCTCTCTTGTACTTTGTATTTCTCGTTGAGTTCCTCCCTTGTTTTCTTGCTTCTTAGCGTTTTTTTACTCAAGTCAGATCTCATCACCATGATTTGCTTTTCCAGGCGCCTTTTCCAAGGAGGTTGCTGATTTGGTTTCTGTTAGGTTGGTAGTGCTGGTGGTGTTGGTGTTCGTATCCTCATCAGTTCTGCTACTAATCTTGCTCCTGCATATGCCAAGTTATTTGTTTCTGTGATACTGGTGGTGTGTATTATGCCCATTATTTCATTGACCTCACTTGTTTTCTCCCTTAATTTCTTGGCGTTGTAGGCTTTCATGGAGGGGATCTTTGTTCTCTCTGTATCTGGTTCCCATCCATTGTCTAATCTTTTCTCCCCTTTCGTCCTCTCTGTTACTTCGTCGGTGTTTCTTCGTGTGTCGTTGTTTGATACCTCATCATCCCTGTCGTCTTCTGTGGCATCGTCTCTCAGTTCGTCTTCGTGTAATTCGTTGTCGTGTGACATTTCCTTTTCCAGTTCTTCTCTTTCTGTTGGTGAGAGCCAGTTCTTTTTCTTTATGTTTCTTACTTGGTCTGCCAGCCTCTGTTCTGTTTGGGGGGTGTTATTCCTCTCATTCCAGATGTTGACCAACCTTCTTCTATATCCTCTCTCCGTCGGGTTGCTTCCGATGTAGCATCTCCATATTTCCTTATTTTCTTCTCTTGTCTATTTCTTCCTTTGGTTTGCTTCTGTAGCTCCAATCTCAGGCTGTTGGTTACTTTCGTTGTGGTGGTCAGTTGCTGGATGACGACCTCCAGTACCTGACTGTCTTCCCCGTTCAGTTTGGGTTGGAATACCTGGCTGCCGGACGAAGCTCCTCTGTTGCCAGAGGTTCCATTTACGTCGTTGTCGTTTATTCCTTCATTTCTTTCCATCATTGCTGAGTTTTGCTATTTAACCCATAGCTGGACCCTACCCCATCAGGGATAGGCACTCATTTACAGCTGAGTAGACCGAGGAAATTATGGTAAAGATCCTTTCCCAAGAAATCAACGCCGAGGAGAGCGGTCACCCATCCAACGACTGACCAGCCCCAATGTTGCTTAACCTGTCGATTGACGACCTAACCCACTCTGCCACGGCGCCACATATTATTATTATTATTATTATTATTGTATTTATTATTATTATTCTATTTTACAGGAAACTCACAAGATATGCAATTCCATTAATTTCTCTATCTTTGGCCTAATAATAATAATAATAATATTAATAATAATAATATGTGGCGCCGTGGCAGAGTGGGTTAGGTCGTCAATCGACAGGTTAAGCAACATTGGGGCTGGTCAGTTGTTGGATGGGTGACCGCTCTCCTTGGCGTTGATTTCTTGGGAAAGGATCTTTACCATAATTTCCTCGGTCTAACTCAGACCGAGGAAATTATGGTAAAGATCCTTTCCCAAGAATCAACGCCGAGGAGAGCGGTCCCCCATCCAACGACTGACCAGCCCCAATGTTGCTTTAACCTGTTCGATTGACGACCTAACCCACTCTGCCACGGCGCCACATAATTATTATTATTATTATTATTATTATTATTATTATTATTATTATTATTATTATTATTTTTTTTACAGGAAACTCACAAGATATGCAATTCCATTAATTTCTCTATCTTTGGCCTAAGATGTTATGGACAAGATCAGAGTCTGTCGTAGAAGGAAAGAAAATCATAATCTTTACGATAGGGAAATTGAGAGTAAAACAGGTTTTCAGTAGAGGTTGAAAGATAAGATGGAAGAAAGAGAATGTGAACGGAGGCACAGCAAAAGGAATGAAAGGGGTTGCAGCTAAGGGCCGAAGAGACGCTGCAAAGAAACGTAAGTGATGCCTACAGTGTACCGCGCGAGTTGCACTGAAGACACTACCCATCAAACGGGGTTGAACGAACTTTAAAGGCGGGAGTCTCGTATCCTGTACCTAAAGGGTCCGACTGATCCACCATTGTAAAGTTACAAAACTACTATATATTAAATGAAGGGTTAAGAGCACACCTGATCCCAACGTTTGTATACATTCAAAGAAGAGCTGACAACACAGTTTACCCAAAGTGCTGAATATGATAATCCATCTTTTGTAAGTTTTAGATGGAAAGGTGGTTGTGTGAGAGAGAGAGAGAGAGAGAGAGAGAGAGAGAGAGAGAGAGAGAGAGAGATTTAATATGGCATACGAGGAGTATATATACACATTTTACAGTGGCAACTTTAGAGAAAACAAGAGAAACTTCGACTGAAATGTGATGTGGCATATCGGTAAATAGACTGATACTCTGGAAATGTACAAGTGAGAAGGGCGTCATGTATTAACAGCAAAGATGGTCTGCAATAGCAGTTTTGTGTCAAATCATATAAAATAACAAGTGAAAGTAAAGCTCCCGGATTTTATACATTATTTTGTTTGTTTGTTTGGTGTTTTTACGTTGCATGGAATCAGTGGTTATTCAGCAACAGGACCAACAGCTTTACGTGACTTCCGAACCACGTCGAGAGAGAAATTCTATCACCAGAAATACATATCTCTAACCCTCAGTGGAATGCCCGAGAATCGAACTCGCGGACACCGAGGTGGTACGCCAACACCACACCGACCACACCACTGAGGCGCTTATAAATTATTTTGAACTATTAGATTCTAATCAAAAGAGTAATATTCGTCAATGGTCTGTCTAAATTTATCTTTGTCACTATACCCCTTTCGTAATTTTTGTCTAGTTTACTTATTCTTCTTAGGATTTCATACAGGAGCATATTTCTCAAAAAGCTGTATTGCCTCAAATAATTGATTTAATCTTCACTTTTATTTTACCACTGAACGAGAAATGTCAGAGGTCATTCGGCAGAGTATCTCCTGGAATAACTCCGTTTAAGTCTCGAGGGCTGTTTGGGTAAAATAGTTTCACCCATTAATATCGTTTCAGCAGTTTTATGGCACTGATACCGAAAGGGCACTCCACAACAGAAAGGGGAATACGATATACTCTTACAACGTCAGTGAAAATGCTTTTCAACCGCGATAATGAATACGTCAAAGTAGATATTCCTTTTCCACACACACACACACACACACACAATCACAACACACACATCGTATATTATATATATATTATATATATATATATAATATAATATATATATATATACATATTATATTATGCATGTAAACTTTTGTTGCTCGCTCCATCCACTACGAATCGCCACACTGTATAAAAAAGATCTGCTTTCTCAGAGTTATAAAATGCCGTGTCTATTTGACCAAGTGGCGTGAATGAATTTCTATTTCCTCCAAAAAATAGTCCCTCGTTTTCTTATTGATTCTGCAATTAACAATTTTGAAAACATTATCGAACGGAAATTAATTCTATCGGGGCAATTCTTATGAGAATGGCTTTTCCGCATCTGGAAAGTTTATTAAGTTTTGGCTTCTATCTTGAAATATAAAAAAAAATTATCTATTTAAAGGGGAACGCCCCCCCCCCCCCCCTCCCCCCCCCGTTACGTTTGAAAATATTCCTCCTGCAGGAGCCATTAGTGGATTTACTATCCGTTTCCAAAACACATTTAATTGATTTTTTGTTTATTTTAATTAATTTATTTTGTTTATTTTTTAAATTTATTGTTTGTTTAATATTTTTTATTTAATTTTTAATTCATTTACTTAAATATCTCTCTTTATTTGTTTATTTTATTTATCTGGTTTATTTTTTATTCATTTACTTAGTCTATACTCTATTTATTTATTTTTATTTATCTGTTTGTTTTTATTTTCCCCCCCCCCCTTCTCCCCCCCCCCCCCCCCCCCCCCCCCCACCCTTTATTTTTAATTGCTATCTTTTTGTTATTTAAATTTTTTTTTTTTTGGGTTATATTTATATTTACTTAGTTTTCTTAGTAATGTCTAGGTAATTTATCACCGGGCGCCATCGTCCCTAGCAAACTGTATTTCGAGACCAACTTTGCCCCTTTTATAATGTAATCAAATATTGTCTTCCATTTAAGAAAGAAGGCCCTATCGTAACCTTCAGGACGAGATCTTCAACTTGTCGAATAGAATTTACTTCTGGGTTGGGTCCTAGATGAGGTTATCCGTTCGTCTGTACGTTTTTGTAACCCCATCCGAAAGATTAATGCATTCTTTCAAAAACAGAAAGGAAGGAAGGAATTGGAACAAACTGCTCATGAATGAAGAAAATACAGCCAGGAAAACATAAAAAACAAAATACGCTAAATAAAAGAAATATATCCAACAAGAAATTTTCAAGTCGAGGTAGGTGTCCATTACAGTCCTGGCCGCCCTCTCCTCGCGGGATCAAAGGAAATCAATAAAAAGCCGAGTTTTTTCCTTTACTGCCTTGTTTTGCCTTTCGATCTGCTTTATCTCTTCATCAAAGATCGCATTTTCACCAAAAAGGCTTTTTAATCCTCGGCCTCCGGCCTCGCTTTCCTCCTTTTATTTCTCGTTCTGCATTCGACTGCATTCTGTGTCCAGAGGAGCAAGAGGGACTGCTTTCTATTATACGCCTTGTCTTTTAGGTGGTTATGTAGCTTACTTTTTGAAGACAACTAAGTTAAAATAAAATCCTTAGGCCGAGACGAGAATTTTTGCGCGTCAGTTGAACTTTGTCAGGTCCTTGAACTAGAGATGTAGGTAAGGAGAAGAGAACAAGGAGAAGATGAGAGAGGAGAGAGGAAGAGATCCACCTAGTGTGAGAGAGATTCACACAGACACCACGTAATAATATATATATGTACCCTATATAATATAATTATATATATATATCGATATAATATATATATATATTTATTATATATATTAATATATCTAAGTTATTATGATTAATATATATAATCTATAGTATATATATATATAGAATAGATAAATAGAGACGATGAGAGAGAGAGAGAGAGAGTAGAGAGAATCACACACACATACACGTTTATATATATATCTCTAATGTATAGTCTCTTATATAGATGTAACTATATATATTATATAATTATATATATATATTATATTAATATCTTATCTTAAAAGTTGTGTAATGTTTAAGTCGAAATCACCATCTCAGGTCTTGCTTGGAGACAAGCTGGAACTGTAAGGGCAGCTTACTTGAGGCCGAAGGAAAGTTTGAAGTAACGCAAAGCGTTTCTAACCGGAGGATCACTCACCCTGTCGTCAAACATGTTACATTCGTTTTGTACGGATTTGGTGCAGGCCTAATAGTCCAAGGCACTTCGCTAAAGCCCGCAAATTTTACTTTTGAAGGGAACACAAAGAGGTCAGGTGGGTACCACGCCGAGTGCTCGTGGACGAGAAAGCCCCATCGTAACGGTGTGAACTGCATATTTTGTAAATAACTTAGAAATAGCCGCTTACCTTTGAAAAGAGAGAGAAGTGTGAAATACTCCCTTCCTACGTGAATAGATTTGAAAAGAGTGTCTGTGTGCAGGTTTTGTTCTTTTATCCATTGTATTATCTTTATTACAGATGGGTCCTATTCCATGGCTAATTTAGAGACGGGATTCTCTAAACCTGACTATGTTTTAAAATTGAACGTTATTGTGACAATTTGGGTCAGGGAGTGAACTTCTTTGTCAGGAGGGTCGAAATGTTAACTTACTGGCGTTTCCTTATGGGCTAGATTTGGGTTTTCTGTCATTATGACTTGTTAATCATTTTGTTCTATTTTATATTCAACTGTTTTGGGTAATAAATATCAGTATATTTTTCTCTATACTTTTCACGAGAATCTTAATAGCCTGCCTAATGACATGGTTGCAGGACAGAGGGCACCATTGACATCAGGTAAGGGTTTCCCAAAGTGGTGTAGTTTCAATAAAAAGGGGGGTAAAGAGTGGTGGCATGCAAGTTTTAAGAGGCTTTTTATATATTTTTATGAAGCTGTAGGTACCGCTAATGAAGAGGACTGGTGTGACCAGTTTTAGACATAGATGGGTTTCCTTTTTTGGTTTCGGTGAAAAGGGTTAAAATCATGTCCACAGGCTAAAACTCGGGCTCTTTTTTGCTGATTCATTGGGTTGGACTGGAAGGAAAGCAGTTCATCTCTCGGGCTAAGTCTAGTGTCAAGCTATCTTGGGATTCTTGAATAAACAGTTGTTTTAAAACGTGAAGGGTGGGGAAAAGTTTAATTTTTGAACGTAGTAAAGATAGTTTTCTCAAGTTCACGCATATTTGCGGTGCGTCTACGAATTTGGTTTCCAAGTCATATGAAGATGTGAGTGTATTTTCAAGTTTTATTTTTCTTTCTTATTTTCTTGTTTTTTATCTTTATACCTTTTTTTTTACTGTTTTTTTGTTTCTTTATATTCCCCCTTTTGTTTTGGTTTTGTTGGCGAATTTACTCGGAGCGGGAGTTTTTGTTGGCGAGTCACGCCCTGAAAAGAAGAGAGAGAGAGATAAGAGAGCGAGAGAGAGAGAGAGCGAAGGAAGAGAGGAGAGAGAGCTGGGGACTGAGGATGGTTGCCGGGGTGGATTGCTTGGTAAGTCGTTTTTGCAATTTTTTTTTACTTTTTTTATCCCATCACTATTTTTTTTGTTGTTGTTGTTGCGTTTCGTGGGAAAATACCACTGGGGCGTGGGGCGCATTTTGCCGTTTTGTTTATCCATTTTTACTGGGGAAAAATTTGTGCTAATCTTTTTCTTTCGATTGGCGGTTTGGTGTATATAAATACATTGATGTATTGAGATCGGGGAAGCTTATAGAACCAAAATAGCTTTCGGAAACAGAGAAAAACAATGGTGGGATACTAAGAATATCCAACACACTAACTACATCACATAACAAATATGTGAGTGCGGCGGTGAGTCCTTCAGAGGGATTGTAAGATGGCATTTTATCACAGCCTATACAAATTTTTATTGAACGGAGTTAATAATTATTTCTAGCAGGAAAGCAATCTATTGACGATGTAGAGGTATTTTAGAAGGAGCCAAAAGCTTTGCTAGATTTTCAATAGGGGATACCTCTCCCACTGTTGCGAGTCACGCCCTTAGAGAGAGGAGAGAGAGAGAGAGAGAGAGAGATAAGAGAAGGAGAGCTGGGACTGAGATGGTTTGCCGGGGTGGATTGCTTGGTAAGCCGGTTTTTGCAATTTTTTTTTATTTTCTATCCCCTCCCTATTTTTTTTGTTGTTGTTGTTGTATGCTTTCGTGGGAAAAATAATACTGGGGCGTGGGCGCAGTTGCCTTTTGTTATCCATTATTGGGGAAAAATTTGTGCTAATTTTGTCTTGATTGGGTTTGGCGTATATAAATACATTGATGTTATTGAAGATCGGGGGAACGCTTATAGAACAAAATAGCTTTTCGGAAACAGCGAAAAAATGGTGGAGATACTAAGAATACCACAACACTAACTACAATCACATAACCAAATGTGACGTGGCGGGCGTTGAGTCATTCAGAGGGATTGTAGATGGCATTTTATCACAGCCCTTATACAAATTTTTCTTGAAGGAGGTTAATTAATTATTTTGTTAGCAGGGAAAGAATATATTGGACGATGTAGAGGCATTTAGAGCGGTACCCAAGCTTTGCTAGATTTCCAATAGGGGAGGCCTCCCCTCCCCACTGTTGCAGGAGTTTCCAATTTAAAGAAATGTCGTGCTGGAACGGACTTGCAAGCATTTTTGAAAAGAGGCGTATGGCTCAAAAGGAACACCGGCGATCTGGTGGAGGGACTTCGGGGTCTTTATAAAAACTATGGAAGGGCCCACTAATAGCCTTCGTAGAACATAGTTCAAAACACTGTTTGACGCAGTGGCTGGATTGGGTAGGGAAAAATTGAAAAAACATCTAATGGCTTCCCCACACGGGCCCCCCCTCCCACAGGGGGTAATCTCTCTCTGGATTAAACATTCATAAAACTGATCTATTTTTCCCTGCTTCTTGCCACGATGTTACCAAGGATGCCGATAGTGAATAGCTTTGATGAAAAGATTGAACCTACTTCAGGACCAAAAAGAATTACTTTATACCCCAAATTGAAAAACATATGTGCTAAATGGTCCCCTCTGTAGATAGCACAGTTTTTAATGGGACAGGCCCGCGAGGGATAGAGTGGCAAAAGAGACACAGCAATTTTTCTCCTCCCCGTCGTGTTGCGCAAAAGTTGAGTATAAATCAAAAAGAATCGAATCGATTCAAAAGCAACAGCAGTTTGCGCTGTTTCAACTGCAATAAACCAGGGCAATCCCAAAGTGAAATTGCGTAGGGTTAAATATTGTGGAATGTGTAAAAGAGTACTGTATCCTCTATTGTGGCAGTCGGGATAACCGGTCAGCTGTCTTTCTCGCCTTATGGGATGGATGGGAAATAAAGACCTGGACGGACATGGCAGGTTATTGAAAGATGGAGATGTGCTCGGTGATATTTAATGGCGGGATGAACGAGTGTTTATGGAAAAGGTGTAATATTGCAAACCCACGTTGCTGATATGGGAAATGATTACCAGGGTTCTTATCAGAGTTCCCACAGTGATAACAATGGGGTGGATGATGTACGTTTGGAAGGTTTGATTTGGTTGATACTGTAATTGATGTTATTTTCTGATACTAACAATGTTTTGGGGGTGATACTATCTGAGGGTTGGTAATGGTGTATGGGGCGGTGGAAAGGGGAGGTACTAACCACAATATAGAGGTGTTTTGTTATTTATTGTTACTACCTTGGTTCGGCAAGACTATGGTAAAAAGATTAAATTGAAGGAAATGAGAAAACCCACAGATGGTGTGTTGTTATTGAAAATAGTTGAAAGCTTATACACTGGGGTTTGTTAGCCCCACGGCATTCCCGGGTGAACAGTGTATCCAAGGATGGGTTTAAACATGGTTTAGAAGTTTGCCTAAACTGGTAATGAATACAGCTCGGAGATACCAGAAGAAACACATAATTTATTGATTGGATTTCCAAGATTGGAGTTGTGATAGTGCGTTCAGTGGCTGTCGTAGAGGGGAAACCTGAGTTTTCGGAGGCAGAAATGCAATCAAGGAAACGAACACTTAGAGAACATTTAGCTAATGTGGATTATAGCAAACACGTTGAAGCAATAAGCGGCCTCTTGGCAGAATTGGGGATACGGTAGCCTTACAAGGTGATAAATGGGGTTGACTAATGTGTTAGAGCATAAGGTAAATTTTGGAGAGTGGCCCAAAACCTATTTATATTCCTGCATATCGCATACCTTTTCAAAATCAGAGAACAGGTAGAGAAAGAGGTTAATAGATGGGAAGAAGAAGGAATCATTAGACCTAGCGTGTCTCCTTACAACTTTCCCTTGTTAGCGGTGCCTAAGAAAGACGGTTCTGTCTGTGTATGCATCGATTTTAGATGTTTAAATGAGAAGACGATCCCTGACCGCTACCCAGTCGCGTGCATACCAGATCTTTTGTGAAATTGGGGGTCATAATATTTATAGCTCAATTGATTTGGCGCAGGGTTTCTTACAGGTCCCTCTTAGTGAGAGTAGCAAGGAATATACCGCTTTATCAGTGCCAAGGACACTATGAATTTACGCGAATGCCTTTCGGTTTATCGGGCAGTCCGATGACCTTTACCAGGTGGTGAACAGTTTTGCACGGGTTATTGGGCAAAAATGTTTTTGTGTATATGGATGACAACCTGATCACAACGGACATCGATCACGCCAACACCTGGAACAGTGCTTACAGAAGTACTTAGGAGGCTTAGATTAGCAGGGTTTGAAAATCAGCTAGGCCGGCCGCCCGCCCCCCCCCAAATGCTCGTTCTTGAAAAGCAGATTCACATATCTAGGTCACGTCATATCTAAGGAAGGGGTTAGAGTAAATGACGATAAAGCCAAAGCAATAGCGAATTTTCGCACCCCCAGATCAAAGGAGATTAAGTCATTCCTGGGTATCGCCGGTTTCTTTTAGGAGGTTTGTGAAAGGGTTCTCTAATATAGCAGCTCCCCTAACTGATGTATTGCGGGAAGACGTTCAATTTCAATGGAAGGAACCCCAAGCAGAGAGTATTCAAAAGCTCAAGGACGCGCTAAATGAATCCCCCTGTTTTGAAGTTTCCAGATTTTAGCGAACCTTTTACATTAGTGACTGATGCAAGCCAGGAAGGTATAGGTGCTTGCCTTATGCAAAAGCTCGATGGGAAATTTCATCCTATAGCTTTTTTATAGCAGGAAGTTCAGGACAAAAGGCAACAACGAGAAGTCCATGTCCACCATAGATAAAGAAGCCTTTGCAGTAGTGTCGAGCTTAGTTCATTTTAAAACAAATGTTACTGATGGGGAATAAAGTCAAAGTTCTTACAGACCACAAACCATTACTAGATCTTTTTAATAAACCCGATTTGTCGCCCAAAAGAGCTCGATGGTTTTTAAACTATCAGAGATTTTAATGCAAAGCTCAAACTATATAGAGGGCAAATTTAACGTGTTTGCTGATGCTCTCAGCAGGAGTTTTCACGACACGGAAGGTTTCCAAGTCGCACAAGTCGCTAGCGAGGCCATACAATGGGATATACCTCTCATAGAGCAAAGGCAAGACGAAGACGAGATTTTAGCAGATGCAAAAGCGTTCTAAGAGGCAACCTTAGTCAGGAGACGTTATAAGTTGCCTTTTCGGGTGTTTGGAGTTAGAAGGTAATCTATTGGTTAGGAAAAATTAAATATAAGTTGAGAACCAGTGAAAGTAAAGGAGATACGACACAGATCGTAATTCCGAAGGTCCTAATTCCAGTGGTTTTGGATATAGTTCATTACTGGTCGGTAGTCCACACTTGGGAATAAAAAAAAACATATGATGAGGCTCGTGCTAAATACATTTGGAAAAACATGGGGAAAGATGTGGAAAATTTCGTAAGGAATTGTACGGTGTGCAACGCATGTAAGCCTGCAAGGACAACTTCATGCAAATTTAGGATCGTATCCTATACCGAGTAGAACCTTTTCAGAGAATAACATTATGGATATCTTGGGGAATCTTTGTGAGACTAGATTATGCGAACAAGTACTTGTTAGTTGATAAATAGATGAACTTACAAGGATAGTAGAAATTTTCCCACTTAAGCATAAAACGGCCGAAGAAGTAGCCATAGCGTTTTTCAATGGTATCATTTGCAGATATGGCTCACCCGAAGTTCTATTAACCGACAATGGGAGGAATTGTGAACAAAACCTTGGAATGTTTAGCTGAAGTCATGGGGATACAGAAAGTAACAATTATTCCATACAGACCCGAGGCTATGGGTTGTGCGAACGAGCAAACAGGAAAGTGCTCGAGGCTCTCAGGAAAACTGTAGGTGGTAATGATAAGAATTGGACAGATAGTTAATGTTGTTAGACATAGTATAACACTATGGTTAGTGATTCAATTAAAATGTCCCCCATTTCAAGCTTGTTTGGTTGTCCAGCACGAGGCAACATTTGATTTGCTAACTATGCCTCATCATGGGGAGGATACAGGTCGAGGCGTTGGTATCCACAGCGAGAGAGAGACGGAAAACGCTTGTCCAGCCGTAATCTCGAATCCACACCAGAGTATGGTACAGAAGAGTAATAGTATATCATCTGATCCCAAGATCAATGTCGGAAACAAAGTATTTTTAAAACTTAACGTGAGAAATGAATTAAATTACAAATTAGGCCCGAAGTTTGAAGTCCTTTTAAAGTCATTGAAGAGAGAAAATTGGGAACAGATTTGTAGTCTTAGAGGAAAAAAACAGGTCAGTCGAGGTTAACACATATCTCGAAATTGAAAAGAATTGGTTGGGGGATTGGGGAATGGGATATATGTGCGCAATTGCATTTTTTCCCTTTTTTTTCTTTTTTTTGCAGTCTGTTTTTTGCAATTTGGTGGCAGAATGTTTTCACAGTTTTTTTTTCTCTCTTTTATTTCCTTCTGTTTTTTCTTATTATGCGCAAATCTGCGTCGTTTTGGTGTAAGATTTCGGGGTTAATATTTTACGTGGGAAGTGGTTGAAATATGGCAAATTTTGTTAGCTGAGAAACGTGATGATAACATGTGATCATTCGTGTGTGTATGATATTTGGGTCTGAATTTTTGGTGGGGTTTCACGAGCGAATAGATGACATTGGGGTTTTATATAATTCGGGTAATGTTGTGGGGACTTATAATTTAAGGACAAGTTTTTTTGGAGGAGGGATGATTTTTTTTTGGTTTTGTGTGGGCTCATTAATTAAATGGTGGAAATATTTTTATCACTGGAGTGGTGTTATTATTAAGATGGTGATCTATATATATATATATATATATATATATATATATATATACATATATAGATATATATTTATATATATATATATTTATATATATATATATATATATATATATATATATATATATATATATATATATATATATATTATATATATATATATATATATATATATATATATATCTAAGGAGATGGCATTAATCCTTGGGGGGTGACTTTCTTTTTTTGGCAGTATATAATTATGTAATTGTGAGTTTATCGTAGTTTTTATCCCGAATAGGTGATAATTTTCTATATAATTGGACAGTATCGTTTGGGAGAATTATGTCTTCGAGATAACTTTGGAGCACCTTGGTCATATCCTGGAGATAGTTCTGTGGAATGTGCTGATGTAGTTTCAGTCTAGAACATTTTTTTGAGAATCATGAGTTTCTGGCATTGCGAGTCTGACTATGCTGCAGTTCGAAGCACCTGAAGTGTTCACAGGTGGATTTTTTTGCTAATGTTGCTGTAATGAATCTGGTTGCGGATTTTTCCCTTTGGAATTGATTACTCGGGGATTTGCACTATTCTTGTAGATGTTGATTATAGCATTCCATGGAAATGTATCATATAAGGGGATTCTTTTCCGGTCATTTCTGGTCGATGGGATTGCTGCGGTAGCAAATTCCGTTAACGGTACACATTCCGTTTTGGGAAGATATTGAATTATATATGTTTCTTTTTCTCTTATGTGTGCTGTGTAATGGGGGAAAGCTCACTTATTATTGTTGTTCATTTTCTTATTTTTTTTCCTTTTTTCTTTCTTTTTCTTTTTCTTACGAGAGATGTTGTAATGGGGGTTAAGCTCTAAATAGCCTTTTTATCTTAGATAGGAGATATAATTTGTCAGGGTATGTGAGTTAGAGAGAAGGGGTATTCAGCATTATATTTTATGGAGGTTAGTTATATAAACCATAAAGGGGTCTTTGCTTTTAAACATTATGGGTTCTATTTTTGTTTGATAGCGTGTTAGTCAGATATGGGATTATTTGTGAGGATTCAGTGGGTAAAGATTATATATATATATATATATATATATATATATATATATATATATATATATATATATATATATATATATATATATATATATATATGGTTGTAGTCCACAGGAGAAAAGAAAAGCTGAAATTCCTATATATAATATATATATATATATATATATATATATATATATATATATATATATATATATATTATATATATATATATATATGGTTGTAGTCCACAGGAGAAAAGAAAAGCTGAAATTCCTTTTAGTTCATCAGTTTCGGCCTTATCGAGAGCTGTTTATTAACTAGTGCACAAAGTTTACAGTACATTCAAAGTAAAATATAAGTAACAGAAAAATAAAAATAAGCATTTATATAAACATTGGTCA
>NC_061108.1:108663292-108665792 GCF_015104395.2 Macrobrachium nipponense
ATAAACATTGGTCATTGAAATACAGGAGAGTCAGTTATTGTAACAACCTATTTAAAATGATTTACAACCAGTTCGATGGTTTCAAAAACATATTTTTGTTTTTGAATGTACTGTAAACTTTGCGCGCTACTTAATAAACAGCTCTCGATAAGCCGAAACTGATGAACTAAAAGGAATTTCAGCTTTTCTTTTCTCCTGTGGACTACAACCATATATATATATATATATATATATATATATATATATATATATATATTATATGATATTTATATATATATATATATATATATATATATATAATAACTTTATATGATATTTATAATATATATATATATATATATATATATATATATATATATATATATACATTTCCTTTACGTTGACCACATTGACCACACCACCCAGTATTTATCTTTTTACTTCGCCATTAATTATTTCTCCTTGTATTCATATTTTAAGCAAGAAAAGACAATTGCCCAGAAATAATTCCCTTCGGGTCGGTGGCACGTCTCCCTTTAATAACAATTTAGTGTAACATTCCTCCGGATCGCGTTCAAGAAAAACGAGAGGATGCAACTAATTGGAGGCCACGCAAATAGAAATCCTTTTGTGTCTACATTGCAGATGTAGCAGAATAAAATCACTTTTCATAATAGAATTTCGAAGAACCATTATTCTAATGAATTACGCGCTGAGAAATATTTTCTGGAACAGAAGTGGAAGCAGTGTCAAAAATTATTTCTACATTTAAAAAGCGTGACGTCGTTGATTGCTTATTTTCGATGGTCTACATCAAACTCCAAGCCCAGAAAAAAAGTATTTTTAGTCCAAAACCTTTTTCGAAATCCCGTAGATAACGGAAATGATAGATATTGGCCTGTGAGCATATCATTGATCACTTAAAAATTTTTTTTTTTTGTAAGAAGATGGCTACTGGCTTGTAAATGTATTTGTTATCACTTAGACATTCTTAGTGTTTTACTTTTGAAAGGAATACCTGCATATGTATTGTTCATAAGTTTTTTTTTCTAAACAGGCCGCTTCAGCAATGTGTGGCCAGGGATCCTGTCCTGGGAGAAACAGTTCACCCATTCGCATTATAAATAAGGAACTCATCATCCCGACTAATAATAAGCGTCATAAAAAAAAAACGAATTTTTTTCGTAAAAGAACCGCGTAATTGCCAGCGCCTTAAAGCAGACGGATTCAGGCATCAAGAAGCATCAAACAGCAAAGGGATGGAGAAAACGTTTCTGAAGACTAAAACATTTAAACAGCAAAGGGATGGAGAAAACGTTTCTGAAGACTAAAACATTTAAACAGCAAAGGGATGGAGAAAACGTTTCTGAAGACTAAAACATTTATCTCTGCAGAGCATCTTTGGGATGTTATCGCGTTCTTTATCACGTCATATTCAATACAATTGCTCGAGTCCTCCGCAAACACTCGAGTTTATCAATGTTACTTAAAACTGAGTATTTTGCCTTGTGTCTTCCATCTCCTGATTACATTCTTTGCGTCTTTTCATTTCTTTCCGTTCCTTATATTGCTCTATCACCTTTTCCTTTGGGGTATATTTCCAAAGTTTTCTGAATCCTGGCAGGTCGGTAAAGATACTATTATTTTCTGGTATATTTCAGGAATGAGAATGAGACCTAATGATCTCATGCAAAAATGCTCATCTGCATTTGTGGGGCGTTTCCTCCACAACGGGTCCACAACCCTTCAATATGCTCCCCTCTGACTTGGGTACATTATAACTGCATCCAAATCCAATGGAACACTCTAGGGGAACTGGGTTGTACCCCTTATTTACCAAAACAGTAGCAGGGCAAAGCAATGAGAATGGCCAGGTATAGTATATGGTTTTCACTGGAACATTTCAGGGAACTGTGTTGTATTCCTTATTACCAAAACAGTAACAGCCCCAAACAAGGACAGTGACCGGATGTGTATTTGTTGCCATTAGTCTCAGGAGATATGCTTATCCTTTACTTAAGGAGGAATTTTCTTCTGCACAAGGAATTCACAGCTCTCTATTAGGGGTTACTCTGTCTTAAGAAACTTTTATACTTTTATACATACATACATACATACATACATACATACATACATATATATATATATATATATATATATATATATATATATAAATAATGTAAAATATCATAAGGACAAAATAATACATTTCGGAACAAATTCATAAAAACTGGGAAGACCCAAACATACGGAAACGTTGCACCTAAACATAGCATTGCTTTTCAGACAGCAATAACCAGCTGGCTTTGGGATTTACCGGCTGGGCGATTTTTATTTGTTACGGCTTTCGAGGTTAACGAATTTCTCCTGGACCTTCTGTTCTCTACGGTTCTTCCAACCGTCCTTTCTTGAATGTGTTAATGTGTCACTTCCTTGTAGGAGAGGACTCACCTTTTTATTCTTCCTTGTTATTCCTATTTCATCCTGCTTGGTCTAGAGAGATATATGAGGATGCCAGTCC
>NC_061108.1:108670792-108707020 GCF_015104395.2 Macrobrachium nipponense
TGTTAAAATTACAATGTGAAGTAAGTTGTATTATAGCAGATTCTAAAAGATTTCGTGATAAGACATCTTTTGACCTTGCAGTTACTAAACTACCAATCCAATTTATTCGGTGGTTGTTTTCACTTAAATGAATGAATATTGCATTAGATGTTTGCCCAGTTTTTACAGAATATTTATGCTGGCTTAATCTTACTTCTAAGCCCTTGCTTGACTGTCCGAGATAAAAAGAAGGGCAGTCCATACATGGAATTTTATATATTATGTTGTTGCTTTCCCTGGGGCCATTTTTTTTAACATTCCTTTTAGTATGTTATTATAGGGTAAAAAAAGGTTCACCTTAAAGGCTTTTAACAATGATTTAATGGTTTCAAATCTGTTAGAATAAGGTAAACTAAGAATGTTCTTATCATTTTCCTTTTCCGTGTTTCTTACACTATAAAACTTTTTGTGAGCTTTATTATAACAAATATCTAATATATGTGAAGGATAACATAAATATTTCTCTATTTTTCTTATGCATTCAATTTCTTGATTCAAATATTGGGGACTGACAGAATATTATGCTGGCTTAATCTTACTTCTAAGCCCTTGCTTGACTGTCCGAGATAAAAAGAAGGGCAGTCCATACATGGAATTTTATATATTATGTTGTTGCTTTCCCTGGGGCCATTTATTTTAACATTCCTTTTAGTATGTTATTATAGGGTAAAAAAAGGTTCACCTTACAGGCTTTTAACAATGATTTAATGGTTTCAAATCTGTTAGAATAAGGTAAACTAAGAATGTTCTTAGAATTTTCCTTCTCCGTGTTTCTTACACTATAAAACTTTTTGTGGGCTTTATTATAACAAATATCTAATATATGTGAAGGATAACATAAATCTTTCTCTATTTTTCTTATGCATTCAATTTCTTGATTCAAATATTGGGGACTGACAATGCTCAATGCTCGTAAAAACATAGAAGAAAAAATTGATATTTTGATGTTAAGATGGTGGCCTGAATAGAAATGAACATAAGTTAAGTTGTTGGTTGGTTTCCTATAAATGCTGAATTTACATTGAAATGGTTCTCTATGTATCAAAACATCTAAGAAAGGGAGGCAACTGTCTTTTTCCAATTCTAGAGTAAACTTAATCGATGGTACCTGGTTATTTAATTTTGAGAGTAAATCATTTACATCAATACCAGCAGGCAGAACAGCTAAAATATCATCAATATATCTCTACCACTTTACAGGAATATAAATGATATTAGGTAAGTAGCGTTTTTCAAAGAATTCCATGTACAAGTTTGTTTGTAAAGGTTACTAAGTATTTATCTCTTTATAATCCCTATCTGTCAGTTATACGAGCTTTCTTGTACTGTCAATTCCTCATGCAAGTCAGTTTATCTGCTGAGTAAAGGACATTGAACGTTGAAAGATCTTGCAGAAATGCCGTTGTTTATTTTTCCTTCGTGGCTTATACCTTTATTTATGGATTTATTAGTTCCAAACTTTCGTGATTCAGTTATATATAATGAGGGCCATGTTTACCTTCGCTATTCTGTTTCCTCTTTTGAGATGTGCCATCACTACCTTCTCCAAGTCTCTTGTGGCTGCACATTCGACCAGAATTCGACTAAAGTTCCTGAAAAAGTGCCTTTCTAAACAAGTGCTCCCTAAATCCTTGCTGCCACGCCGTCTAAGAAGGTATGACAATCACCCATTTAATGAATTTAGTGCCATGATGTTGAAACAGCACATAGCAGCTGGCAAGCAAGAAGAGAAAGAAAAATTCAAGGAATTGGAAAAAACAAGGATCTCTTTTAATCATTCCATCCCATCTGATTGGAAGGACTCGCTGCAACAGGAAATTTATGAAAAACTACGTAGGACTACAGATGCCCTGAAAAGGAAACTCGACAGAAAACTAAAAAATCATATTGATAGCAGTGATTGGACTAATTGTGCACGTCAAGATTGTGTTGTAAACCTATCAAGTAAACAAATAAGTGAAAATGTGAGTGCGCTTGGATATTTTTTATCTTTCTTTCTAGAGTGTCAACCTTCTGCTTTAATGATTGCGTCATCCCTAAGTAAAATTGAAAAATATTGTGATCACCCTCAAAATCATGTTGATATAATTAAAGGTATTGTTTACTGTTACGAACCCCAAGAGGTCCACTACAGGTCTGATATTATAATAAACAAAAAGATTCAACACTAACAGTTGAAACTAGGGATACGAATTATAGAAAAGAAAACACAAACAGAACCAAAGGTTGATTTACAAGTCCTATTTAATAATAAAGGTTTTTAAAATAGTAAAAATAGGGAAACAGTGAGGTAATGAAAATACTTGCTGGCCAGTTTTGCAGCTGTCGAAAATCAATGCTCGAAGTGATGGCTTCACAAAGGAGAACTGTGGGACTTCAAACGTCGTCTTGACTCTGTACTGCAGAAAACAATGTCTATCTTGATACTCGAAGGGCAGGAACTCCTCGAAACCTCTTGTAGAACGTTTCTTCTCTAAAGACTTGCTCAACGTCGAAATATCTCTTGTCCACTCCCTGACGACGACTTGACCAGATTCCGATCAAACTCTCGTGCGCCTTCCTCCTCTGTTATCCTTCGTCTGTTCCTTCTTCTCTTATCTCTCTCTGATGATCTCTCACTGATGATTTGATGATCTCTGCTGGTCTCTCACTGATGATCTGATCTCTGATACTTCGTCAGTCGTATATATATATATATATATATATATATATATATATATATATATATATATATATATATATATATATATATATATATATATATATATATATATATATATATGGCGATCTGGGGGCAGGGCCTACCAGCGAACGTCATAGACTCCCGAGATGACAAGAACGTTTTAGAAGGATCTCGACCAAATATTGCATCATATTTCGCACCGTGTTCTGACAACACGTCGACACCTGTTGAGTTTCTGTAGCACACCTGGGGATTCTCGAACCATTATGAGAACAGGCACCTACAACACATGCGTGAATGCTTCCTTGCAGCAGAATTTCTCAAAGAAGATGCGTTTTCCTTTCCTTTAATATGTAAATCCTTGCTATAAAGCTTTATTCCATGACACTTCCCCAAAACAAAGAAAAAAAATGAAATCAACTCCTTTTTTGATTTTTTTTTCTAAAGAAGAAACAGAATTAAACAGCAGGGGAACAATTCTGCATAAGCTTAATCCAGTTAAACACACACTTCTTCATTCACTCAGCTACTCATTCTGAAAAATCTCTAGAGAGGTTATTTCTGAACTCTGATCAAAAACTTCAAAATTCTTAAGTAATTCTGAGTTTTTCCCAAAACTAGCTCCTCTCTGTGACACTATTACTACGGACACGGGAGAAGGCCACGGCACGGGGCATTCTTTATAATTCTGAAGCAAGTTTACATGCATCCACTTTGCTCTATGCTTACCCATATCAATTAAATAATGAAGATTTCCCCTTTTACCTGAAATTGAAAAAGGACCTTCAAACTTATAAGATAAAGAGGGACCTTCTTTCTGGACTAGTACTAAAACTTTATCTCCTACACAGAGATGTCTCTCTTTCGCTCTAAGATCATGTTTCCATTTAGTCTCCCCTTGACTTTCACTTTCATTCTCCTTTGCTAGTTGCCAAGCTTCCCTTAAATTGTTTTTAAAATACTCTAGATTAGTTATGTAGTCCTCACAACCTTTTTTAAGCATTAAGTTGCATTCTAACATTTCCAAAGGACCTTTAGCGGTGTGACCGAAAACCAGCTTGAAAGGACTAAATCCTGTAGTGTTGTTCGGTGCCAACCTTAAAGCTAACACAACAAAAGGTAACTTTTCTTCCCAGTCACATTCAAAGTTACTTCACAGTTTTCGTAAGCAACTCTTAAACATTTTGTGAATCCGCTCCACAATGCCTTGTGATTCGGGGTGGTAAGGTATGGAAGTTACGAGTTTAATGCCTAACTCTTTCATTCTATCCTTGAAATATTTGGATACAAAATTACTACCATTACCACTCTGCATAGTACGAGGCAGACCAAACTTAGAAAAATAATCTAACAAATGTTTAACTACAGTCCTTGCGTTACAGCTTCTTACGGGTATCGCCTCTGGATAGTGAGTTAGTCTATCAATGATTGTTACCAGATATATACTCCCTCCCTTACTTCTAGGCAACGGTCCGACCATATCGATAACTACATTCTCAAAAGGTTTGCCTACTGAAGGAATATTATACAATGGAGGTCTGGGGATTACTTGATTCGGTTTCCCAGCAATTTGGCATTCATGACAGCTTAAAACATACCTCTTTACATCACTCCTCATTTTAGGCCAAAAGTACGCCCTACTAATACACCTGAAAGTTTTTTTTCACTCCCAAATGTCCTTGCTCATCATGTGCTAACTTCAAAACTAATTCACGAAGCTTCCTAGGAACCACTAATTGTTAGGTGATTTCCTCTTTACTACCTGACTTAGGACAAACATAACGACACAAAACTTCGTCCTTTAAACAAAATGTTTCCTTACACACATTATCGAGATCATCATCCAGTTCATACTCAAAAATTCGGGTTAGTGTCTCATCCTCTCTCTGAAACTTGACTAGCTCATCCTTATTCAAAAGGTTAGTGCCTAATTCATCACCGTAACTATTACTTGATTCCACGACATCGACTACGTTACTTCGACAGCTTCACCTTCCATTTGGCTATCACTGTTAACGATAGAGTCAGGTCTCTCAGCAAGTCTATGTCTGTATCTAAACCTGACCTAGTTACTACCATTTCAGGCACTGGAATCTCACTTACAACAGGATTCACATTCTTGGATAAAGCTAAGTCATTACCGACAATAATGTCAACACCATCAACAGGCAAACTGTCAACAACTGCAAGTTTCACTTCTCCTGACACTACCTGACTTTCTAAGTTTAACTTCAACAAAGGACAAAGAACACAAGTGTTAGGAAATCCACCTAACATGACTTTTTCTTCCATATTGATTTCTGCCCTGTCTGGCACACTCTCTTTCCTAATCAGTCAGACAGCAGCTCCTGTGTCTCGAAGCAAGACTACTTCTCTCGAATCTACTCCTCCAAGAGAGGAAACTACACCTTCTGACAGGAATTCACCAAAAAATTTTCACATCATCCCTACTTGACGAAAGGTTAACTACAGACATTGGTTTCTTACTGTCCCTCCTTTCTACTGCACAATTTCTCGCTAAATGCCCTTTCCCATTACATCGGAAACAAGTTAATTCTGAGCCATTAGATGCCACTTTACTCTTACAAACCTTAGACGTATGACCAGGTTATCCGCATGTATAAGGAAGAATAGTCACTTTTACTCGCATTGCTATTACTAGAACTGAAACTTTTACTGCTTTGTACTCTACCAGACAAAGGATCTTTTCGCTTTTACCTACACTTAAGTTATGAGTCAAACTATATTCGTCTGCTAGCCTAGTTGCCCCTGCAAAAGATACTTTTCGCCTATCTTCGATATAAAGCTTAATCTCAGGGGATACGTTATCTTTGAAGTTTTGTTTTCTAACAACACAAAGTTCTTCAAACCAGGTTTTCCGCATGTATAACAGGAATAGTCACTTTTACTCGCATTGCTATTACTAGAACTGAAACTTTTACTGCTTTGTACTCTACCAGACGAAGGATTATTTCGCTTCTTACCTACACTTAAGTTATGAGTCAAAATTATATTCGTCTGCTAGCCTAGTTGCCCCTGCAAAAGATACTTCTCGCCTATCTTCGATATAAAGCTTAATCTCAGGGTATGCATTATCTTTGAAGTTTTCTAACAACACTAAGTTCTTCAAACCATCAAAATCCTCAACTTTAGCGGAAGTTAACCAATCAAAAAACAGCCTTTCTAGCTTCTTACCGTATTCTACAAACCTAATATTCTTGTCCTTTCTCAAACTTCTAAATTTCTTGCAGTATGCCTCGGGTACTAGTCTATATGCGCTAAGAACAGTTTCTTTCACAGTATCATAATAATCACATTCCTCCCTAGACATACAACTATTCACAGTAAGTGCCCTACCACTCAAAACTGACTGTAAATATAAAGTCCACATTTCTATAGGAGAACCTACTCTTTCCATTAACTTCTCAAAACACATGAAATATGTTGTTACGTCTTCCTCATCAAGCTTTGGTACTAATTTCAACACTGCACTCATACCTAATCTATCAGCTTCATTTTCGTTCTCGCCTGTCTGACTGTTATGAGTACTTTGCCTTAACCGAGCAATTTCCAACTCTCTCTTGCTGCATTTTCATTGCCTCTCTCTCTTTCTCTTGCTGCATTTTCATTGCTTCTCTCTCAGCTGCTCTTTCCTCTCTCTCAGCTGCTCTTTCATCTCTCTCATACTTTTTTCTTTCTTTCCTTTCAAAATACTCACGGAGATCATTCCCCTCTAGACCTAGAAGCTTACCAGACTCAACAAACTCTTTCACTAGCTCATACATTCTGGTTCTTTCTATATTCTCCCTGTTTCAATGTTACGGTGCCAAATAGCCTAGAAAGGTCGCCAATATGTTACGATCCCCGAGAGGTCCGCTACAGGTTCGATATTATAATAAACAAAAAGATTCAACACCAACGGTTGAAACTGGGGATACGAATATAGAAAAAACACAAACAGAACAAATGTTTATTTACAAGCTTACTAACAAAGGTAAATGCAGAATGGTTTCTCCTTTTTACATAAAAAAAGGTAAAATCTTACAATGCGTGAACTAGGGAAACAGTGAGGTAATGAAAATACTTGCTGGCCAGTTTTGCAGCTGTCGAAAATCTATGCTTGAAGTGATGGCTTCACAAAGGAGAACTGTGGAACTTCAAACGTCTTCTTGACTTCGTACTGCAGAAAACAATGTCTATCTTGATGCTCGAAGGGCAGGAACACCTCGAAACCTCTTGTAGAACGTTTCTTCTCTGAAGGCTTGCTCAACATCAAAATATCTCTGTCGTCCACTCCCTGACAACGACTTGACCAGATTCAGATCAAACTCGTGTGCCTTCCTCCTCTCTTATCCTTCATCTGTTCCTTCTTTCTTCTCTTATCTCTATCTGATGATCTCTCATTGATGATCTGATGATCTCTGCTGGTCTCTCACTGATGATCTGATCTCTGATACTTCGTCAGTCATTTAGATATGGCGATCTGGGGGCGGGGCCTACCAGCGAACGTCACAGACTCCTGAGATGACAAGAAGATTTTAGAAGGATCTCGACGAAATATTGCTTCATATTTCACGGCGTGTTCTGATGACACATCGGCGCCTGTTGAGTTTTTGTGATACACCTGGGGATTCTCGAACCATCATGAGAACAGGGACCTCCTACACGTGCACAAATGCCTCCTTGCAGTAGAACTTCTTGAAGAAGATGCATTTTCCTTTCCTTTAATATGTAATTCCTTGCTATAAAGCGATTACCAGGACATTTACGGAGCTGCCAATGTTAAGCATGAAAGTAACTTTCCTGCTTGCTATAAGAAAAGTTTGACAGATTTTAAAAAGGACAATACTATCCACATTACAAAAGCTGACCAGTCAAATAGTATAGTAATTTTAGATAAAGCTGACTACATATCACTTATGCAAGCCCTACTGGATGATGATGTGACTAATAAAAAACTAACAAAAAATCCCCTTGATCAAGTCATAAAAAACTTTAATAGCACAGTGAAAAATATCCTTAAAGATAAAACAGAACTACTAGGCAAATTGAGAGTCAAATCTCCTTCGCTACCTTACCTGTACAGATTAGTCAAAACGCACAAAGAAAACAACTCTATGTGGCCTATTATTAGTACTGTTGGTTCAATTTCATATAAACTTTCGAAATATATCACTAAGATCTTGTCCCTGTTACTTAGAACCATCACCGATTCTCATGTATATAATTCTCTAGATTTAGTTAATAAATTAAACAAAATTACTCTTTGCCCCACTGATAGATTCGTTAGTTTTGATGTATATTCTCTTTTTACTAAAGTCCCTATAGACTCTATTTTAGAATATCTTAGTAATGAACTAACTCAGCATGAATTACCTCTACCTATAAATCACATTATTTCACTCACTAGGTTATGCATTTGTGATTGTAAGTTTATATTCAATGGTGAACTTTAACAAATATTTGGCATGGCAATGGGAAACCGTTTATCACCACTCCTCTCAAACTTGTACATGGAATTCTTTGAAAAATGCTACTTACCTAATATCATTTATATTCCTGTAAAGTGGTATAGATATGTTGATGATATTTTAGCTGTTCTACCCGTTGGTATTGATGTAAATGATTTACTCTCAAAATTGAATAACCAGGTACCATCGATTAAGTTTACTCTAGAATTGGAAAAAGACAATTGCCTCCCTTTCTTAGATGTTTTGATACATAGAGAACCATTTCAATGTAAATTCAGCATTTATAGGAAACCAACCAACAACTTAACTTATGTTCATTTATATTCAGGCCACCATCTTAGCATCAAAATATCAATTTTTTCTTCTATGTTTTTACGAGCTTGAGCATTGTCAGTCCCCAATATTTGAATCAAGAAATTGAGTGCATAAGAAAAATAGGGAAAGATTTATGTTATCCTTCACATATATTAGATATTTGTTATAATAAAGCCCACAAAAAGTTTTATAGTGTAAGAAACACGGAGAACGAAAATTCCAAGAACATTCTAAGTTTACCTTATTTTAACGGATTTGAAACCATTAAATCATTGTTAAAAGCCTTTAAGGTGAACCTTGTTTTTCCCTATAATAACATACTAAAAGGAATGTTAATAAAAAATGGCCCCAGGAAAAGCAAGAACATAATATATAAAATTCCATGTATGGACTGCCCTTCTTTTTATCTCAGACAGTCGAGCAAGGGCTTAGAAGTACGATTAAGCCAGCATAAATATTCTGTAAAAACTGGGTAAACATCTAATGCAATATTCATTCATTAAAGTGAAAACAACCACCGAATAAACTGGATTGGTAGTTCAGTAATCGCAAGGTCAAAAGATGTCTTATCACGAAATCTTTTAGAATCTGCTATAATACAACTTACTTCACATTGTAATTTTAATATTAGTCGTGGTCTGTTTCATTTAGACCCTTGTATTTGTAACATGTTTAAGAATGACCTCAAAGATATAATTACAGACTTAAATACAAATTAGTTGCCTTAGAGATATCTTCATTGTATATGTAA
This sequence comes from Macrobrachium nipponense, assembly GCF_015104395.2. NCBI lineage: Eukaryota > Metazoa > Arthropoda > Malacostraca > Decapoda > Palaemonidae > Macrobrachium > Macrobrachium nipponense. The sequence goes on from NC_061108.1 coordinate 108,680,052, forward strand.
ATATGTATATGTGTATATAATATGATATATATGTATATGTGTATATATATATATAGTATATAATATATATATAATTATATATATATATATATATATTATAGAATAATAAAGAAAGAAAGTTCCGTGTTTGTAACTTCTAACAAAATACATCAGAATTCTTTTACCTAGCGTGTAAGGTCTGTCTGAATTTAAAAGTAAATCTTCTTACGTAGCATCATGTGACATTTTTCTCATGGAGATAAAATATTTAATACGAGCCAGAGTTTGGCGTAAAAATTGAAAGGTGAGATGACGTTGGTCCAGACGAAAATGTCAAGAATGTCTGTTTACTTTCCACATCTGAAACTGATTGATTTAATTACATATTTCCATCGAATCACTCAGAATATATCTTTGTCCTATTACTTTATTTCCAAGGACCTGATGCATTCGCATTTTGAAAACTATCTACCGTTTTTGCATATCTCCATGAATGTATTATACATGTCCTAGGAACACACACACCACACACACACACACACACACACATATATATATATATATATATATATATATATATATATAAGCACTACCCCAATATCCCTAGAAAACTATCATCGAGAATAAATTAATGACACTGGTCTGCGGCACATTTATATCATAACAGTGAATCGTGAATGATCTCCCTGTAAAAAAAAATCAACACTGTCACATAATTAGTCGCTTCACGTTCGTTAAGAGAGGGCTCACAGCAATCCGTTAATCTTTCCTTATAAATAGTGTAATTCTCCTTTTTTTTTTCTTTACACTTAACCTCCTCCTTCCTTTTTATTACGGCCTTTCCTTTCCATTTCATAAGCGCTGCACTTTCTAGGCCTTTCTTTTGTCTTACCTCCAAAAACTTCCTCCTATACACTTTTCAGCATCTTATCTTCCACATTCACTATTTTTATTCTTTCTTCTGGAACTTCCTCCTATACACTTTTCAGCATCTTATCTTCCACATTCACTTTTTTTATTCTTACTTCTGGAACGTCCTCCTATACACTTTCAACATCTTATCTTCCACATTCATTATTATTTTTCTTTCATCATACTATTTGTCTTTCTGTCTCGCTATATTCCTCTTATCAGTCTCTAAAGTTTGAATTTAAAGGCTAAACTAGAAGAAAAGAGATTATTCAAATTATATGACATTTTATTTCAGACCAAACGAAAAGGTAACAGCACGTTCTCTTAATATTAAGAAGGACATTCTACAAAGGTAAGCTTAGAGAGAGAGAGAGAGAGAGAGAGAGAGAGAGAGAGAGAGAGAGAGAGAGAGAGAGAGAGAGATATCACAATTGGGTTATCAAAATTCAAATGATGATTAAAACTTTTTACTCCTAAATGCATTTTACTACTAGGTGAGAGTTCTCCTTTAGCCGCTTCTCTGGTCCATCGATTTTAAATAAATTTTTTCCAAAAAGTTTACTTTTCTCGTAAATCGCTCAAAGTGCAATTGTCGATTATTTAAAATTCGCCTCTCATTGTTTGACTTTGGCACCTTCTACAGTAGACTTTCTTCGACAGAACAGTAAAAATAAAAAATATATTTTACTGCATATTTCTATGTCCTTAATTTCCGTCACTTTAAAAAAACTCATTGATAACAATACTTTACGCCAAAGCTGTTTTGCTGTCGGTTAATACAGTTGCAAATTACTGTTTGTTGTTCTGCCAAGGATCATCTCTACGAACATTCGTGTCTTAACTCTTTTGATTTTCTCTCTGGTTTTTAATGATACATAAAGCCAACTTATGGTCGTAGCAAAAATACTGAGTGTTCAATTTACTTCATTCTTCTGTTGGGCGTATGGAAACTGCTCAATTCCCGAGGCAATGACTCTTTCATACATTTACTTGATGTAAACTCTGCATTACTCAAACTCTTCTATGTATAGGATATTGCAGTCATTGTTTGAGACACCTATTTTGTTTCTAATCTCACAGTTCAACCAAAAAGACCCATCCTCTGTTGAATACTTTTTAACATCTTCGTATCATATTGCTTCTGATTGGAGAGAGAGAACGTTTTTATCCTTATAAAAAATTTCTCTTCTAACAAAAACTCAAGTAATGAGGTATTCCGTCCCCTTACCAGATTATTCAAAACTGGGTATAAATATGTTTTAAATCCTTGAAAGTGCAAGTTAATTTTGTCATTACCGTTCGATACCGAGTTCAGAAAAAAATTTATTTCGAGAATGTTCCATCCGTCTAAGAGACAAAGATTTTAATTTCCCTTCAGGGAGTCAAGGTACGTCATGAGGTGAATTTTAAGGATTTTCTCTCGCATTTTCTCTGTACTTCACTGATTCGTTTAACCTTCGTCATCTTAAATGCACTATCAACACAGTCCTCTAAAATCAAATGCCATATATCAATATCTGCATAAGGAATGACAGAATAATATAGAAATAAAACGGTGAATATAACAGTATAGAACAGATACGCAAACCACTAAATTCTACGAATGACGAGTTGGAAGAAAGAAATTAAAAGGGTGGGTATAAATGTAGAATATAGATATATAAATGACGGTAATCCACGCAGAAAAAAATGTAAGAATTATATAAAAAGTTCAATATTAATAGAATATAAATATATAAAGCGCTGGAAATACTTACATGACAAAATGGAAGGAAGACGAAATTCGAATTCCCCCCCAAAAAAACTGTAGGTATGCTAATGCATCAATACTGGCGTCAAGTCACTTGTTGCCTGGAAGAAACGGGAAATTCAATTAGAGATGAGTCCTTTCAGTTCTTCGTCTTTCGAAATTCTTTGCTTTGTCTCCTAATTAAACGGATTGTTTGAATGTATCTCGAAAAGCTTTTAAGACTGCAATTTGTTCACGGTTTTTCTTTTCCTTTTTTTTTCTTGTTCTTACTCTTTTCCTCAGGTATAATGGGCGCGCTTTCCATCTTAATTAAGGTTGCCATTTGGAATACTAAAGTAGTTTTTGCATTCTTATAGCTTTTCTGCTTTTGCTTTCCTGAACGTCATTTATTCTTCTTGACTTCCACTAACAAAAATGTTTCAAGTGTTTTACCATAATAACAATATCTTAACTTACTTCCAGCAAGTGTGTTATTTAAGTAAAAAAAATAATGATGATACATATTTATCTACAGTGAATACCGGTGTTCTTTACAATGAGGGATTGTAAAAGTTTATCAGATTATTCAGTTTCGATTATGATTTATCGAAAAGGAAGGATTTTAAAAGCTAATAAAAATTTTCCATCGTTATTATGATTTATCGAAATGGAAGGATTTTAAAAGCTAATAAAAATATTCAATCGTGATTATGATTTATCGAAATGGAAGGATTTTAAAAGCTAATAAAAATATTCAATCGCGATTATGATTTATCGAAATGGAAGGTTTTTAAAAGCTAATTATAATATTTAATTTCGATTATAATTATTAAGAATAATAGTCATTTGCATCAGATAACATTCTGAATCCGTAAGAACAATTAACAGAGGAAAATTATTCAAATTGTGTCTGGAGATTCTGTACAATAATGGCGGTCCTAAGCCGAGATAAATATCAGCAGTTTCCAGGGGAGGCGCGAGCGCTAGGGAAAAATGAATAAAAAATTCTCTAATTATATTCGTTATTCTCTTAACAAAAGTGAGGAACTAATATTCAGAAGTTTATGAAAAAATGCAATAGTATCGCCTTATAACGTTACTTTCCTAGAGTCTACTACCTTAGTTAGGCTTGTTGGGCTGACAATGTTTTGTAATTATTGACTTCCCTCCCTATCCCTCGAAAACCTTTCTTTTTCTCTTTTTTTTTTCAAGTCTGGGAGGGAACTTGACTCACATATGCAAGGGGGGCGTGGAAGAAATGACCGACTCTTAGAGGGGGGCGTTATCATATAAAGGTTTAGAACCACTGATCTATACTTTCACGGCTGTTATTCTGTAAAAAAAAAAAAATGGCTTTATTTACGAGGAAAACGATCACTGGCAAAACATTGGAATTCTTGCGTTGCTCTGATTTCTCTCGGGATGCAAGACCATAGATTGCTGTCAGCGAACAATGGAAATGAATAATCCAAAGACGAGAAAACAGCCACCACCATCAACTGTAAACCTTTCTCAGTTCTTTCAGTTTTATGCTTCTCGGAATTTCAGGTAACATGGCACGTGTACCATCTCTCTTCATTTTGATTCCGGTTTTACGCGAGGGGAAGGAGACTTACAAAGAGTGAATATTTTTTTTTTTTAGCATTACTGAAAAGGGCCATTATGGAAGGTGAAAATGTTTTCAGTTACTAATGGTCGTATAGAGGTAATTTTAATTTGTTCGTTCCTATGTTTGTGGTGTGCCACTTTATCATAAAGTACCAATGGCTCACACTCATGGATCAATAATGCAATTATTTCTCCTAACTGAAAATGGATAATTAGATAGTTTTCTAGTCTTTTATATCAATTAGTTTTTTGATGATAAAATTTCCTATTATATAAAAGTCGCTTATATAAAAGTGCTTGTGAGGTTAAAATCAACGACCTCACTTAACAAACGTGGTCTTTAAACAGGCGCTGTTGAGCTAAAACTCTATCAGGTTTTTGAGACCAAATGTAATACGTTATCCCTTTATCAGCTAATTAACGAGATACAACACGCGTGAAATGTTCGGGAATGTGAGATAGTGCGTGTCCTTCAGAGAGAGAGAGAGAGAGAGAGAGAGAGAGAGAGAGAGAGAGAGAGAGAGCTAAGCTTCAACAGAATAAGAATTTCCCTGAATTTCCAAGATTCATTTCGTAAAATGTACTATTCAATTAGAGTTCCCAAATATCTCGTGATGCTGCTTTTCTACCTATTTATATTTTGCTTGCTTTAAAGTGTTTCTAATCATCTGTAACTATTCTTTTGATACGATAACATTTAACCGAAGATGTTTGGCAAGTCTACATACAATGTTTATTTCTGGTATTTCTGATTCTGCAATTGTATCTTGATATTATTCATATTTTCTGGATTGAGTGTCTATCGTTTGCAATTCTTCATAGACTTCATCTAAACCGTTCCTCTGTTTAATAATATAGGCGACCTTAGAAGTATGAGACCGCGTTGGAGTTCGGGGGCTTAATCCAACAAACATCAGTAACAATTGATTAAAATGCAGTTTTACCAAGAAACTTTTCGCGGCCTTCATTTTAGTCTATGTTTTTACTTGTAAAAATCCCGTGTAAAAGCTGCTAATCCAGAGATGACAGGGAATTTTAGTCTATGTTTTACTTGTAAAAATCCTGTGTAAAAGCTGCTGATTCAGAGATGACAGGGAATCTTAGTCTATGTTTTTACTTGTAAAAATCCTGTGTAAAAGCTGCTAATCCAGAGATGACAGGGAATAACTTCCTTTCTTGACTGTTGTTGTCTTTTAACCTTTTCGGTTTCCATTTACGTGAGCGTTATCACTTTAAACACTTGAGGTTCCCCCCTGGAGTTCTAAGAGAAGCTCCCAAGAGGGGGCCCTTCAGGCAAACTTGGTTTTCCAGACAACTTCAGAAAGACACCCTCTCTGTAGAACAATGGTCCCCTGGGAAGATCCAACAGTGGACCCATCTACTAAAAAGGAACCCCTTCCTATACTCCCAGTGGAATCCCCCTGATGACCGACTCTAATGTTAAAATCTAATTCACTAGAGGACTAAAATCAAAATGCACATGACACAATTACCTCCTTGCGAGAGAATAAAGTTATCAGTTTTTTTAATGAGGTCGAGTGACTGACATGGATAGTCTTCTAGAAAGTGTCCCGTCTTCTTTGTCTTTGGAGGGGGCCAGGCTTTTAGGGGGTTAGTGTCGTCAGTCCACTTCATGTGGTGCACTGAAGGCATTACTATTAAGGTTGTCTGCAGCGTCCCTGCGGTCCTTAGCAGCGTTCACTTTTTAGTCTCTTACTTTGCTTTCATCCACTGTCTTGAGTGCTCAGTAGCTGAAAGTGTCTCATTGCTTTGCTTTTTAGCCAAATCTTCGCAAGTAAATTCATTCCTTTTCTGTGAGTTTTATCTAAGATAGTTTCGATATCCTCGTAGCATCAGGAAAACCATGATATACCACCGAGCCGGTCTCAGTCACATTTCTCTCAGATTACTTGGTTCGGAGTAAGTTTCTTCCCCGCTAATGGAAAGCTGCAGAACTTTCTCTCTGTTTTACCAGTTATTTTCTCCAGATTCTTTCCACACCGAGGAAGACAATTATATTGTTTTCTTTCCTTCTCCCAATTTCCCTTTACAAAGAAAAGCCGGATAGATATGGTCCATAAAATGTCCTCACAACTTTTTGCCTAAAAACCTCTACAGACAATGGATGCTGCTATCATGATATATGCATTAAAATTCGAAGTTATGATGCAATAAATCTAGAAATTAGAGCATAAGAATTACAGATTAATTTTGTTTTCCTTTCGGCTTTAATCTTTTCCAAACATTTAAATGGAAGCAGCGAAGCGTTGCTGAAATGATAAACTCAGAATATCATTATCCGGTGGAGAGAGAGAGAGAGAGAGAGAGAGAGAGAGAGAGAGAGAGAGAGAGAGAGAGAGAGAGAGAGAGAGAGAGAGAGAGAGAGAGAGAGAGAGAGAGGTAGGACTCATTTCCGATATAATGCAAAACGTTTTTCTGATTTGAGATGTTAATCATTACTTTCACCAGTTTTAAAGCAAATCTCGGTGTTGAAAAGTGATAGGTAAATAAAGGTAAAATTACCAGTGAACAAATATGGTAACAAGTATACAAAGGCTGAAATAAATTCCAGAGAATAAAATGCAATACGCAACGATTATTACATTTTACATACGGAAGAATTCTACTATACTATACAGTAGTTCTTCTCTATTTATAAGGAAGAACTATACATAGAGCATTCTTCCATAAATATATAAGAACTCCTCTGAATACATAAAAATATAGAGAAACTTAAAAATCTGTAACAGGCACACAAGATGAGACTGATCACCCTGAAGCAAACCGTATTTTTAGGGAAAGGGAACAAAATGGCCAATTAAGAAGAAATAAAACTAATTAGGTAAAACTCTAAATAAATGGGAAAATGAAAGGATAATTAGGCAACAGAAACAGATCCGACTATTAAAAAGGTAGACAGAAAGAAAATTGAAATAAAACCAGGGGAAACTCACAATACAATAAGAAAGAACACAGGATAAATGAAGAGCAATTTTTCGTCCTCATTCCACAACAAAAACAGATTTATATAAAAGAAAAAGACAAAGACGTTACCTTATTATGATCATTGCACGCACGACCCCGACCCCTACAAAAAAACGACTAATACCTCTCTCATTACAACGAGCTGGTATTTATATGCACTTTAACACTGCTGTCATTATATAATTCTACTTGTTTTAGTTAGTTTGGGGTTTATATGATTCACAACCTGGTTCATCTTACATTTTTCACTGGCAAGCTTTTGTTTTACTTTATTCGAGGAGGATATATATAGCACAAGAATAGTATACAATGTTTCCCTACGAAAGGAAGTAGTATGAAATGAATAATTAAATCAAAATACTAATGGATAATCGAAAATGTACGTTTGGAAGGTTATTATATTGATGGATTTCAGAAGTTATAATTGGTAAACAAGGACTTTTAAGTTTAAATGTTTTATAGAATGTATTTTCTTTACCGTTTTGTACTTCAAGTTAAAAGTTTCAACTTATCAATGGATAATTAATTGCGTATTGGTTTTGCTTTGTACGTGGCGTTTTTGTTTCTCAAAAAGATATTTAATAGAAGGTTGTTCAGCTTCAGATTATAATATGTCATTACTGGAGAATTTCCATCCATCCGTTATCTTCAGTTGCTGAAAAGCTGCCCTTGAATCATTTTCATGCAGATACTCACTAGCCTTTGCAAGGTTGCCTACAGGAAACAGTAACTTACGGAAAAGCCCTTTAAGTTATTGTGCAATAGTTGGTATGGTACCCTGAGCACCGTATCATGGCTTAAGACTTCATACTATTTCACTGGGAACCGACGACGTAAACTGAGTTTACATAATAATAAGATAACCTACTTGTGGTAGGGGCTCACAGCTTTATCTGGTAAAAGTAATAACTTGCTGTCTACAGTGTTCCAGTTGTATTAAATTCGGGAAAATGCGAGAAGTAATATCCCGTCTTTTTCATATGACTCTACAAAAGTTACTAGTCAAGTTCACAGCTGGCGTCGTTATGCGCAACCTTTTTCTTTTTCCGGTTGCTAATTAATTTTCTTGAGTTTTCCATTTTTTATTCTTGGTATGAAAGCGCGGTAAAGCCAATTAGAATGGTTATTAATCTACTTTGTATAACTTTCCTTCCTCTTGTTCCCAAACTTTTTTTTTTTTGAAACTTTTATAATCTTGTTTAATCCGTACTGGTGATATCACTTCGAGCATAGCCAAGACCTACGAATGAATAAATAATAAAATGGGCCATTTTACTTGCTAATGAGTTTGGTAAAACTTTCTTCATCATTAAAATTTCGGATAACTTGACAAGGAACTAAAGAAAATCATCTTAGAATAATAATAATAATAATAATAATAATAATAATAATAATAATAATAATAATAATAATAATAATAATCTCAGTTATCCTTCCTACGTGTTTCTCTTGTGCTTCCTGGGAACACATAGGAATTTTACACTCTTCTCACCAACCTACCAATGCCCATTCTTTCGGCTTGATTAAACCATCTCAGAATACTCTCATCTCTTCTTTCAACTAGGCTAACGTTTTCCACGTTCTATTTCTGTGAATTGAATTGAATATAGAATATAGGCCAAAGGCCAAGCACCGGGACTTACGAGGTCATTCAGCGCTGAAGGTTAAAGGTGTAACAAGAAGAAAACCTCGCAAGTTGCGCCATGAAACAATAAGAGGGTGGAAAGTAAGATAGAAGAAAGAGAATATGAAAGGCGTTACAGTAAAAGGAACGAAAGGGGTTGCAGCTAGGGTCCAAAGGGATGCTGCAAAGAACCTTAAGTAACGCCTAAAGTGCACCGCATAAGGTGCACTGACGGCGCTATCCCCTTAAAGGGGAATACTTCTGTGAATCTCCACATTTCATTCAATCGGTTCTTTTCACATTACTCATATTATTTAAACCATATAACTCAGTAGCCTCAACTGGTTTCATTTAACCTGCATTGCGAACACGCGCTTTTCCTCCCTGAAGCAGGGTTTACGAATAAACCTTCCCTTATAATTCCAGCCTTGGCTTCCATAGACAGTCCCAGCTTCCTGACAGTTTTTGGCACATACCCTGCTACCTCCTTTTCTTCGCCTAATTTGTAACACTTCTCCCATCCTGCTATCATATGATTATTTACGCCCAAAAATAAAAACTACTGTTTCTATTCTTCCACGTCCGAACTATTTATCCTAAAGTCCTTGATCATTTTCAGATTTTGATTTTCATCCTTCTTGGTCTCTTTACATTCCTCTTGATCTTTTGATCGTAATCTTCCTTCTGTCTTTCATTTACATATAAGACAGTACACAGTAAATGGTTTTTCTCCAAAGAATTTCTTCATTCTTGGTCCCATCATGAATCATTTTAATTCCCCCATTCCACTCATCTTGAAAACATGAACAACCCTTGCTAACCATAATACCGTGTCCTGGAATTCTACACACTTCACGGACTCCTTCCGATCCTGTGTCTTTAACTGCCGACCATTTTTCATCCCTTTACTCCAGACTTGTTTTGGATATTTCCTTCTTTTCATGGTCAAATTAGGGCCATGAGATCTACATTATCACGCCTTCTTCTGCACCTTCCTGTCCACTTTAAATTTTGCTTCAACAAAATGACGTAATGTACCTCCATCCGTTTCTCTTATCAACATCATATTCATCAAGTTACTTTTCCACCTGATCTACATTTAATAAATAATTTGACACTCCAACGCTTTAATGAAAAAAGTTTTTTAGGGCCATATCAAATATAATCCACTGGAAAGGAAACCTAATACAGTCTTCCAGTTGGATATAGTATAAGGAAACGGTATCAACAATTGTTTGTGAAACTCTGGTGTAAAACTAAAGATAACCCATGACAAAATTAACTTTAGAACGATCGTTACACTACGATTCGTCCTGTTTATTTCCTCGACTGTGTCTTAATAATATGTTGTTTTGTTAAGCCAATACAATGTTCACTGGAATAAATAGACATTCCTAACAGGAATGACTAGCTGTTCCAATCTATTAACAAGCTTTAAGTGGACACGAATCTTAAAACAATTGTGCACTTCCGCTTCTAAATACCTCTACGGAAAGACACTTTTAAGTAACACGTTATTTTGAGCAACACGAACCATAATTGATTGTGTTAAATGTCAATTCCGCAAATACCAGAATACCAGAAAAGGTTACATATAGATGCGTCATCATACTGCTGAATCGACACAATCTGAAATTCCTTGATTAAGTCCACCTTTCATTTCTCATCTGTACGTATTTCCCTCATTTATTCTTAGTCATGTAAATTTATTTTATAATAGGATAACAATTGTCATATATATATTATCATATATATATATTGACAATTGTTTTTATATACACAATACCATCCAGTATTTCCCTCATCTATTCTCAGTATATCTTTTTATAATAGGGTAAACAATTGTCAATTAGATATATATATAATATATATATATATATAATATATATATATATTATATATATATATATATATAAAACAATTTGTCAATACTATATATATTAGGATATATATATATATATATATATATTTGACAATTGTTATCCTATTATAAAAGAAATTTACATGACTGAGAATAAATGAGGGAAATACGTGTAATGGTAATTGCTGTATAGCAAAGAAAGTTAAAGGAAAGGAAAACGCATCTTCAAGAAGTTCTGCAGCAAGGAAGCATTCGCGCAAGTGTTGGAGGTGCCTGTTTCTCATGATGGTTCTAGAATCGACAGGAGTGTTGGGAAACTTGACAGGCGCCGACGGGATGTGAGGAACACTGCGATTTCTGATGTAATACTTCGTCGAGAAACTTTTAAATCATTCCCGTCGTCTAGGGAACCTGTGACGCTCGCTGGTAGCTCTGCCCCCAGAACGCCGTATAAATACAACAGACGAAGTAGGAGAAGGCAGATCATAAGTTAGTCACAGAGTAAGAGATCATCAGTAAGAGCCACAGATCATATTATCAGTGAGAGATCAGCAGCAGAGATCATCAGAGTGAGATAAGAGAAGAAGGACGAAGGATCAGTGGTTACGAACTCCCTTTGTAGGAGGAAGTTCGTAACTGGTTCTTTTATTTTAATCTTAAATCCAAGGTGGACCCAAAAACAAATCAGGTATGGGCGAGGAAGGATCAGAGACACAGCAAAAAATCCTCACAATTTTTATTACACAATAAATATACGTACACTGATGGCTCACAAAAAGTAATAAATAGACAAAACACGAAAGGCCATCAAATAAACTCAAAGAGTCACCTATAACTAAAGCTAAACCCTAATCATAGAGAGAAACAAATTTTTATCTAAGGGACCCAAATTAATTTACCCACCACGCTAACCTATTACTAAATAGAAAGGAAAGAAGTGGAAGACATACAAAAATGAAACAAAACAATCCTACCTAAGACATAACAATCTAAACCTTAATATACTATGAAACACTTTAGAATACCATATAATTATACACTCCAAGGTGTAGCAAAAAAAATACACACAGATTGGTCCTATGACACAGACCAGTACTAATACAGACGAGCCATATATTGCTCAAAAAAATGCAGTCACAGAACGTCACTCCCATCAGAAGAACTGCACTTAAAAATCGTTGGTGGATATACACACTTAGTCTACGACTCGCCAAAGATACAGGGGATGTTCCTCTTACCTGAGAGAAGACACCCTACTTGCTCCAACAAGGCCACTCTGGTGCTGATACAGTGGATACATCCATGAATGACGAAAAAGGCTCTCGACCAGAACCACACAACAACTGCCAACGCCAAGATTTAAGACAGTAGCCACTTAAATCACAGTTGCACGTCGTACTCCTACATGTAGCTTCACGTGCATAACTGCCTTTCACATTAAGCAGCAGCTCAATGACAGCAGATGTTCTCAAGAGAACAAGCGAGAAATCTTCAGAATAGGACGTTATATATGTATAATCCACAACAGCAGACAGATCAGCAGCTCCAGAGTCCTCAACGGCCTTGAACTAGACTCTAGAATACTTTGGGAGAGTCACAAGTCACCTCTCCTTACCACACTCCCAGTCACCATAAAGAAAAATAATCAGAGTTACAAATTTGGCAAGGAAGCAAAAACACTGAGGAAGGCCGCACTTCAAACTGCACTCAATAGATGGCGCCACAAAACTTAAGCTTTTTTTCAACCAAAGCAAATTAACAGTACATTTAACCAAATGTATACTAAACGTAAAACAAATAGCAAAATACCTAACTTAACTTAGTTTTACAAAATTGCAAACAATAGAAAAATAAAAGCCATCAGTGCAAAAAGGCAAAACAAAGAGATTTTACTTTAAAATTACGTTACGGCCTGACACCTTCCTCCTCAACAAAAAAAAAAAATAAATTTGACTAAACAGGAAAATTAATTTTTTTTTTTTTTTTAACCTTAATACGAAAATATAAGGTAAAGTAAACATGACAAGCAAAAACACTCACACTAGGACTACTTAATCTAACTGGTCCCCCCCCTCGCCAAAAAATAAACAGGGAACTCCGGGATTGCACATAAAATAAAGCAAAAACAAGCCTTAGGATACATTAATAGCCTATACACCATCTGAAAAGAAAATTAGAAAATCAGGAACGGCATAACAGGCCAACCACTTTCACATCCTAGAAAGTGCATCGGGGATCTTGTTGTCCACTCCTTTTATATGTTGGAAGACCAGGTTATATTCCTGAAGGAGAAGTGCCAATCGCAGAATCCTTTGATTCGCTCCCTTCATCTTATTTATGAACACCAGCGGGTTATGGTCCGTCAACACTTCAACCTGGAAAGAACTAGATAAAAAAATCAAAAAAATGGGATACGCTCTTCACCAGAGCCAAAGCTTCCTTCTCTATGGTAGAGTATTTTCTTTCAGCCGGGAGTAACTTTTTACTGAAATAAGATACAGGGTGCATTTCCCCTCATCACTCTCTGAAACAGAACTCCTCCAATGCCACGTCACTGGCATCCACTGCCAAAATAAAAGGTTTATTAAAATTGGGAGAGCTAAGAATTGGTTCAGAGACTAATACCGATTTCAAATTAGAAAACGCTTTTTCACACTCTGAACTCCACAAAAACTTAGTATTCTTTTTCATAGATTAGTTAAAGGCGGGCTGGCGATGTCAGCAAAATTCTTCAGGAACCTCCTATAATAACCTAACATACCAAGAATTTTGCGGACACCAGGACATTACACGGTTTGAGGAAGGTTGGCTATAACCTCAATATTAGCATGTTTAGGAGCAAACTTCCCCAAACCAACCTCATGACCAAGATAGGTCACTACAGCCTTACCAAACTCACACTTGTTTGATATTTACAACCAAACCAGCCTTTCGTAAAACCTGAAACAGTTTTCTTAACCTTTCAACATGGGTTTTCCAGTCCTGACTGTATACCACCAAGTCTTCAATATATTTATTTCGGTACCCTCCAGCCCGCATATCACCTATTCATAAGGCGCTGGAACGTACAAGCTGCATTTTTTAAACCAAAAGGCATCACCTTACATTCATACAACCCATTGAGGTGACAAATGCCGAAATCTCACGGGCCCTGTGAGACAATGGCACCTGCCAGTAACCCTTCAATAAGTCTAATTTAGTTACAAACTTGGCATTCCCTATCCGGTTCCTATTAAATCCTCAATCCGGGGAAGAGGGAAACTGTCACTCTTGGTTACCTGATTAACTCTACGGTAGTCAACACACATTCTATATTACCGTCAGGTTTCTTTACCAGAACTATAGGAGAAACTCCACGGACCTTGAGCTGGGTTGAATAAGATCATGGGTCAGCATATACTGTACCTCCTTCTCAACTACTTTGGCTTTTTCTGGGTTCAGGCGGTAAGGAGCCTGCTTTACTGGACGAGCGTCACCTACCTCAATATCATGTTCAAGCCATGAAGTAAGCCCTGGGAGTCTCTCTAAACACTTCTGGAAAAGACTATCAAACATAAAACATGTCTTTCTTCTGGACTTCATCCAGATGCTCCAACAAAACATTAGCCTTATTAAAAATTTCAACATTTGTTCTTAAATTCTCTACAGATAAATTCTCTACAGATACATGGTTATCAACATTATTATTAAATACAGTAGCTAGAGGACATGGTATTTCATAAACAATATTTAATGGATCTGGATTTCTACCTTCATATTTCTTTTAATCTATTTAATGTGAAAAATTCTACTCTTTCTAGTAGAACCTGGAGAATCTAATTCATAATTAACGTCAGACACCTTTCTTATTACCTTCCATGGACCTTTAAATCTGGTTTCAGAAAACTATCAGAGTCCATATCTAAAACCAGAACCAGATCTCCAGATTCGAAAGAACGACTTAATGCCTTGCGATCATAGAATGCTTTCATACAAGCCTGGGAAGCTTGCAAATTATCCTGGCAAACTTCCAGGCACCACTCAATTTATTTTTCAAATTAGATAAAAATATATTTAAATTTTGAATTTGTTTTCGTCCCCCAATCAACACTTCAAATAACACTTCCAAAAGACCTCGAACCTCATGACCATACACCAATCTGAAAGGAGAAACACCAGTAGATTCATTTGGGTGAGTTCTTAATGCAAATAAGCATAAGGTAGTTCCTTATCCCAACTACTCTCCCTTTCGTAACAGTACTTACCAATTATACTTTTTAAGGTTTGGTGGAACCTTTCCACAACCCCTTGACTTTCGGGATGATATGGGACACTGGTGATGTGCTGAATGGCCAGTTCAGCACACCTGTCCTGAAAGTACTTGGAAGTAAAATTTAGTACCGCGATCTTGATTGAATGTACAAGGTAACCCATAACGACAAAAATATTCTACTAACTTCTCCCAGACAGCTTTTGACGTTACTTTCCTAAGAGAAAGCCTCTGGGAACCGAGAAGCCCTCTATCCATCACAGTTTAATAAATACATATATCCCGATGGGTTCTAGGTAAAGGACCAACAACATCAATGACAATCTCTGCAAATGGTTCACCAATTACAGGGATGGGTTTTAACGGAGCCTTTCGCAATACCTGATTGGGTTTACCCATGACCTGGCACGTCTCACAAGTTCGCAAGAACTGTTTAATACACCTTCTCATATTAGGCCACCAAAATAGCTTGTTAATCTCTTAAAAGTTTTTTGTTACCCCAAGTGTCCCGAGAAAGGGATACTCATGAGCTAACTGCAGCAATTCGTCTCTGAATTGTTTAGGTACTAAAATCTGCTTATGGTACTCAGAAGATTCCATAAGAGCAGAACGACTTAATCTATACAATAATCCTCTCTCTGATACAAAACATGGCTTAGAAACATCATCCCCCTCAGTTATTTCCACATCAAATTCATCATGCTGAGCTCTTATAAAATCAGCCCTATTCCATGCTCTAACTACCTTACTACTATCACTACTTCCTACAGACTCGAGCCTTCCTACTGCTACATCTACTTGTACAGGATCTAAATGTAAATCCTCTCCGTCCATCAAAGAGGGTTACGCCCTTTTCTCTGGGAGCGAGTAGTTACAGCAATTGGTAATTTATTTACGGTTAAAATGGGGAACAATTCTTGTCCCTCCACATTACAGTCATTTCCTAGGATACCATCTATCCCAGGAATAGGTAGTTTTTTATCAACAATGGCCAGATTAATATTCTTTACAACACCAATATGTCAATCTCTCCTTCAACCACAGGAGCAGACACAACAGTGTCAGGAAAACCACTTAAAATAACATAGTTAGCGATCTTCACATCAAGAGGTAACCTACTTCTCAACAATAAAGATCGAGCAGCACCTGTGTCCCTCAAAAATTTGACATTTATAACTTCCTCCTCAAATCTCAGCTTACCTGGCCAAATATGCTTATTAAATGACAGTCACATGGGGGAATCTTTCTCTTTATTACCTTTACCATTTTCTTCATTCTCTACAGAATGTTGAGAAGCCTTAACTTGATTCACCAAAGCAATGGGAGAGGTAGCCTGCCTCTAAATAATTCTGACGAGCAAAATACCTAGCCTGGGTATGTCCTGTCTTGTTACACCAGTACAGGTTCTATTACTTCCCACACTACTAGTTATAGTACGACTAGGATGAGCATTATCAGTTTTTGCAAAATTCCTATTCACAAAATTACCACCGGGATTACTTATTGGTTGATTTTTGACCTGAAAATTAAAATTAGAATTTGCTTTAGAGTTAGCCTGAAAATTAGAATTATTTTGGTTAAAGAAAATTCTCTTTCTACTCTCCCCGTTACCCTTGATCACAGGGAAATTACCCCTGAAGTTTCTCAGTACCAACCTTATGGTCCATATATATTCATCACTCAACTGAGCAATTCTGGGAAAAGAGGTCACTTTCAAATCTTCTAAATGCACTCTTAACTCTTTAGCACAGGATTTCTTAAAATCTTCAATCAATATCAATTCCTTCAAGGCCGCCAAAGTAGTTACTTGGCGACTCTTGAGCCAGTCATCAAAATGCTCCTGCTTTACACGGGCAAATTCCACAAAAGTCATGTTCGGGGTTTTGTTAAAATTCCTAAACCTCTGCCTGTAGGCCTCGGGAACCAAATCATAAGCTTTTAATATCAAAGCTTTCACTTTCTCATAATCCCGAGATACTTGCTCCTCTATGGCATTATAAACCTTCTGAGCCTTGCCCAGCAAGCGACATTGAATCAACACTGTCCAGACCTCCTAGGCCAAGACAACCTGGAAGCAACCCTTTCAAAAGGAGCCTTAAAGAATTCAGGCACGTTCTCCTCAGTAAAACAAGGTACAAGTTTTAGAGCATCCCCAAAACTAAACTTTTCCCCGGTATCTTCACGGATGGGGGTACTCACACACTTCCTACCTTGCTGGAGCTTGGCCAACTCTAACTCCATACCAAGCATTGCTCTCTCATGTGCTCTGATTCTCTCCAACTCCTCGAACTCTAACTTCTTTAGCTCCAACATGCTCTGGAAATCCTTTACTAGTGGCTCATTTTCCACTTTGACCGAACGAGTAGGAACAGCTGGACCAACATTATCAGTACGAGGAACTCGCTCAGTCTGACTTTTACCATCAGGCAGACTGCCGTACCCTTCAAAAATCACTCCACAGTGGGGCAGATCCTGAAAAAGACTCAATCCCGGAGCCCCTTCTACATCAGACTCACTCATGCTTTCACTAATTAATTCATCAGCAGTTTGTTTAAGTTCACACAGCCTATTCTTTACCAACTTATACACATCCTTTTTCAATTCCCTATTTGTTTAAAGAATGCCAACCACCTAGCACAAGCTTTCAAATTTTCTTTAGTCAAAGCACTCAAATACCTAACACAATCCTCAGAAGCTAAATATTCAGCAGGGTTAAACTCTACATCATC
Source organism: Macrobrachium nipponense (assembly GCF_015104395.2). Classification (NCBI taxonomy): domain Eukaryota; kingdom Metazoa; phylum Arthropoda; class Malacostraca; order Decapoda; family Palaemonidae; genus Macrobrachium; species Macrobrachium nipponense. The sequence goes on from NC_061108.1 coordinate 108,697,728, forward strand.
CATAGTGAAAAGGAAAAGAAGGAAGGTGATGAGGCGAGGCACAACAAAAATAAATACTGAAAAATCTCACCCAGAGCACAGTCTGATCACTCGCACCACCGACTGAGTTTGTCCTGGATCCTGTCACGGTCGCCAAATTTGTTACGAACTCCCTTTAGGAGGAGTCGTAACTGGTTCTTTTATTTTAATCTTAAATCCAGTGACAAAACAAATCAGTATGGGCGAGGAAAATCAGAAAGACACAGGCAAAAATCTCACAATTTTTATTACACAATAAATATACGTACACTGATGGCTCACAAAAAGTAATAAATAGACAAAACACGAAAGGCCATCAAATAACTCAAAGAGTCACCTATAACTAAAGCTAAACCCTAATCATAGAGAAGAAACCAAATTTTTATCTTAAGGGACCCAAATTAATTTACCCACCACGCTAACCTATTACTAAATAGAAAGGAAAGAAGTGGAAGGACATACAAAAAGAAACAACAATCCTACCTAAGACAACAATCTAAACAATTAATACTATGAAACACTTTAGAATACCATATATACACTCCAAGGTGTAGCAAAAAACAAAAAATACACACAGATTGGTCCTATGACACAGACCAGTACTAATACAGACGAGTCCATATATTGCTCAAAAATGCAGTCACAGAACGTCACTCCCATCAGAAGAACTGCACTTCAAAATCGTTGGTGGATATACACACTTAGTCTACGACTCGCCAAAGATACAGGGGATGTTCCTCTTACCTTGGAGAGAAGACACCCTACTTGCTCCAACAAGGCCACTCTGGTGCTGATACAGTGGATACATCCATGAATGACGAAAAAGGCTCTCGACCAGAACCACACACAACTGCAACGCCAAGATTTAAGGACAGTAGGCCACTTAAATCACAGTTGCACGTTCGTACCTCCTACATGTAGCTTCACGTGCATAACTGCCTTTTCAACATTAAGCAGCAGCTCAATGACAGCAGATGTTCTCAAGAGAACAAGCGAGAAATCTTCAGAATAGGACGTTATATATGTATAATCCACAACAGCAGACAGATCAGCAGCTCCAGAGTCCTCAACGGCCTTGAACTAGACTCTAGAATACTTTGGGAGAGTCACAAGTCACCTCTCCTTACCACACTCCCAGTCACCATAAAGAAAAATAATCAGAGTTACAAATTGGCAAGGAAGCAAAAACACTGAGGAAGGCCGCACTTCAAACTGCACTCAATAGATGGCGCCACAAAACTTAAGCTTTTTTTTCAACCAAAGCAAATTAACAGTACATTTAACCAAAATGTATACTAACGTAAAACAAATAGCAAATACCTAACTTAACTTAGTTTTACAAAATTGCAAACAATAGAAAAATAAAAGCCATCAGTGCAAAAAGGCAAAACAAAGAGATTTTACTTTAAAATTACGTTACGGCCTGACAATCAGAGAGAAAAAAGCCGCTCGAGAATTGGTCGAATTCTGGTCAAGTTGTCTTCAGGAGTGGACGACTGAGTTATTTCGACGTTGAGCAAGACTTCAGAGAAGAAACGTTCTGCTAGAGGTTTTGGGGGGTTCCATCCCTTCAAGTATCAAGAGTAGACATTATTTTCTGCAATACGGAGGCAAGAAGGCGTCTACCATTAGAGTTCTCCTTTTGTAAAGCTATCGCTTCGAGTTGCAAAACTGGTCGGCAAGTACTTTCATTACCTCACTGTTCCCCCAGTTCATGCATTGTAAGATTTTACCTTTTTATGTAAATAGGAGACACCATTCTGCATTTATCTTTGTTAGTAAGCTTATAAATAAACCTTTGTTGAGTTAGTGTTTCTCTCTCGGTTCGTAACATTGTGGCGACCTTGGCCAGTAATATTCAGCTTTAGCAGTTTGAAACAGGGAGAATATAGAAAGAGCCAGAATGAGTGAGATGGTGAAAGAGTTTATTGAGTCGGGTAAGCTCCTAGGCCAAGAGGGGAATGATCTCCGTGAGTATGTTGAAAAGAAAGAAAGAGAAAAGTATGAGAGAGATGAAAGAGCGGCTGAGAGAGAGGAAAGAGTAGCCGAGAGGGAAGTGCAGCAAGAGAGAGAAGCAATGAAAATGCAGCAATAGAGAAATGTTGGTAATGCAGCAGGAAGAAAGAGAGAAAGAGCGTATGCATGAGGTAAGGGAAAGCACTCGTAACAGTCGGACACGCGAGAACGAAAACGAGGCAGATAGGTTAGGCATGAGTGCAGTGCTGAAATTAGTACCAAAGTTTGATGAGGAAGATGTAACGAAACATTTCATGTGTTTTGAGAAGTTAATGGAAAGAGTAGGTTCTCCTAAAGAAATGTGGACTTTATATTTGTGGTCAGTTTTGAGTGGTAGGGTGCTTACTGTGTATAGTTGCATGCCTAAGGAGGAATGTGATAATTACGATATCGTGAAAGAAACTGTTCTTAGTGCGTACAGGTTAGTACCAGAGGCGTACCGTAAGAAATTTAGAAGTTTGGAAAAGGATGAAAATATTACGTATGTAGAATACGGTAAGAAGTTACAAAGGCTGTTTTATGATTGGTTAACTTCTGCTAAAGTTGATGATTTTGATGGTTTGAAGAACTTTGTGTTGTTAGAAAACTTCAAAGATAACGCATCCCCTGAGATTAAGCTTTATATAGAGGATAGGCGAGAAGTATCTTTTGCAGGAGCAACTAGGTTAGCTGACGAATATAGTCTAACTCATAATTTGAGTGTTAGTAAAAAACGAAATGATCCTTCGTCTGTTAGAGTACAAAGCAGTAAAGGTTTCAGTTCTAGTAATAGCAATGCGAGTAAAAGTGACTATTCCTGTTATACATGCGGAAAACCAGGTCATATATCTAAGGTTTGTAAGAGTAAAATGGCATCTAGTGGCTCAGAATTAACTTGTTTCTGATGTAATGGGAAAGGGCATTTAGTGAGAAATTGTGCAGTAGAAAGGAAGGACGGTAAAAACCCAGTGTCTCTAGTTAACCTTTCGTCAAGTAGGAATGATGTGATGAGAGAAACTAGGAAATTTTTTGGTGAATTTTGTCAGAAGGCGTAGTTTCCTCTCTTGGAGGAGTAGATTCGAGAGAGGTGGTCTTGCTTCGAGACACAGGAGCTGCTGTCTCACTGATTAGGAGAGAGAGTGTGTCGAACAGGGCAGAAATCAATATGGGAGAGAAAGTCATGTTAGGTGGATTTCCTAACACTTGTGTTCTTTGTCCTTTGTTGAAGTTGAATTTAGAAAGTCAGGCAGTGTCAGGAGAAGTGAAACTTGCAGTAGTTTGCCCGTGGATGGCGTTGACATTATTGTCGGTAAGACTTAGCTTTATCCAAGAATGTGAATCCTGTTGTGAGGGATATTCCAGTGCCTGAAATGATAGTAACTAGGTCGGGTTTAGATACAGACATAGACTACGGTCATAATTTGTTCGTGGATTCGAACAAGAGTGAGTTCGTGGATTCGAACGAGTGTGAGTTCGTGGATTCGAACGTGAGTAAGTTCGTGGATTCGAACGTGAGTAAGTTCGTGGATTCGAACGAGAGTAAGTTCGTGGATTCGAATGTGAGTAAGTTCGTGGATTCGAAAGAGGTGGCGAGGTTGATCTTGGCATGAGTGTAACTGAGAAACCTGACTCTATTGTTGACAGTGATAGCCAAATGAAAGGTGTAGCTGTCGAGGGTAACGTAGTAAATTTACCGGTATCTAGTACTAGTTACGGTGATGAATTAGGCTCTAACATTTTGAATAAGGATGAGCTAGTCAAGTTAAAGAGAGAGGATGAGACACTAACCTGAATTTTTTAGTGTGAGCTGGATGACGATCTCGATGATGTGTGTAAGGAAACTTTTTGTTTGAAGGACGAAGTTTTGTGTTGTTATGTTCGTCCTAAGTCAGGTAGTAAAGGGGAAATCACAGAACAATTAGTAGTTCCTAGGAAGCTTCATGAACTAGTTTTGAAGTTAGCACAAGATGAGCAAGGACATTTGGGAGTAAATAAAACTTTCAGGTGTATTAGTAGGGCGTACTTTTGACCTAAAATGAAAAATGATGTAAAGAGGTATGTTTTAAGCTGTCATGAATACCAAATTGCCGGGAAACCGAATCAAGTAATCCCAGAGCTCTGTTGTGTAATATTCCCTCGGTACGCGAACCTTTTGAGAATGTAGTTATCGATATGGTTGGACTTTGCCTAGAAGTAAGGGAGGGAATATATATCTGTTGACAATCATTGATAGACTAACTCGCTATCCCGAGGCGGTACCCGTAGGAAGCGGTAACGCGAGGACCGTAGTTAAACAATTGTTAAATTATTTTTCTAAGTTTGGTCTGCCTCATACTATACAGTGATAATGGTAGTAATTTTGTATCCAAATATTTCAAGGATAGAATGAAAGAGTTAGGCATCAAACTCATAACTTTCACACCTTATCATTCCGAATCCAAAGGCATTGTGGAGAGGTTTCATCAAACGTTAAAGAGCTGCTTGCGGAAATTGTGTAAGAACTTCGAACACGACTGGGAAGAAAGGTTACCATTCGTTCTGTTAGCTTTAAGGTTAGCACTGAACGACACTACAGGATTTAGTCCTTTTGAGCTTGTTTTCGGTCACATTGCTAAAGGTCCTTTGGAAATGTTAAAATGTAACTTAATGAATAAAGAAGGTAGTGAGGACTACATCACTAATCTAGAGTATTATAAAAACAGTTTAAGAGATGGTTGGCAACTAGCGAAGGAGAACGGGAGTCAAGGGGGGACTAAATGGAAACATGATCTTAGAGCGAAAGAGACAAATTTCCATGTAAGAGGTAAAGTTTTAGTACTAGTCCAGAAAGAAGGTTCCTCTTTATCTTATAAGTTCGAAGGTCCTTTCCCAGTGTTAGAGAAGAGGGGAAATATACATTATGTAATTAATATGGGTAAGAGTAGAGTAAAGTCAGTAAATGTAAATTTGCTTCAGAATTATAAAGAATGTCCCGTACCTTGGCCAGTGTTCCTTGTGACAGTGTTACTGAGAGAAATTAGTTTTGAGAAAACGCAAGAGGTGTTTTAGCATTTCAAAGTTTTAATCAGTGTTCAGAAAACGGAAAAAGTAAGAGGAAAGGATAATGTGATAGCTAATAGCCTCTCTAGAATTTTCCAGAATGAGTAGCCTAATGAGCGTTTTCTATTTTGGCACGAATGGTTGAGTGAATGGAGACGTATTAAAGCGTTATGCAGAATTGTTCCCCTGCTGTTTAATTCTTGTTTCTCTTTAGAAAAAAATAAAATCTGTTGATTTAATTTTTTTCTCTTTTTGGGGAGACGTGTAATGGTAATTGCTGTATAGCACAGAAAGTTAAAGGAAAGGAAAACGCATCTTCGAGAAGTTCTGCAGCAAGGAAGCATTCGCGCATTGTGTTGGAGGTGCCTGTTCTCATGATGGTTCTAGAATCGGCAGGAGTGTTGGGGAACTTGACAGGCGCCGACGGGACGTGAGGAACGCCGCGATTTCTGATGTAATACTTCGTCGAGAAATTTCTAAATCATTCCCGTCGTCTCGGGAGCCTGCGACGCTCGCTGGTAGCTCCGCCCCCAGAACGCCGTATAAATACAACGGACGAAGTAGGAGAAGGCAGATCATCAGTTAGTCACAGATTAAGAAATCATCAGTAAGAGCCACAGATCAGATTATCAGTTAGGGATCAGCAGCAGAGATCATCAGAGTGAGATAAGAGAAGAAGGACGAAGGATCAGAGAGAAAAAAGGCGCTCAAGAATTGGTCAAATGGTCAAGTCGTCTTCAGGAGTGGACGACCGAATTATTGCGACGTTGAGCAAGACTTCAGAGAAGAAACGTTCTGCTAGAGGTTTTGGGGAGTTCCATCCCTTCAAGTAACAAGAGTAGACATTATTTTCTGCAATACGGAGGCAAGAAGGCATCTACCATTAGAGCTCTCCTTTTGTAAAGCCATCGCTTCGAGTTGCAAAACTGGTCGGCAAGTACTTTCATTACCTCACTGTTCCCCCAGTTCACGCATTGTAAGATTTTACCTTTTTATGTAAATAGGAGACACCATTCTGCATTTATCTTTGTTAGTAAGCTTGTAAATAAACCTTTGTTGTGTTAGTGTTTCTTTCTATATTCGTATCCCCAGTTTCAACTGTTGGTGTTGATTTTTTTTTTGTTTATTTCATATTGAACCTGAAGCGGACCTCTCTCGGTTCGTAACAATACGTACAGATGAGAAATGAAAGGTGGACTTCATCAAGGAATATCAGATTGTGTCGATTCAGCAGTATGATGACGCATCTATATGTAACCTTTTCTGGTATTGTGGTATTTGCGGAATTGACATTTAACACAATCAATTATGGTTCGTGTTGCTCAAAATAATGTGTTACTTAGAAGTGTCTTTCTGTGTTCACCTATATATTGGAGTGTAATTCCATTGTTAAGCTAATATAGCCTCGAAGAAAATCATAAGTTATTGGTAGTAGCAGGTGTCTTATGAGATATATAGAACAGCAGTTTCATATTCGGTTCTGTATAAAACTTCTCTACATCATCTGGAAATAACTGCATTTCCTACGGCTTTCCTGTTGCCCTTTTAGTTGCCCCAGACACAGTCACTTATTTTCCTTCTTATTCATGTTCACGTATCCTTTACATCTTTATCTGCAAATCTCACTTGGGCATATACATTTACACATGCACTCAACGTATGTATATATATAGTCATAGTTCTATATCTAAGTATAATTATATATATATATATATTATATAATATACATATATATATATATATATATATATATATCTATATATATATATAATATATATATATATACACACACACACACACACACACCACACACATATATATATATATATATATATATATATATATATATATATATATATATATATATAGAACCGAATATGAAACTGCTATGTTCTACATATCTCATAAGGACACCTGCTACTGCCAATAACTTGGCATTTTCTTCGAGGCTATATTAGCTTAACAATGGAATTACACTCCAATATACAGGTGAACACAGTTGAAAAACTCAAGATTAGAAGAAGAAGCGAAAAATCAAATCAACAAGATAACGCCCGAAACACATGTGGACATTTGATATGGTGAGCAACAGCAGTGATTTTCGTTTTGCCTTTAAAGTTTTACCCTTGAAAATAAGGAGAAATGAAGGAAGTTAAAAAATCTTATCTTCAGATACAAAGCGGTGGATGCCACGTGTATAAGTCACTCAACGAAAACTAGCTAAGTACAAGACTACGCAACAGCTAATTATTACCGATGAAATGAAGACTGCCATGTAACGTGCACCAGAAAAGTAGCGGTAGAAAATAACAAACACAATATAGAAAGTGGCAGCTGTATAAAAATAACAATTCTGATCAGACGAGTCTAGTCTGGTGGCAAGAGCTTAATCACTGATGAAACTCCCTATATGAAAAATACATTTACAAAGAAGATTAAGTCCCAAACACAAGCGGAGTTGTTCAAAGGTAAGGTACATTAAAAAATACTTCAGACTGCTATTAGGGAAAATTAAAAACGCTTACGACAATTTTAATCCCTCCGTGATAGATTTAATGTCAATTCAAAGCTGGGAAACCGGTTAGATATGAAACGATGATGATACAAAAAAAAAAGGGTAAATATAGCTATAACCTAGATAAAAAATATTGACAAAGTTGAAATTATTTCTGAGCTGGATATTTCTGAATCAAAATATTCTTCGGGTCTGGTCATTGATACCTTCTAGCTCCATATTGCTATCATCTGGAACTATTAAATGGGACTGAGAATGGGCTTCAGCACAGAACAGAACGAAGTCGACGATTATTTGTGAACACCATAAGGGACTGCCAATGGAGCGAGAACTTTTCTGACTACTGCTATCAAAAAAAAAAAAAAAAAAAAAAAAAAAAAAAAACGTCAGGAAAAGTGTAAAGTACAAAAACAAACACAAAAGGAGCAGTCTTTCAGCTTGGGAATGGGCCAACTAAGGCACCATCAACAATAGAAATGGGAATGATATAAGGAAACTCGAACTCGGTTAACTGAAATTGAGAGGGAAGAATGAACCATGTGTTTGGGCTAACACGATTTGTGCCAGATATTGTCGAAGTCATCGTTTTTGTCGGAAACACTGTCATAAACAACATTAAATTCAGGGATTAAATTTTTTTCCTTCTATAATGAGAAAGATTTAGAATTTAATGATGGTCGGAGGTGTAAGGGAATTACAATAATTTTTTTTTTCTACCCGGGAAAGGTTACGTATATCTGTCAAAACAATATGAGTAATAATATCTAGCTAGTGTAACAAAAAGACGAATATTTTGATAAGTAAATGACCACACAAAATAAATTACAAGAGTCAAGGCCAAAAACTTAATTCCGAACAATCATTTTTCTTGCAGGAACTTCAGATGCAAAAACTAACGATAATCAAAGAAATAAAACTGGAAGCAAGAGACAGACAACGACCGGGTAATGTTATGTTATACTTCAAAGATAAAGAGTTCGGTTACAAGGAAGAAACGTAACACAATTTAGAATAAGGTTTACAAAACAATTTTCCAGCTCTACACTACACTACTGAAGTTTTTTCTCTATTTTGTAGATTAAGTGGCCAAGGATCTCCTCTTTGATTCATATTACACAAGCTGTTATGAAACAGAAGTTGGTCTATTACGTGCTTTTCATTTTCTTATTCCCTCCTAATACTAAATCACTTTTTACCTCTCGCTAACCTCTGAAAAGTATGAATGGTTTTTTCTTTTCGGCGTCAGTGATTCGGAGAGTTGAGGCACCAGACAGTTGGTCATTTGCTATGTATGAGGTCAGTGACGCAATGGATGTATTTTTGGCTTCCAAGGAAGGTCAGACTTAGACATCTTGAAAGTTTCATTGCATCATTCTGGGTCTACGATTACCATTTGCAAAAAAAACTTGATCCTGCCCTGGGCTTAATTGAATTGAACTGAATAGAGAATTGAGGCCAACGGCCAAGAACTGGGACCTTCGAGGTCATTCAGAGATAAAGGGAAATTGACAGTAAAAGGTTTGAAAAGTGCAACATTAGGAAAACATCGCAGTTGCACTATGAATCAATTGTTAAGAAAGGGTGGAAAGTAAGACGGAAGAAAGAGAATATGAAAGGTGGTACAGTAAAAGGGACGAAAGGGGGTTGCAGCTAGATGCTGAAGGCACCCTGCAAAGAACCTTAAGTAATGACTACAGTGCACCGCATGAGGTGCACTGACAGCACC
>NC_061108.1:108707520-108723626 GCF_015104395.2 Macrobrachium nipponense
ATACCCCTCACGGGTCTCACGTAAATATGTAGAGTAATCAAATTAACTTCTCAGACTGGGTCCCTCTTGAGACCCGGTCTGAGATGTTAATTTGATGTCCCTCTTGAGAGAGACATAATAAGCTTGTGAAAAGGAGAGAGAGAGCGAGAGAGAGTTTTCCACAATGGAAATTAGAGTAGTGACTTTTTTTTGTCTGTGTTTCAAACGCTGCGTTTAAATTCCGGGATGATTTTTGTTTGTCGTAATTAAACCCGGACAACTACAATGGCTGTAGTCGTAAATAATGAAACGCTAGCGAGAATTTGTAATAATTTTGTTGTGTGGCTGTCAACGGGTAAATATATTGCGTGTTTCTCTCTCATATTTTTAGAGTGCCTTTTCCTGTTGTTGGTTTATCAAACTGCAATTCGAGGTAAAATTTAATCAACAATATATGTGCAAACCCGCGCTCAGTCCAGAGATATTAATAAACTTCAACGGCCAAAATTAGCTTATTCATTTTCTTGGCTAAGAAGATATGCCGTTGTTTTTTTATTTGTGTCGTAAGCTACACAATTAAATGTTTTTAGCATTCTAGATATATTTGCATATTTATTCACTTTTTTCGTCCCGTAAACTATTCTAATATGAAAAGAATCGGTGCCTATTGTACGTTTAATTCAGTAACCAAAGCTTTTTTGCTTCGTCAAATAATATCTATTCGAAACATTTTTTTAGTGAATATCACTTTTATTGCCATGTTGAAGCTAAAATCTATTTTTTTTGGCGTAGTTTTTCAAAGATTTATTTCTTTGTAAATATGTGACCTGTTTTAACGATCACGTTCATAGCTCTGATAGCTTATGCACTAATGAGCGGAAAACGTGTATACTCATTCACAATGGACATTAGTCTTCTTTGTTACGGTAAAAGAGAACTTGTTCCGTAACGGTTCCCTGTACAACTCGGATTATTCAGATGTAAATGGTGTCTCTCACTGTACTGAGATTACAAAATGTATGTTCACAATATCATTTGTTTATGGTGCTTCACTCTTGTGGCAAGGCTTTTTCAAGGTTTATATATTATATATATATATATATAATATATATATATATATATATATATTATATATATAGTATATATAATATATAATATATATATATATATAATACATTAAAATATATTTATATATACAATATATTAATTATATTAATATATATATATATATATATATATGTATATATATATATATATATTATATATATATATATATGTATATTATATATATATAATATATATGTGTGTGTGTGTGTGTGTGTGTGTGTGTGTGTGTGTGTGTGTGTGTGTGTGTAATTGAAGTAATTCTAATTTTCGTTTTAGTGCCAATCACATTTGGCCGTGCAGAAATGAGCTGATGAATGTCCATATTTCACAACCGACATTTTCATAAAATTGCCGACCATAATTTGTATAAATTTCTCGACTAAACAAATCTTGCTAAACTCGTTTAACATGATTGATCCCCCATTGCACAAATAACTTAATCAAATGATATTAAACTGATTCCTTAGTAACTGCTTCCAGATAATTGGTAAATCTCCTAGAGATACTAAGTTAAAGAGGAAATGAACCTTAGTGATTCTTTGTGGAATGTCTTCGTTGGCCTCATTTCCATTGGTGTGTCAGACGATAGATCCGAGACAGCAAACAATTTAAGGAATTAACTGACCCTGTTCGCGGATTCAGGATCGTTCAGGTGTCGTTTCTAATTCCTTGCCTTTTTTATTTTTTTTTTATCCGGGCTATTTAACACAATATATTTTAGCAAGGGCGGTTTGTTCCGTGATTTCGAATCATTTACATTTTACTCAGACTGACGTTACAATTTTTGAAATTCTCTTCGATTCCGCTGCTCCTTTAAGACTAATCTTTTCTTTGTTTATTTGTTGAAATTACCAAATAGCAAGACATGCAGCTTGCAAAGTATAGCTTGTATTATTATTGCAAAATAATAAGAAAATGTATATTTTACAACTAGGGAATATATGATCGTGTCGTTGTGATAAAGAAGAGAAGAAATATATGAAAGTTTAATGTCCGTACGAGGAGAAAGCTAGATTTTTATCTATGTAGGAAGAGAAAGTCAGATGTTATGGCATTAAGTGAGACAAAGTTGAAGGGGCAAGACATGTGGGAAGGAGAACGTCTTGTAATTGTGTAACAAACATAAAGTAACACTTGGAGGACTCTAGGTAAAAGAACATTAAAAGGTTAATTCGAAGACTTTAGTATGGAGGTTGAGTGTGGCGAGGGAGAACCATTATGACAGCAAATATATAAGGTTTCAGTAAAACAAAGAACGAGAGTGAAAAGTAATGTTTTGAGGAGTGTTTGAATCTATACCTGGGTGGGTTTTAAGAAATTAAAATATGGTCGTATTAGGTAATTTAAATACAAAGGAAAGTAAGACAAAAAGATATGTCGTCGTTCAAACTTTATGGAGATTAATAAGTAAAAGAAAATCTAGATATGCTGTGGAACTCATAAGGAAAAGGGTTTGAATGTTGAAATGTGTAAAATTGGAGGGTTGAACAAAAAGATTATAAGCTCTGTCTGTAAATACTTAGTCGGGCGACTAATCTATCCAGGAAGAACAATTTTTTTTTCCAACACTCTTATACCGATTACACATTATTTTCGTAGACTATCTTCGCGGAGTCTCTCTACATGACCAAAGCACCTCGGAACATTGTTTTATTTATAACTGTACACTACGTAGGAAAAGTTAGAAGAAGAAAAGCAGAATAAGACGAGAACTTGTGAAGTAAGACTCAGAAATATAAATAGACTTAAATCTCACTAATATATAATTTGGATTAAATTTCCATATGGAAACAAACCATTCTCTCTCTCTCTCTCTCTCTCTCTCTCTCTCTCTCTCTCTCTCTCTCTCTCTCTCTCTCTTTTTCTCTCTGTGCAGTCAGTCATTCATAGTCTTGAGTTTTTAGGAATATCACCCATAACTTGTTACCTCCTATTTAATATTCTTTATGGTATCATGTTGTTCCAGAAGCTCATTTTAACTCAGCTGCGCATCTTTAGAGAGCATTTTCAGTTTCATGCTTCTTGAATACGTTCAATAAAATACCCGGACGTGGTGAAGGTTCTCTCCCCAGTATCTGGAGAAAAAGCCTCCGGACTGAAATCACAAAGTCCCTATATGTGGCATCTCAAGTGTTTGATCTCGGTTTTTATTCAAAATCATTTGGTCCTGTTCGTCAGTGACACTAGGTTGACTACTGTATCGTTTTGAAGAGGTGAATGAATTAATCTGTTGCTTAAAGATAATAAGCGCATGTTCTTCTGTAACACAAATTTGATAACGTCATTTCAAGTCTCTGTTTCGATTGAATAAATCTGTTCCTTAGAACAATCCTAAGCCACAATTATTATGGAACGTTTCTCGTTAAGAATAAATAACAGGAGCGAAATGAAAATTGTAACTTAGAAACGTATAAAACTGAATGGTCTGTGACTACAACAGCAAAGTAGACTTATTTCGTCATAATGTTTTTTTTCGTTATTTAACAGAGATTTTCTTTGTATAAATACCATAATAGTAATGTCACACACACACACACACACACACACACACACACACACACACACACACATATATATATATATATATAATATATATATATATATATATATATATATATATAGTATATATATATATATAGATATATATATATATATATATGTTCAAGATTTTAAGCCAGAACCAGGGAAAGTTAAGATTTGTTATAACAAGATTCATTCATCCTAGTCTATATGCATGTTGTCCCTTTGAACTGAAAGCCTCCGTTCTCTGGAAAGCTATCTCTCTGCTCCCATTGGCTTCCCGGAATTTAACCCTCACAAGGATCTGGCAGTGCTTACCAGGAGAAATCTTAAAAGGGCAGGGACCTAACAGTTCATCCTCAGAAGTACGACAGAGCTCGGAGCGCTCAGAACCTCCTCAGACGTTGCCCTGCAGACACCACTTCACTCCTTCTGCTCCCCCTGCCTCCTCTGGGGAAGTCCCAAGTATTTTTATACTTCCATAGTGCACAGAAATATCTGCAGATAAGAAGACTACCAAGATCAGGATTTCCAGGTACTGTGAGAATAAATTTCAGTTCATCCAGGGAATTATTTTGCCATTTGTCTATTTCATTTCCATTCTTCCAAGGTGACTTCCCCCTCCTTTGTTTAGCTTCTCATTCCCCCAATCTTGGTTCAATGCTGTGATTACCACCCTTGTGATACTAATAAACATCCCCTAGTTAATTCAAGCAACGAAATAGTTCTCTCTGTGTAAATTCCTAGTCATTTTCATTCCCCCTGAGTGGCCTGTAAACTTTTGATTGAAAGAAAGTAGTGTGTAATGCTCACCCACGTTTGCCCCTGCCTTTTGCTAGGATACCATCTCTTTGCAGACAAACATCGTGCCTGATTGTGGGAGAACTTGGGAACCCTTTGGAGTAAGCCTTGCTATTTCAATAACCTGTTTGCGCAAAATTCTGAACGCCGTGTCTGGTTGTCCCCAGCCACGTGTTTCCGGTGGATCGACAATCAACCACCTTATTAATTCCTGGACCTATGTAAATTAATGTAAATATAGTGCATTTAAAACTAAAGTCCAGCTTTTATGTAAATCCCTCCTTCCTCAGTAATATCGGCCTTCTGCCATAGTTTTTTTTTTTCTCCCTTTTCTTTGTTGTGATCTCTCGTTCCTCCATTCAAGGCCTTTTTTTTTTCAGTGTTAAATTACATTTTTCAGGAGTGAACGAGCAGTTCAGAACATATATATATATATATATATATATATATATATATATATATAGTATATAATATATATATATAAAACATTATTGGGAGACTGCAACCTTCGTGCAGATAGTTAGTATGGGATATTCTCTTCTTTCCCACCATTGTCCCTACATGAAGGATTCGGTTGCCTTATGACCCTTAAAACTATCAGGCACGTTTATTGTTTGGCAAAGGGGTTTTTACGACCGCATGCCCTTGCTGTCCTCAACCACAGTTATTGGCGGTGGGTCTCGCCTTTGACTTAAAGGTCCACCGGCAAGGCAGCAGTTTCCACAGTTATTGGTGGTGGGCCTAGCCTTTTACTGAAAAGTAAGACTGCAAGGCAGCAGCTGTCCTTTCTGTCGCCTTTTACGACAGGCAGGATCTACGGTGGTAGTATTCTTACACCCTTACCACTGGGCATTTAGTTTGGGATATTTAACTGAAGGTATACCTTGATTTGAATGTCATGTATTTATCATCTAGTTAATTTTTTACACTTACAGTGATGTCATGTGAAACATGGTTAACTCTGTTATGGTTTTTCATTTACATGACGTTTAGTACCAGTCCATAGTTTTGGCTAACACATTCAAGGAAAACATATACCTTGAATCCCTTTTTGAGTTTACAAAGTCTACCAAAAAAATAAACAATGATATATGCATTCACGAAATAGCAAGACATGCAGCTTGCAAAGTATAGCTTGTATTATTATTGCAAAATAATAAGAAAATGTATATTTTACTACTAGGGAATATATGATCGTGTCGGTGTGATAAAGAACAGAAGAAATATAAGATAGTTTAATGTTCGTACGAGGAGAAAGCTAGATTTTTATCTATGTAGGAAGAGAAAGTCTGATTTATGGCACTAAGTGAGACAAAGTAGAAGGGGCAAGACATGTGGGAATGTAAACGACTTGTATCTGTGTAACAAACATTAAGTAGCACTTGGAGGACTCTTGGTCAAAGAACATTAAAAGGTTAATTCGAAGACTTTAGTATGGAGGTTGAGTGTGGCGGGGTAGAGCCATTATGACAGCAAATATATACGATGGTTAGTAAAACAAAGAAAGAGAGGGAAAAGTAATGTTTTGAGGAGTGTTTGAATCTATACCTGGGTGGGTTTTAAGAATTTAAAATGTGTTCGTACTAGGTAATTTAAATACAAAGGAAAGTAAGACAAAAAGATATGACGTCGTTCGAACTTTATGGAGATTAATTAGTAAATGAAAATCTAGATATGCTGTGGAACTCGTAAGGAAAAGGGTTTGAATGTTGAGTTGTGCAAAATTGGATGGTGGGTCTTAGAATCAGCAAGTAGTGCTTGTGTTTAAATGTGGGATTGAGGAAAAAGCAGTAACAGGATCAATAAACTTGCAGTTAGTTGAACAAAAAAGTTACAAGATCTGTCTGTAAACACTTAGTCGAGTGACTAATCTATCTAGGAAGAAGTACTTTTTTTATCCATCACTCTTATACCAATTACACATTATTTTCGTAGACTATTTTCGCGGAGTCTCTCTACATGACCAAAGCGCCTCGAAACATTGTTTTATTTATAATTGTACAGTACGTAGGAAAAGTTAGAAGAAGAAAAGCAGAATAAGACGAGAACTTGTGAAGTAAGACTCAGAAATATAAATAGACTTAAATCTCACTAATATATAATATGGATTAAATTTCCATATGGAAATGCTCTCTCTCTCTCTCTCTCTCTCTCTCTCTCTCTCTCTCTCTCTCTCTCTCTCTCTCTGTCTTATGTGCTCCCGCACATTCGTTGGCGGCCATTATTGTGACTAAGTTATAATAAGTAAGTGCTTTCTCTCTCTCTCTCTCTCTCTCCTCTCTCTCTCTCTCTCTCTCTCTCTGCAGTCTGTCATTCATAGTCTTTAATAATTAGGAATATCACCCAAAACTTGTTTCCTCCTATTTAATATTCTTTATGGTATCATGTTGTTCCAGAAGCTCATTTTCACTCAGCTGCGCATCTTTAGAGAGCATTTTCAGTTTCATGCTTCTTGAATACGTTCAATAAAATACCCGGATGTGCTGCAAGGTTCTCTCCCCAGTATCTGGAGAAACAGCCTCCGGACTAAAATCACAAAGTCCCTATATGTGGCATCTCAGGTGCTTGACCTCAGTTTTGATTCAAAATCATTTGGGCCTGTTCGTCTGTGACGCTAGGTTGACTACAGTATCATTTTGAAGAGGTGAATGAGTTAATCGGTTGCCTAAAGATAATAAGCGCATGTTCTTCTGTAACACAAATTTGAAAACGTCATTTCAAGTCTCTGTTTCGATTGAATAAATCTGTTCCTTAGAACAATCCTAAACCACAATTATTATGGAACGTTTCTCGTTAATAATAAATAACAGGAGCGAAATGAAAATTGTAACTTGGAAACGTATAAAACTGAATGGTTTGTGACTACAACAGCAAAGTAGACTTATTTCGTCATAATGTTTTTTTTCGTTATTTAACAGAGATTTTCTTTGTATAAATACCATAGTAGTAATGTCACACACACACACACACACTCACACACACACACACACACACACATACACACACACATATATATATATTATATATATATATATATATATATAATATATATATATATATAGATATATATATATATAGTTCAAGATTTTAAGCCAGAACCAGGGAAAGTTAAGATCTCGTATAACAAGATTCATTCATCCTTGTCTATATGCAAGTTGTCCCTTTGAACTGAAAGCCTCCGTTCTCTAGAAAGCTATCTCTGCTCCCATTGGCTTCCCAGAATTTACCCCCCACAGGGATTGGGCAGTGCTCACCAGAAGAAATCTTAAAAGGGCAGGGACCCAACAGTTCATCCTCAGAAGTACAACAGAGCTTGGAGCGCTCAGAACCTCCTCAGACGTTGCCCTGCAGACACCACTTCACCCCTTCTACTCCCCCTGCCTCCTCTGGGGGAGTCCCAAGTATTTTTATACTTCCATAGTGCACAGAAATATCTGCAGATAAGAAGACTACCAAGCTCAGGATTTCCAGGTACTGTGAGAGTAAATTCCAGCTCAGCCAGGGAATTGTTTTGCCATTTGTGTATTTCATTTCCATTCTTCCAAGGTGACTTCCCCCCTCCTTTGTTTAGTTTCTCATTCCCCCAATCTTGGTTCAATGCTGTGATTACCTACCCTTGTGATACTAGTAAACATCCCATAGTTAATTCAAGTAACGAAATAGTTCTCTTTGTGTAAATATCCAGTCATTTTCATTCCCCCTGAGTGGCCTGTAAACTTTTGATTAAAAGAAAGTAGTGTGTAACGCTCACCCACGTGTGCCCCTGCCTTATGCTAGGATACCATCTCTTTGCAGACAAACACCGTGCCTGATTGTGGGAGAACTTGGGAAACCTTTGGAGTAAGCCTTGCATTTTCATTAACCTGTTTGTGCAAAATTCTGAACGCCGTGTCTGGTTGCCCTCAGCCACGTGTTTCCGGTGGATCGACAATTAACCACCTTATTAATTCCTGGACCTATGTAAATTTATGTGAATATAGTGCATTTAAAACTAAAGTCCAGCTTTTATGTAAATCCTTCCTTCCTCAGAGTTTTTTTTTCTCTCTTTTCTTTGTTATGATCTCTCGTTCCTCCATTCAAGGCCAATTTTTTTCAGTGTTAAATTACATTTTTCAGGAGTGAACGAGCAGTTCAGAACAATATATATATATATATATATATAATATATATATATATATATATATATATATATATATATATATATGTATATATGTATATATACTATATATATATATATATATATATATATATATATATATATATATATATATATATAAAACATTCTTCGAAGACTGCAACCTTCATGCAGATAGTTAGTGGGATATTCTCTTCTTTCCAACCATTATCTCTACATAAAGGATTCTGTTGCCTTATGACCCTTAAAACATCAGGCACGTTTATTGTTTGGCAAAGGGGTTTTTGCGACCGCATGCCCTTGCTGTCCTCAACCACAGTTATTGGCGGTGGGTCTCGCCTTTGACTTAAAGGTCCACCTACAAGGCAGCAGTTTCCAGAGTTATTGGTGGTGGGCCTAGCCTTTCACTAAAAAGTAAGACTTCAAGGCAGCAGCTGTCCTATTAGTCGCCTTTTACGACAGGCAGGATCTACGGTGGTAGTATTCTTACACCCCTACCACAGGGCATTTTGTTTGGGATATTTGACTGAAGGTTACCTTGATTTGAATGTCATGTATTTATCATATAGTTAATTTTTTACACTTACAGTGATGTCATGTGAAACATGGTTGACTCTGTTATGTCTTTACATTTACATGACGTTTAGTACCTGTCCATAGTTTTGGCCAACATATTCAAGCAAAACATATACCTTGAATCCCTTTTTGAGTTTACAAAGTCTACCAAAAAATAATCGATGATATATGCATTCCCGAAATAGTGCAGTTCAACGTGTAATTCATATAATAATAATCCTCAACCCATCCATAAAAAAATAATTAGGACTTTTGTTGATGGTTAATTTACCTCTCACATTATTTAATTCGAAATGCTTTTTTCTCTTGGAGATAATTATGTGTCTAATTATATCGTACCTGAAATAAGAATTAATTAATATACTTTGATATAAATCAATAATATTTCAACCCACTCCCTAAGGTTAAAGGATAGTAGCTTTCTATTCAAGGGATGTCTAGTCTTTGTATGTGTGTTTGTCTGTAACGCAGAGTAAAGTTATCTCTTTCGTTATGCCTCCTTCTTTGTTGTAGTGTCCCAGCACCTCTTTTATCCGCCTCCTCTTGACCCTCACCTATTCTCACCTTTTCCTCACCTTTCCTCTTGATACCCCTCACGGGTCTCACGTAAATATGTAGAGTACTTCAAATTAACTTCTCAGACTGGGTCCCTCTCGAGACCGTCTGAGATGTTTAATTTGATGTCCCTCTTGAGAGTAGACATCATAAAGCGTTGTGAAAAGGAAAAGGATGATGAGAGGAGAGAGAGAGGAGAGAGAGAGAGAGAGGTTTTTCCACAATGGAAATAAGAATTGTGATTTTTTTTTTTTTTTTTTTTTTTGTCTGTGTTTCAAACGCCGCGTTTAAATTCTGGGATGATTTTGTTTGTCGTAAACTTAAACCCCGGACAACTACACCAATGCGGCTTTTGTAGTCGAAACGAATGAGAGGATTAGCGGAGAATTTGTAATAATTTTGTTAGTGTGGCTGTCAAACGGGTAAAATATATTGCGTGTTTCTTTCTCCTCATATTTTTAGGAGGTGCCTTTTCCTGTTGTTGGTTTATCAAACTGCAATTCGAGGTAAAATTTAATTAACAATATATCGCTAACCCGCGCTCAGGCCAGAGATATTAATAAACTTCAACTGTCAATAATATTTGTTCCAATTTGAAACTATTCAATGAACTTAGCTTATTTCATTTCTGGCTAAGGGAAGATAAGCCGTTGTTTTTTTTTATTTTGTCGTAAGCTACACAATTAAATGTTTTTAGCATTCTAGATACATTGGCATATTTAATAACTTTTTTCATCCGGTAAACTATTCTAATATGAAAAGAATCTATGCCTATTGTACGTTTAATTCAGTAACCAAACCTTTTTTGCTTCATCAAATAATATCTATTCGAAACATTTTTTTTTTTTCTTTTTTTTTGAATATCACTTTTATTGCCATGTTGAAGCTAAACTCTATTTTTTTTTTTCTTTTTTGCGTAGTTTCTCAAAGATTTATTCTTTTGTAAATATGTGACCTGTTTTAACGATCACGTTCATAAAGCTGAAAGCATATGCACTAAGGAGCGGAAAACGTGTATACTTATATACTTATTCACAATAGACATTAGTCTTCTTTGTTACAGTTAAAGGGAACTTGTTCCGTAACGGTTCCCTGTACAGCTCGGATTATTCAGATGTAAATGGTGTCTCTCATTGTACTGAGATTACAAAATGTATGTTCACAACAATATCATTTGTTTTTGGTGCTTCACTCTTGTGGCAAGGTTTTTTCAAGGTTACATCTATATATGTGTGTGTTATCTATATATATACATATATATATTATATATATATATATATATATATATATATATATATATATATATATATATATATATATATATTATTGTATTGTTATATGTGTGTGTGTGTGTGTATAATTGAAGTAATTCTGATTTTCGTTTTAGTGCCAATCACATTTGGCCGAGCAGAAATAAGCTGATGAATGTCCATATTTCACAACCGACATTTTCATAAAATTGCCGACCTTAATTTCCGTAAAATTCTCGACTAAACAAATCTTGCTAAACTCGTTTAACATGATTGATCCCCCATTGCACAAATAACTTAATCAAATGATATTAAACTGATTCCCTAATAACTGCTTCCAGATAATTGGTAAATCTCTCAGAGATACTAAGTTAAAGTGGAAATGAACCTTAGTGATTCTTTGTGGAATGTCTTCGTTGGCCTCATTTCCATTGGTGTGTCAGACGATAGATCCGAGACAGCAAACAATTCAAGGAATTAACTGACCCTATTCGCGGATTCAGGATCGTTTAGCAGTCGTTCCTCTTTGCGTCGTTTCTATTTCCTTGCCTTTTTTTATTTTTTTTTTATCCGGCTTATTTAAAACAATATATTTTTGCAAGGGCGGTTTGTTCCGTGATTTCAAATCATTTGCATTTTACTCAGACTGACGTTAGAATTTTTGAAATTCTCTTCGATTCCTCTGCTCCTTTAAGACTAATCTTTTCTTTGTTTATTTGTTGAAATTATCAAATAGCAAGACATGCAGCTTGCAAAGCATAGCTTGTATTATTATTGCAAAATAATAAGAAAATGTATATTTTACAACGAGGGAATATATGATCGTGTCGGTGTGATAAAGAAGAGAAGAAATATATGATAGTTTAATGTCACAACATGGAGAAAGCTAGATTTTTATCTATGTAGGAAGAGAAAGTCTGAGACAAAGTTGAAGGCGCAAGATATGTGGGAATGAAAACGACTTGTATTTGTGTAACAAACATAAAGTAGCACTTGTAGGACTCTAAGTAAATGAACATTAATGTGGAAGTTGAGTGTGGCGAGAGAGAACCATTATGACAGCAAATATATACTATGGTTCATTAAAACAAAGAACGAGAGTGAAAAGTAATGTTTTGAGGAGTGTTTGAATCTATACCTGGGAGGGTTTTAAGAATTTAAAATGTGTTCGTACTAGGTAATTTAAATACAAAGGAAAGTAAGACAAAAAGATATGGCGTCGTTCGAACTTTATAGAGATTAATAAGTAAATGAAAATCTAGATATGCTGTGGAACTCATAAGGAAAAGGGTTTGAATGTTGAAATGTGTAAAATTTGAGGGTGGGTCTTAGAATCAGCAAGTAGTGCTTGTATTTAAATGTGGGATTGAGGAAAAAGCACTAATAGGATCAATAAACTTGCAGTTAGTTGAACAAAAAAGTTATAATCTCTGTGTGTAAATACTTAGTCGGGTGACTAATCTATCTAGGAAGAACTATTTTTTTTATCCAACACTCTTATACCGATTACACATTATTTTCGTAGACTATCTTCGCGGAGTCTCTCTACATGACCAAATCACCTCGAAACATTGTTTTACTTATAACTTTACAGTAAGTAGGAAAAGTTAGAAGAAGAAAAGCAGAATAAGACGAGAATTTGTGAAGTAAGACTCAGAAATATAAATAGACTTAAATCTCAATAATATATAATTTGGATTAAATTTCACTATGGGAAACAAACCCTTCTCTTCATCTCTCTCTCTCTCTCTCTCTCTCTCTCTCTCTCTCTCTATCTCTCTCTCATGTGTGCATGCGCACATGCGTTGGCGGCCATTTAATTACATTAGGTATATAAAGTGAATGCTCTCTCTCTCTCTCTCTCTCTCTCTCTCTTATGTGCTCGCGCACATGCGTTGGCGGTCATTATTGTGACTAAGTTATAATAAGTAAGTGCTTTCTCTCTCTCTCTCTCTCTCTCTCTCTCTCTCTCTCTCTCTCTCTCTCTCTGCAGTCAGTCATTCATAGTCGTGAGTAATTAGGAATATCACCCATAACTTGTTTCCTCCTATTTAATATTCTTTATGGTATCATGTTGTTCCAGAAGCTCATTTTCACTCAGCTGCGCATCTTTAGAGAGCATTTTCAGTTTCATGCTTCTTGAATACGTTCAATAAAATACCCGGATGTGCTGCAAGGTTCTCTCCCCAGTATCTGGAGAAACAGCCTCCGGACTAAAATCACAAAGTCCCTATATGTGGCATCTCAGGTGCTTGACCTCAGTTTTGATTCAAAATAATTTGGGCCTGTTCGTCAGTGACACTAGGTTGACTACTGTATCGTTTTGAAGAGGTGAATGAATTAATCTGTTGCCTAAAGATAATAAGCGCATGTTCTTCTGTAACACAAATTTGAAAACGTCATTTCAAGTCTTTGTTTCGATTGAATAAATCTGTTCCTTAGAACAAACCTAAGCCACAATTATTATGGAACGTTTCTCGTTAATAATAAATAACAGGAGCGAAATGAAAATTGTAACTTAGAAACGTATAAAACTGAATGGTCTGTGACTACAACAGCAAAGTAAACTTATTTAGTCATAATGTTTTTTCTTCATTATTTAACAGATTTTCTTTGCATAAATACCATAGTAGTAATGTCACACATACACACACTCACACACAAACACACACACACACACACACACACACACACACACACACACACATATATATAATATATATATATATATATATATATATATATATGTGTGTGTGTGTGTGTATGTATATTATATATATATATATATATATATATATATATATATATATAATATATATAGTTCAAGATTTTAAGCCAGAACCAGGGAAAGTTAAGATTTCTTATAACAAGATTCATTCATCCTTGTCTATATGCAAGTTGTCCCTTTGAACTGAAAGCCTCCGTTCTCTAGAAAGCTATCTCTGCTCCCATTGGCTTCCCGGAATTTACCCCCCACAGGGATTGGGCAGTGCTTACCAGAGGAAATCTTAAAAGAGCAGGGACCCAATAGTTCATCCTCAGAAGTACGACAGAGCTCGGAGCGCTCAGAACCTCCTCAGACTTTGCCCTGCAAACACCACTTCACCCCTTCTGCTCCCGCTGCATCCTCTGGGGGAGTCCCAAGATATTTTTCTACTTCCATAGTGCACAGAAATATCTCAGAAGTAAAAGCATAAGCACTTAAGCGCCTCAGAACCTCCTCATACGTTGCCCTGGCAGACACCACTTTCACCCCTTCTTGCTCTCCCTTGCCTCCCTGGTGGAATCCCAAGTATTTTTCTACTTCCATAGTGCACAGAAATATCAGCAGATAAGAAGACTACCAAGCCCAGGATTTTCTGGTACTGTGAGAGTAAATTCCAGTTCAGCCAGAAAATTGTTTTGCCATTTGTCTATTTCATTTCCATTCTTCCAAGGTGACTTCCCCCCTCCTTTGTTTAGTTTCTCATTCACCCAATCTTGGTTCAATGCTGTGATTACCTACCCTTATGATACTAGTAAACATCCCATAGTTAATTCAAGCAACGAAATAGTTCTCTCTGTGTAAATTCCCAGTCATTTTCATTCCCCCTGAGTGGCCTTAAACTTTTGATTGAAAGAAAGTAGTGTGTAACGCTCACCCACGTGTACCCCTGCCTTATGCTAGGATACCATCTCTTTGCAGACAAACACTGTGCCTGATTGTGGGAGAACTTGGGAACCCTTTGGAGTAAGCCTTGCATTTTCAATAACCTGTTTGCACAAAATTCTGAACTCTGTGTCTGGTTGCCCCCAGCCACATGTTTCCGGTGGATCGACAATCAACCACCTTATTAATTCCTGGACCTATGTAAATTAATGTAAATATAGTGCATTTAAAACTAAAGTCCAGCTTTTATGTAAATCCCTCCTTCCTCAGTAATATCGGCCTTCTGCCATAGTTTTTTTTTTCTCTTTTCTTTGTTGTCATCTCTCATTCCTCCATTCAAGGCCAGTTTTTATTAGTGTTAAATTACATTTTTCATGAGTGAACGAGCAGTTCAGAACAATATAATATATATATATATATATATATATATATATATATATATATATATATATAATATATATATATATATATAAACATATATAAAACATTCTTGGAAGACTGCAACCTTCATGCAGATCGTTAGTATGGGATATTCTCTTCTTTCCCACCATTATCCCTACATGAAGGATTCGGTTGCCTTATGACCCTTAAAACATCAGGCACGTTTATTGTTTGGCAAAAGGGTTTTTACGACCGCATGCCCTTGCTGTCCTCAACCACAGTTATTGGCGGTGGGTCTCGCCTTTGACTTAAAGGTCCAAGTGCAAGGCAGCAGTTTCCACAGTTATTGGTGCTGGGCCTAGCCTTTTACTAAAAAGTAAGACTGCAAGGCAGCAGCTGTCCTTTTAGTCGCCTTTTACGACAGGCAGGATCTACGGTGGTAGTATTCTTACACCCTTACCATAGGGCATTTAGTTTGGGATATTCAACTGAAGGTATACCTTGATTTGAATGTCATGTATTTATCATCTAGTTAATTTTTTACACTTACAGTGATGTCATGTGAAACATGCTTAACTCTGTTATGTATTTTCATGTACGTGACGTTTAGTACCAGTCCATAGTTTTGGCCAACACATTCAAGGAAAACATATACCTTGAATCCCTTTTTGAGTTTACAAAGTCTACCAAAAAAATAAATCGATGATATATGCATTCACGAAATAGTGCAGTTCAACGTGTAATTCATATAATAATGACCCTCAACCCATCCATAAAAAAATAATTAGGACTTTTGTGATGGTTAATTTAGCTCTCAAATTATTTAATGCGAAGTGCCTTTTTCTCTTGGAGATAATTATGTGTCTAATTATATCGTACCTGAAATGAGAATTAATTAAGTATACTTTGATATAAATCAATAATATTTCAACCCACTCCCTCAGGTTAAAGGATAATAGCTTTCTATTCAAGGGATGTCTAGTCTTTGTATGTGTGTTTGTCTGTAACGCCGAGTAAAGTTATCTCTTTCGTTATGCCTCCTTCTTTGTTCTAGTGTCCCAGCACCTCTTTTGTCCGCCTCCTCTTGACCCTGACCTATTCTCACCTTTTCCTCACCTTTTCCTCACCTTTCCTCCTGATACCCCTCACGGGT
>NC_061108.1:108724126-108734126 GCF_015104395.2 Macrobrachium nipponense
CTGACAGCACCTACCCCCTACGGGACTGGGCTTTATTTGTCAGTCCGTTTCTCTCTTATTTAATTTATATTGGGTGTTTTCACAGAGACTGAACTTTTAGCTACACACTCAGGTTATCTATATTTCTCTCATTATCTCTATGCTTGTTTCGAACGATCGTATCGGGGTATTTTTATCTTTATTGTTTTGTACCTTCCTGAATATCCTTTTTTTCCGGACGCCAATCCTTAATTTCCCGCATTGGTGTCCAGCTACAAACACTAATTTGTTCACCAAAGTCGATAATCAATTAATATTTTTCATGTAAAATCAAGGAGATCTATTCGATCTATAGTCAGAATGTTGTTGACTAAAATTATGTAGCCTTCAATGGGACTCTTGACGTGTGATAGGGCTCTTGACGTGTGGTTGTCTCGATTATGTTTCGATATCAACGGCTTTCAGATTATAGAAGTTCTTATTGAAATATGCATCGACCTCTTTTATAGGTCATCATTATTCATATAAACATATAATATTACAGATTTAAGATACTTTCTATTTCCAGGCAGAACTTCTTTCAATATGAATCTAATGTTTAAAGGAATCTCTAAAGTCCAGCAATTTCGGGGACTTCATTACTCTATAAATCTGACAGTACTGTTCCATTTGTCTAAATGTCGTCAGAGCTTAACGTGACAAAAGTTCACAAATGCGGTTGCCGGCTTCGTAATTTGAAACAAGTCGTGGAGCCATGTCTGCAAGATTCTCTCTCTCTCTCTCTCTCTCTCTCTCTCTCTCTCTCTCTCTCTCTCTCTCTCTCTCTCTCTTTGCATTTAAGATGGGATTCCATAGTTTTTATCTCGTGTATTTTCATTTACGTTTTCTCCATAATTATTGGCATATTCTCTTTCTATTCTTCTTCTTCTTCTTCACAGTAAATAAACCTCAAACTATCTCTTTTTGGGCAACGTGCCTTTTTCCTTTAATACACGTTTTCTTTTTTTCACTTCTTTCCTTCCTTTTTCCGTTCACAAAGCACATCCGTATTCAAGTAGCCATATGGGGGACTAGGACTTGTTCCTCCTCGAGAGATATGATTTCAGGATGGAGAGAGAGAGAGAGAGAGAGAGAGAGAGAGAGAGAGAGAGAGAGAGAGAGAGAGAGGACCTGTTGCTTTGCACTAAGGGAATGGCTCTAGTGCAAGTCCTTTCTCGTTTCATGGCATAAGTTTGCATCCCGAGTTTATCTTTTTCATGAATTAAATTTAGTCGGTTTTTCATGATTCATTTTGAATATCCATTTCTTTTATTGCCCTACAAAACTGAAAGTGAGCAAAGTATGATTTTCAAGCCCAAGTACAAACTTAAGTACAAACCTAGGGTATTAATAACGTTTGACAGCCAAATGCTCCATTGACTAGAAAATGAGTTATATAACCTTTTTCTAGCAGCTTACCGACTTGAATACTCTTTCTATTATGATAACGGTTATTGTCCAATTATTGAGAATACTTCGTCTCGTGCTTCCCATCACAGAAAGCTTGAGTTAAGGCTAGTTCGTAATTCAAAGCACCTGCTCTTACTTTATAAGATCATCGCCCTCCATATCAGAGACTGGCCTCAAATTCTCGACAAGTATGAGGTAGTTTATGGTCAATAATAATACTGATCTGAATGGTGTCCCTTTTTGCCTCTCTGACTTGGCAATATGAGATAAAATAGTCGCTGCCATCAGTAAAAGATAAAATTCGGAAAAAATTTGGTCAGAAAAAATCCTGTGGGAAGTTAGTGATATAAGCGATTCTGAGCTTCACACATGTAAAAGGACTTTTACTTGTGAAGGACAGCATCGCTCATATCACAAACTTCCCAGAGGATTTTTCTTGGCCACATTTTCCCGGATGTTATGTTTTACTGATGGTAGGGACTATTTTGTGCTCATTTTAGTTTGTTCTTCAGATCATAGGTCATGGAGTTTACTTCTAATTAAAATACAAACGAAAAAAAAAAAATAATTCAAAACAAGGATTGGGGTGTGACAGGTTTAAAATGTGTAAACAATGCCAGCAAGCACCAAAACAGATCATTGAATATGGATGAAGAATAGAGAGATCGTTGGAGAACGAGCAGAAATATATATTATAAGACCAGCTTAAATCACGAAATTTCGCTTTGATAATTTTCGCGCATTCCCAACGATTTAACATTTCATTTGGTTCAAAGGGACTGCCTGAATATTTGACGAAAAGCTTTTAACAATCGCTGCTTGTGAGTTTTTTCCCTCTATTTCTCTCTCATTCATGTTCTCTCGTTTTATCTTCGGTCTAATTTTGGCTTGGGAAACACCTTAGTCTTACTCAGTAGTGGCATTGTAATTAATGTTTCATGATTATGGAGTTTACTTGGAGTTGCAGATGCTTTTCTCATATCATAATGTTTGTATAATATCTCACGCTCAGAGAGAGAGAGAGAGAGAGAGAGAGAGAGAGAGAGAGAGAGAGAGAGAATGATTTGTTTCCATATGGAAATTTAATCCAAGTTATATATTAGTGAGACCAAGTTATATATTTGTGAGATGTAAGTCTATTTATATTTCTGAGTCTTACTTTACAAGTTCTCGTCTTATTCTGCTTTTCTTCTTCTATCTTTTCCTACGTACTGTACAGTTATAAATAAAACAATGTTTCGAGGTGCTTTGGTCATGTAGAGAGACTCCGCGAAGATAGTCTACGAAAATAATGTGTAATCGGTATAAGAGTGATGGATTAAAAAAATAGTTCTTCCTAGATAGATTAGTCACCCGACTAAGTATTTACAGACAGAGCTTATAACTTTTTTGTTCAACTAACTGCAACTTTATTGATCCTGTTACTGCTTTTTCCTCAATCTCGCATTTAATTACAAGCACTACCTGCTGATTCTAAGAACCACCCTCCAATTTTGCTCATTTCAACATTCAAACCCTTTTCCTTATGAGTTCCACAGCATATCTAAATTTTTATTTAATCATTAATCTCTATAAAGCTCGAACAACGCCAAATCTTTTTGTCGTACTTTCCTTTGTATTTAAATTACCTAATACGACCATATTTTAATTTCTTAAAACCCACCCAGGTATAGATTCAAACACTCCTCAAAACATTACTTTTCACTCTCGTTCTTTGTTTTAATGAACCATAGTATATATTTGCTGTCATAATGGTTCTCTCTCGCCACACTCAACTTCCACATTAAAGTCTTCGAATTAACCTTTTAATGTTCTTTTATCTAGAGTCCTCCAAGTGCTACTTTATGTTTGTTACACAAATACAAGTCGTTTTCATTCCCACATATCTTGCGCCTTCAACTTTGTCTCAGACTTTCTCTTCCTACATAGATAAAAATCTAACTTTCTCCTCGTTGGGACATTAAACTATCATATATTTCTTCTCTTCTTTATCACACCGACACGATCATATATTCCCTCGTTGTAAAATATACATTTTCTTATCATTTTGCAATAATAATACAAGCTCTGCTTTGCAAGCTGCATGTCTTGCTATATGGTATTTTCAGCAAATAAAAAAAGAAAAGATTGGTCTTAAAGGAGCAGCGGAATCGAAGAGAATTTCAAAAATTCTAACGTCAGTCTGAGTAAAATGCAAATGATTCGAAATCACGAAACAAATCGCCATTGCTAAAATATATTGTTTTAAATAGCCCCGATAATAAAAAAATAAAAAAGGCAAGGAATTAGAAATGACGCAAAGAGGAATGACAGCTAAACGATCCTGAATCCGCGATTAGGGTCAGTTAATTCTTTGAATTGTTTGCTATGTCGGATCTATCGTCTGACACACCAATGGAAATGAGGCCAACGAAGACATTCCACAAAGAATTACTAAGGTTCATATCCTCTTTAACTTAGTATCTCTGAGAGATTTACCAATTATCTGGAAGCAGTTATTAGGGAATCAGTTTAATATCATTTGATTAAGTTATTTGTGCAATGGGGGATCAATCATGTCAAACGAGTTTAGCAAGATTTGTTTAGTCGAGAATTTTATGGAAATTAAGGTCCGCAATTTTATGAAAATGTCGGTTGTGAAATATGGACATTCATCAGCTCATTTCTGCACGGCCAAAAATGAATGGCACTAAAACGAAAATTAGAATTACTTCAATTACACACACACACACACACACACACACACACACACACACACACACACACACACACACACATATATATATATATATATATATATATATATATATATATATATATATATATATATATATATATAAAAACCTTGAAAAAGCCTTGCCACAAGAGTGAAGCACCACAAACAAATGATATTGTTGTGAACATACATTTTGTAATCTCAGTACAATGAGAGACACCGTTTACATCTGAATAATCCGAGTTGTACAGGGATCCGTTACGGAACATTGTTCCCTTTAACTGTAACAAAGAAGACTAATGTCAATTGTGAATGAGTATACACGTTTTCCGCTCATTAGTGCATAAGCTTCAGAGTTATGAACATGATCGTTAAAACAGGTCACATATTACAAAGAATAAATCTTTGAAAAACTACGCAAAAAAAAAAAAAAAAAAAAAAAGATTTTAGCTTCAACATGGCAATAAAAGTGATATTCACTGAAAAAATGTTCGAATAAATATTATTTGACGAAGCAAAAAAGGTTTGGTTACTGAATTAAACGTACAATAGGCACCGATTCTTTTCATATTAGAATAGTTTACGGGATGAAAAAAGTTAATAAATATGCAAATATATCTAGAATGCAAAAAACATTAATTTGTGTAGCTCACGACACAAATATTAAAAACAACGGCTTATCTTCTTAGCCAAGAAAATGAATAAGCTAAAGTTCATTGAATATTTGGCGGTTGAAGTTTATTAATATCTCTGGCCTGAGCGCCCGGGTAGCGCCATATATTGTTAATTAAATTTTACCTCGAATTGCAGTGTTTGATAAACAACAACAACAGGAAAAGGGCACTCTAAAAATATGAGAGAGAAGCACGCAATATATTTACCCGTTGACAGCCACACAACAAAATTATTACAAATTCTCGCTAGCGTTTCATTATTTACGACTACAACTATTGTAGTTGTCCGGGTTTAATTACGACAAACAAAAATCATCCCGGAATTTAAACGCAGCGTTTGAAACACAGACAAAAAAAAAATCACAACTCTTATTCCATTGTGGAAAACCTCTCTCTCTCTCTCTCTCTCTCTCTCTCTCTCTCTCTCCCCCTCTCTCTCTCTCATAGATAAAACTCTAGCTCTCTCTCGTAGGGACATTAAGCTTTCATATATTTCTTCTCTTCTTTATCACACCGACACGATCATATATTCCCTAGTTGTAAAATATACATTTTCTTATTATTTTGCAATAATAATACAAGCTATGCTTTGCAAGCTGCATGTCTTGCTATTTGGTAATTTCAAACAAAATAAACAAAGAAAAGTTAGTCTTAAAGGAGCAGCGGAATCGAAGAGAATTTCAAAAATTGTAACGTCATTCTGAGTAAAATGCAATTGATTCGAAATCACGGAACAAACCGCCCTTGCTAAAATATATTGTTTTAAATAACCCGGATAAAAAAAAATAAAAAAGGCAAGGAATTAGAAACGAGGCAAAGAGGAATGACACCTGAACGATTCTGAATCCGCGAATAGGGTCAGTTAATTCCTTGAATTGTTTACAGTCTCGGATCTATCGTCCGACACACCAATGGAAATGAGGCCAACGAAGACATTCCACAAAGAATCACTAAGGTTCATTTCCACTTTAACTTAGTATCTCTGAGAGATTTACCAATTATCTGGAAGCAGTTAATAGGGAATCAGTTTAATATCATTTGATTAAGTTATTTGTGCAATGGGGGTATCAATCATGTTAAACGAGTTTAGCAAGATTTTTTTAGTCGAGAATTTATGGAAATTAAGGTCCGCAATTTTATGAAAATGTCGGTTGTGAAATATGGACATTCATCAGCTCATTTCTGCACGGCCAAATGTGATTGGCACTAAAACGAAAATCAGAATACTTAATTACACACGCAAACACAAACATATATACAATACAAATATATATATATATGTATATATATATATATATATATATATAGATATATATATATATATATATATATATATATATATATATATCTATATATATATCTATATATATATATATATATAAGATATATATATATATATATATATATATATATATATATATATATATATATATAGTATATATATATATATATATATATATATATAGATATATATATATATATATATATAATATATATATATATGCTTATATATAGTATATATATATATATATATATATATATATAGTATATA
This sequence comes from Macrobrachium nipponense, assembly GCF_015104395.2. Taxonomy (NCBI): domain Eukaryota; kingdom Metazoa; phylum Arthropoda; class Malacostraca; order Decapoda; family Palaemonidae; genus Macrobrachium; species Macrobrachium nipponense. Next base: position 108,730,497 of record NC_061108.1, read on the forward strand.
TATAGATATATATATATATATTTATATACATACACATATATATATATACCTTGAAAAAAGCCTTGCCACAAGAGTGAAGCACCACAAACAAATGATATTGTTGTGAACATACATTTTGTAATCTCAGTACAATGAGAGACACCATTTACATCTGAATAATCCGAGTTGTACAGGGAACCGTTACGGAAACAAGTTCTCTTTACCGTTAACGCAGAAGACTAATGTCCATTGTGAATAAGTATACACGTTTTCCGCTCATTAGTGCATAAGCTTTCAGAGTTATGAACGTGTTCGTTAAAAACAGGTCACATATTTAACAAAGGAATAAATCTTTGAAAAACAAACTACGCAAAAAAGAAAAAAAATAGAGTTTAGCTCAACATGTAATAAAATGATATTCACAAAAAAAAAAAATTGTTTCGAATAGATATTATTTGATGAAGCAAAAAAGGTTTGGTTACTGAATTAAACGTACAATAGGCATCGATTCTTTTCATATTAGAATAGTTTACGGAATGAAAAAGTTAATAAATATGCAAATATATCTAGAATGCAAAAAACATTTAATTGTGTAGCTCACGACACAAATAAAAAAACAACGGCTTATCTTCTTAGCCAAGAAAATGAATAAGGTAAAGTTCATTGAATATTTGGCCGTTGAAGTTTATTAATATCTCTGGCCTGAGCGCGGGTTAGCGCATATATTGTTAATTAAATTTTACCTCGAATTGCAGTTTGATAAACCAACAACAGGAAAAGCCACTCTAAAAATATGAGAGAGAAGCACGCAATATATTTACCCGTTGACAGCCACACAACAAAATTATTACAAATTCTTGCTAGCGTTTCATTATTTACGACTACAACCATTGCAGTTGTCCGGGTTTAATTACGACAAACAAAAATCATCCCAGAATTTAAACGCAGCGTTTGAAACACAGACAAAAAAAAAAAAAAAAAAAAAAAAAAAAAAAAAAAAAAAAAAAAAAAAAAAATCACAACTCTTACTTCCATTGTGGAAAACCTCTCTCTTCTCTCTCTCTCTCTCTCTCTCTCTCTCTCTCTCTCTCCTCTCTCTCTCTCTCTCTCTCTCCTATTCACAAGCTTATGATGTCTCTCTCGAGAGGGACATCAAATTAACATTTCAGACGGGGTCTCGAGAGGGACCAGTCTGAGAAGTTAATTTGATTACTCTACATATTTACGTGAGACCCGTGAGGGGTATCAGGAGGAAAGGTGAGGAAAAGGTGAGGAAAAGGTGAGGGTCAAGAGGAGGCGGAAAAAAAGAGGTGCTGGGACACTAGAACAAAGAAGGAGGCATAACGAAAGAGATAACTCTACTCTGCGTTACAGACAAACACACATACAAAGACTAGACATCCCTTGAATAGAAAGGTATTATTCTTTAACCTGAGGGAGTGGGTTGAAATATTATTGATTTATATCAAAGTATATTTAATTAATTCTCATTTCAGGTACGATATAATTAGACACATAATTATCGCCAAGAGAAAAAAGCACTTCGAATTAAATAATTTGAGAGCTAAATTAACCATCACAAAAGTCCTAATTATTTTTTTATGGATCGGTTGAGGGTCATTATTATATGAATCACGCGTTGAACTGCACTATTTCGTGAATGCATATATCATCGATTATTTTTTTGGTAGACTTTGTAAACTCAAAAAGGGATTCAAGGTATATGTTTTCCTTGAATGTGTTGGCCAAACCCTTTTCCTTATGAGTTCCACAGCATATCTAAATTTTTATTTAATCAATAATCTCTATAAAGCTCGAACGACGCCATATCTTTTTGTCCTACTTTCCTTTGTAATTAAATTACCTAGTACGAATACATTTCAAATTCTTAAAACCCACCCAGGTATAGATTCAAACACTCCTCAAAACATTACTTTTCACTCTCGTTCTTTGTTTTAATGAACCATAGTATATATTTGCTGTCATAATGGTTCTCTCTCGCCACACTCAACTTCCACATTAAAGTCTTCGAATTAACCTTTTAATGTTCTTTTATCTAGAGTCCTCCAAGTGTACTATGTTTGTTACACAAATACAAGTCGTTTTCATTCCCACATATCTTGCGCCTTCAACTTTGTCTCAGACTTTCTCTTCCTACATATATAAATATCTAGCTTTCTCCTCTTTCTTCTCTTCTTTATCACACCGACACGATCATATATTCCCTCGTTGTAAAATATACATTTTCTTATCATTTTGCAATAATAATACAAGCTATGCTTTTCAAGCTGCATGTCTTGCTATATGGTGTTTTCAACAAATAAACAAAGAAAAGATTAGTCTTAAAGGAGCAGCGGAATCGAAGAGAATTTCAAAAATTCTAACGTCAGTCTGAGTAAAATTCAAATGATTCGAAATCACGGAACAAACCGCACTTGCTAAAAAATATATTGTTTTAAATAGCCGGATAAAAAAATAAAAAAGGGCAAGGAATTAGAAACGACGCAAAGAGGAATGACACCTGAACGATCCTGAATCCGCGAATAGGGTCAGTTAATTCCTTGAATTGTTGCTGTCTCGGATCTATCGTCTGACACACCATGGAATGAGGCCAACGAAGACATTCCACAAAGAATCACTAAGGTTCATTTCCACTTTAACTTAGTATCTCTGAGAGATTTACCAATTATCTGGAAGCAGTTAATAGGGAATCAGTTTAATATCATTTGATTAAGTTATTTGTGCAATGGGGGATCAATCATGTCAAACGAGTTTAGCAAGATTTGTTTAGTCGAGAATTTTATGGAAATTAAGGTCGGCAATTTTATGAAAAGCTCGGTTGTGAAATATGGACATTCATCAGCTCATTTCTGCACGGCCAAATGTGAATGGCACTAAAACGAAAATTAGAATTACTTCAATTACACACACACACACACACACACACACACACACATATATATATAATATATATATATATATATATATATATATATATATATATAGAATTATATATATATATACTATATATAATATATATAGAAAACCTTGAAAAAGCCTTGCCACAAGAGTGAAGCACCATAAAACAAATGATATTGTTGTGAACATACATTTTGTAATCTCAGTACAATGAGGGACACCATTTACATCTGAATAATCCGGAATAAGTTCTCTTTTACCGTAACAAAGAAGGCTAATGTCCATTGTGAATGAGTATACACGTTTTCCGCTCATTAGTGCATAAGCTTTCAGAATTATGAACGCGATCGTTGAAACAGGTCACATATTTAAAAAGAAATAAATCTTTGAAAAACTACGCAAAAAAAAAAAAAAAAAAAATAGATTTAGCTCAACATGGCAATAAAAGTGATATTCACAAAACAAAAATTTTTTTTTTCGAATAGATATTATTTGACGAAGCTAAAAAGGAAAAGGTTTGGTTACTTAATTAAACATACAATAGGCACCGATTCTTTTCATATTAGAATAGTTTACGGGCTGAAAAAAGTTAATAAATATGCAAATGTATCCAGAATGCTAAAAACATTTAATTGTGTAGCTTACGACAAAAATAAAAAAAAACAACGGCTTATCTTCTTAGCCAAGAAAATGAATAAGCTAAAGTTCATTGAATAATTGGCCGTTGAAGTT
>NC_061108.1:108741626-108744455 GCF_015104395.2 Macrobrachium nipponense
GACTACAATCATTGTAGTTGTCCGGGTTTAATTACGACAAACAAAAATCCTCCCAGAATTTAAACGCAGCGTTTGAAACACAGACAAAAAAAAAAAAATCACAACTCTTATTTCCATTGTGGAAAACCTCTCTCTCTCTCTCTCTCTCTCTCTCTCTCTCTCTCTCTCTCTCTCTCTCTCTCTCTCTCTCTCTCCTATTCACAAGCTTATGATGTCTCTCTCAAGAGGGACATCAAATTAACATCTCAGACGGGTCTCAAGAGGGACCCAGTCTGAGATATAATTTGATTACTCTACATATTTACGTGAGACCCGTGAGGGGTATCAGGAGGAAAGGTGAGGAAAAGGTGAGGAAAAGGTGAGGAAAAGGTGAGAATAGGTGAGGGTAGGTGAGGGTCAAGAGGGGGCGGACAAAAGAGGTGCTGGGACACTAGAACAAAGAAGGAGGCATAACGAAAGAGATAACTTTACTCTGCGTTACAGACAAACACACATACAAAGACTAGACATCCCTTGAATAGAAAGCTACTATCCTTTAACCTGAGGGAGTGGGTTGAAATATTATTGATTTATATCAAAGTATATTAATTAATTCTCATTTCAGGTACGATATAATTAGACACATAATTATCTCCAGGAGAAAAAAGCATTTCGAATTAAATAATGTGAGAGGTAGATTAACCATTACAAAGGTCCTAATTATTTTTTTATGGATGGGTTGAGGATTATTATTATATGAATTACACGTTGAACTGCACTATTCGTGAATGCATATATCATCGATTATCTTTGGTAGACTTTGTAAACTCAAAAAGGGATTCAAGGTATATGTTTTGCTTGAATGTGTTGGTCAAAACTATGGACTGGTACTAAACGTCATGTAAATGAAAAAAACATAACAGAGTTAACCATGTTTCAAATGACATCACTGTAAGTGTAAAAAATTAACTATATGATAAATACATGACATTCAAATCAAGGTAACCTTCAGTCAAATATCCCAAACAAAATGCCCTGTGGTAGGGGTGTAAGAATACTACCACCGTAGATCCTGCCTGTCGTAAAAGGCGACTAATAGGACAGCTGCTGCCTTGCAGTCTTACTTTTTAGTGAAAGGCTAGGCCCACCACTAATAACTGTGGAAACTGCTGCCTTGTAGGCGGACTTTTTAGTCAAAGGCGAGGCCCATCGTCAATAACTGTGGTTGAGGACAGCAAGGGCATGCGGTCGTAAAAACCCTTTTGCCAAACAATAAACGTGCCTGATGTTTTAAGGGTCATAAGGCAACCGAATCCTTCATGTAGGGATAATGGTGGGAAAGAAGAGAATATCCCATACTAACTATCTGCATGAAGGTTGCAGTCTTCCAAGAATGTTTTATATATAATATATATATATCTATATATATATATATATATATATATATATATATATATATATATATATATATATATATATATATATATTTATATATATATATATATATATATATATATATATATATATATATATATATATATATATATATATATATATATATATTGTTCTGAACTGCTTGTTCACTCCTGAAAAATGTAATTTAACACTGAAAAAAATTGGCCTTGAATGGAGGAACGAGAGTTCACAACAAAGAAAAGAGAGAGAAAAAAAAAACTATGGCAGAAGGCCAATATTACTGAGGAAGGAGGGATTTACATAAAAGCTGGACTTCAGTTTTAAAAGCACTATATTTACATTAATTTACATAGGCCCAGGAATTAATAAGGTGGTTGACTGTTGATCCACCGGAAACACGTGGCTGGGGGCAACCAGACACGGCGTTCAGAATTTTGCGCAAACAGGTTATTGAAAATGCAAGGCTTACTCCAAAGGGTTCCCAAGTTCTCCCAAAATCAGGCACGGTGTTTGTCTGCAAAGAGATGGTATCCTAGCATAAGGCCGGGGCACACGTGTGTGAGTGTTACACACTACTTTCTTTCAATCAAAAGTTTACAGGCCACTCAGGGGGAATAAAAATGACTGGGAATTAACACAGAGAGAACTATTTCGTTGCTTGAATTAACTAGGGGATGTTTACTAGTATCACAAGGGTAGGTAATCACAGCATTGAACCAAGATTGGGGGAATGAGAAACTAAACAAAGGAGGGGGGAAGTCACCTTGGAAGAATGGAAATGAAATACACAAATGGCAAAACTATTCCCTTGCTGAACTGGAATTTACTCTCACAGTACCTGGAAATCCTGGGCTTGGTAGTCTTCTTATCTGCTAATATTTCTGTGCACTATGGTAGTATAAAAATACTTGGGACTTCCCCAGAGGAGGCAGAGGGAGCAGAAGTGGTGAAGTGGTGTCTGCAGGGCAACGTCTGAGGAGGTTCTGAGCGCTTCGAGCTCTGTCGTACTTCTGAGGATGAACTGTTGGGTCCCTGCCCTTTTAAGATTTCTCCCTGTAAGCACTGCCAATCCCTGTGGGGGGTAAATTCCGGGAAGCCAATGGGAGCAGAGATAGCTTTCTAGAGAACGGAGGCTTTCAGTTCAAAGGGACAACTTGCATATAGACAAGGATGAATGAATCTTGTTTTAAGAAATCTTAACTTTCCCTGGTTCTGGCTTAAATATATATATATATATATATATATATATATATATATATATATATATATATATATATATATATATATAGTATATATATATATCATATATATATATAGTATATATATATATATATATATATTTTAGGGCTAGTGCCTTGTATGATAAGGCGCCCTATGAGGTAATGTTTAGACTTGCGATAATCTTACGCTAAAGTCGGTTGGTATTGCACTTCC
>NC_061108.1:108744955-108757455 GCF_015104395.2 Macrobrachium nipponense
TGCATTCACGAAATAGTGCAGTTTCAACGTGTAATTCATATAATAATGACCCTCAACCCATCCATAAAAAAATAATTAGGACTTTTGTGATGGTTAATTTAGCTCTCAAATTATTTATTTCGAAGTGCTTTTTTCTCTTGGAGATAATTATGTCTCATTATATCGTACCTGAAATGAGAATTAATTAAATATACTTTGATATAAATCAATAATATTTCAACCCACTCCCTCAGGTTACAAGATAATAGCTTTCTATTCAAGGGATGTCTAGTCTTTGTACGTGTGTTTGTCCGTAACGCAGAAAATTATCTCTTTCGTTATGCCTCCTTCTTTGTTATAGTGTACCAGCACTTCTTTTGTTTGCCTCCTCTTGACCCTCACCTATTCTCACCTTTTCCTCACCTTTTCCTCACATTTTCCTCACCTTTCCTCCTGATACCCCTCACGGGTCTCACGTAAATATGTAGAGTAATCAAATTAACTTCTCAGACTGGGTCCCCTCTCTGACCCCGCCTGAGATGTTAATTTGATGTCCCTCTCGAGAGAGACATCATAAGCTTGTGAATAGGAGAGAGAGAGAAAGAGAGAGAGAGAGAGAGAGAGAGAGAGAGAAAGAGAGAGAGAGGTTTTCCACAATGGAAATAAGAGTTGTGACTTTTTTTTTGTCTGTGTTTCAAACACGGCGTTTAAATTCTGGGATGATTTTTGTTTGTCGTAATTAAACCCGGACAACTGCAATGGTTGTAGTCGTAAATAATGAAACGCTAGCGAGAATTTGTAATAATTTTATTGTGTGGCTGTCAACGGGTAAATATATTGTGCGTTTCTCTCTCATATTTTTAGAGTGCCTTTTCCTGTTGTTGGTTTATCAAACTGCAATTCGAGGTAAAATTTAATTAACAATATATGCGCTAACCCGCGCTCAGGCCAGAGATATTGATAAACTTCAGCGGCCAAATATTAAATGAACTTTAGCTTATTCATTTTCTTGGCTAAGAAGATAAGCCGTTGTTTTTTTATTTGTGTCGTAGGCTACACAATTAAATGTTTATAGCATTCTAGATATGTTTGCATATTTATTAACTTTTTTCATCCCGTAAACTATTCTAATATGAAAAGAATCGGTGCCTATTGTTCGTTTATTTCAGTAACCAAACCTTTTTTGCTTCGTCAAATAATATCAATTCGAAACATTTTTTTTTTATATGAATATCACTTTTATTGCCATTTGAAGCTAAAATCTATTTTTTTTTTTTTTTGGCGTAGTTTTTCAAAGATTTATTTCTTTGTAAATATGTGACCTTTTTTAACGATCACGTTCATAAAGCTGAAAGCTTATGCACTAATGAGCGGAAAACGTGTATACTTATTCACAATGGACATTAGCCTTCTTTGTTACGGTAAAAAGAGAACTTGTTCCGAAAAACGGTTCCCTACAACTCGGATTATTTAGATGTAAATAGTGTCTTTCATTGTACTGAGATTACAAAATTTATGTTCACAACAATATCATTTGTTTATGGTGCTTCACTCTTGTGGCAAAGCTTTTTCAAGGTTATATATATATATATATATATATATATATATATATATATATATATATATATATATATATATATATGTGTGTGTGTGTGTGTGGTGTGTGTGTGTGTGTGTGTGTGTGTGTGTGTGTGTGTGTATTGTGTTTGTGTGTGTGTCTGTAATTGAAGTAATTCTAATTTTCGTTTTAGTGCCTATCACATTTGGCCGTGCAGAAATGAGCTGATGAATGTCCATATTTCACAACCGACATTTTCATAAAATTGCCGACCTTAATTTCCATAAAATTCTCGACTAAACAAATCTTGCTAAACTCGTTTAACATGATTGATCCCCCATTGCACAAATAACTTAATCAATGATATTAAACTGATTCCCTAATAACTGCTTCCAGATAATTGGTAAATCTCCTAGAGATACTAAGTTAAAGTGGAAATAAACCTTAGTGATTCTTTGTGGAATGTGTTCGTTGGCCTCATTTCCATTGGTGTGTCAGACGATAGATCCGAGACAGCAAACAATTCAAGGAATTAACTGACCCTATTCGCGGATTCAGGATCGTTCAGGTGTCATTCCTCTTTGCGTCGTTTCTAATTCCTTGCCTTTTTAATTTTTTTTGTTATCCGGGCTATTTAAAACAATATATTTTAGCAAGGGCGGTTTGTTCCGTGATTTCGAATCATTTGCATTTTACTCAGACTGACGTTACAATTTTTGACATTCTCTTCGATTCCGCTGCTCCTTCAAGACTAATCATTTCTTTGTTTATTTGTTAGAATTACCAAATAGCAAGACATGCAGTTTGCAAAGCATAGCTTGTATTAATAATAAGAAAATGTATATTTTACAACTAGGGATTATATGATCGTGTCGGTGCGATAAAGAAGAGTAGAAATATATAATAATTTGATGTCTCTACGAGGAGAAAACTAGAGTTTTATCTATGTAGGAAGAGAAAGTCAGATGTTATGGCACTAAGTGAGACAAAGTTGAAGGGGCAAGACATGTGGGAATGAGAACGACTTGTATTTGTGTAACAAACATAAATTAGCACTTGGAGGACTCTAGGTAAAAGAACATTAAAAGGTTAATTTGAAGACTTTAGTATGGAGGTTGATTGTGGCGAGGGAGAACCATTATGACAGCAAATAAATAAGGGTTCATTAAAACAGAGAACGAGAGTGAAAAATAATGTGTTGAGGAGTGTTTGAATCTATACCTGGGTGGGTTTTAAGAAATTAAAATATGGTCGTATTAGGTAATTTAAATACAAAGGAAAGTAAGACAAAAGGATATGGCGTCGTTCGAACTTTATAGAGATTAATGATTAAATAAAAATTTATATATGCTGTGGAATTCGCAAGGAAAAGGGTTTGAATGTTGAAATGAGCAAAATTGGAGGGTGGCTCTTAGAATCAGCAAATAGCGCTTGTGTTTAAATGTGGGATTGAGGAAAAGGCAGTAACAGGATCAAGAAAGTTGCAGTTGGTTGAACAAAAAAGTTACAAGCTCTGTCTGTAAACACTTAGTCGAGTGACTAATCTATCTAGGAAGAACTATTTTTATTATCCATCACTCTTATACCGATTACACATTATTTTCGTAGATTATCTTCGTGGAGTCTCTCTACATGACCAAAGCACCTCAAAACATTGTTTTATTTATAACTGTACAGTGCGCAGAAAAACACAGAAGAAAAGCAGAACAAGACGTGAACTTTTGAAGTAAGACTCAGAAATATAAATAGACTTAAATCTCACTAATATATAATTTGGATTAAATTTCCATATGGAAACAAACCATTCTCTCTCTCTCTCTCTCTCTCTCTCTCTCTCTCTCTCTCATGTGCATGCGCACATGCGTTGGGGGCCATTTTTATGACATTAGGTATATAAAGTAAAATGCTCTCTCTCTCTCTCTCTGCGTTGGCGGCCATTATTGTGACTAAGTTTATAATAAGTAAGTGCTTTTCTCTCTTTCTCTCTCTCGTCTCGGTCCCCTTTGGTCTCTCTCTCTCTCTCTCTCTCTCTGCAGTCTCTCATTCATAGTCTTGAATAATTAGGAATATCACCCATACCTTGTTACCTCCTATTTAATATTCTTTATGGTATCATGTTGTTCCAGAAGCTCATTTTCTCTCAGCTGCGCATCTTTAGAGAGCATTTTCAGTTTCATGCTTCTTGAATACGTTCAATAAAATACCCAGACGAGCTGCAAGGTTCTCTCCCCAGTATCTGGAGAAACAGCCTCCGGACTAAAATCACAAAGTCCCTATATGTGGCATCTCAGGTGTTTGACTTCAGTATTGATTCAAAATACTTTGGGCCTGTTTGTCAGTGACACTAGGTTGACTACAGTATCGTTTTGATGAGGTAAATGACTTAATCTGTTGCCTAAAGATAATAAGCGCATGATCTTCTGTAACACAAATTTGAAAACGTCATTTCAAGTCTCTGTTTCGATTGAATAAATCTGTTCCTTAGAACAATCCTAAGCCCCAATTACTATGGAACGTTTCTCGTTGAGAATATATAACAGGAGCGAATCGTAATTTATAGCCTAGAAACGTATAAAACTGAATGGTCTGTGACTACAACAGCAAAGTAGACTTATTTCGTCATAATGTTTTTTTTTTCCGTTATTTAACAGAGATTTTCATTGCATGAATACCATAGTAGTAATGTCACAAACATACACACACACACACACACACCACACACACACACACACACACAAACGTTATATATTATTTAAGCCAGAACCAGGGAAAGTTAAGATTTCTTATAACAAGATTCATTCATCCTTGTCTATATGCAAGTTGTCCCTTTGAACTGAAAGCCTCTATTCTCTAGAAAGCTATCTCATTGGCTTCCCAGAATTTACCCCCCACAGGGATTGGGAAGTGCTTACCAGAAGAAATCTAAAAAGGGCAGGAATCCAACAGTTCATCCTCAGAAGTACGACAGAGTTCGGAGCGCTCAGAACCTCCTCAGACGTTGCCCTGCAGACACCACTTCACCCCTTCTGCTCCCCCTGCCTCCTCTGGGGAAGTCCCAAGTATTTTTATACTTCCATAGTGCACAGAAATATCAGCAGATAAGAAGACTACCAAGACCAGGATTTCCAGGTACTGTGAGAGTAAATTCCAGTTCAGCCAGGGAATTGTTTTGCCATTTGTCTATTTCATTTCCATTCTTCCAAGGTGACTTCCCCCCTCCTTTGTTTAGCTTCTCATTCCCCCAATCTTGGTTCAATGCTGTGATTACTACCCTTGTGATACTAGTAAACATCCCCTAGTTAATTCAATCAACAAAATAGTTCTCTCTGTGTAAATTCCCAGTCATTTTCATTCCCCCTGAGTGGCATGTAAACTTTTGATTGAAAGAAAGTCGTGTGTAATGCTCACCCACGTGTGCCCCTGCCTTATGCTAGGATACCATCTCTTTGCAGACAAACACCGTGCCTGATTGTGGGAGAACTTGGGAACCCTTTGGAGTAAGCATTGCATTTTCAATAACCTGTTTGCGCAAAATTTTGAACGCCATGTCTGGTTGCCCCAGCCACGTGTTTCCGGTGGATCGACAATGAACCACCTTATAATTCCTGGACCTTTGTAAATTAATGTAAATTATAGTGCATTTAAAACAACAAAGTCCAGCTTTTATGTAAATCCTTCCTCCTCAGTAATATCGGCCTCATGCCATAGTTTTTTTTTTTTCTCTCCTTTCTTTGTTGTGATCTCTCGTTCCTCCATTCAAGGCCAATTTTTTTCAGTGTTAAATTACAATTTTTCAGGAGTGAACGAGCAGTTCAGAAAACAATATATATATATATATATATATATATATATATATATATATATATATATATATAGTATATATATATATACTATATATATAATATATATATATATATATATATATATATATATATATATATATATATATATATATATATATATATATATATATATATATATATATATATATATATATATATATATATATATATATATATTATATATATATATATATATATATATATATATAAAACATTCTTGGAAGACTGCAACCTTCATGCAGATAGTAAGTATGGGATATTCTCTTCTTTCCCACCATTATCCTTACATGAAGGATTCGGTTGCCTTATGACCCTTAAAACATCAGGCACGTTTATTGTTTGGCAAAGGGGTTTTTACGACCGCATGCCCTTGCTGTCCTCAACCACAGTTATTGGCGGTGGGTCTTGCCTTTGACTTAAAGGTCCAAGTGCAAGGCAGCAGTTTCCACAGTTTTTGGTGGTGGGCCTAGCCTTTTACTAAAACGTAAGACTGCAAGGAAGCAGCTGTCCTTTTAGTCACCTTTTACGACAGGCAGGATCTACGGCGGTAATATTCTTACACCCCTACCACAGGGCATTTAGTTTGGGATATTCAACTGAAGGTATACCTTAATTTGAATGTCATGTATTTATCATCTAGTTAATTTTTTACACTTACAGTGATGTCATGTGAAACATGCTTGACTCTGTTATGTTTTTTTTTATTTAAATGACGATTAATACCAGTCCATAGTTTTGGCCAATACATTCAAGGAAAACAAATACCTTGAATCCCTTTTTGAGTTTACAAAGTCTACCAAAAAAATAATCATTGATATATGCATTCACGAGATAGTGCAGTTTAACGTGTAATTCATACAATAATGACCCTCAACCCATCCATAAAAAAATAATTAGGACTTTTGTGATGGTTAATTTAGCTCTCAAATTATTTACTTCGAAGTGCTTTTTTCCCTTGGAGATAATTATGTGTCTAATTATATCGTACCTGAAATGAGAATTAATTAAATATACTTTGATATAAATCAATATTTCAACCCACTCCCTCAGGTTAAAGGATAATAGCTTTCTGTTCAAGGGACGTCTAGTCTTTGTACGTGTGTTTGTCCGTGACGCAGAGTAAAGTTATCTCTTTCGTTATGCCTCCTTCTTTGTTCTAGTGTCCCAGCACCTCTTTTGTCCGCCTCCTCTTGACCCTTACCTATTCTCACCTTTTCCTCACCTTTCCTCCTGATACCCCTCACGGGTCTCACGTAAATATGTAGAGTAATCAAATTAACTTCTCAGACTGGGTCCCTCTCGAGACCCGTCTGAGATGTTAATTTGATGTCCCTCTTGAGAGAGACATCATAAGCTTGTGAATAGGAGAGAGAGAGAGAGAGAGAGAGAGAGAGAGAGAGAGAGAGAGAGAGAGAGGGGGAGAGAGAGAGAGAGAGAGAGAGAGCGAGAGAGAGAGAGAGAGCGAGAGAGAGAGAGAGGGAGGTTTTCCACAATGGAAATATGAGTTGTAGTTTTTTTGTGTGTCTGTGTTTCAAACGCTGCGTTTAAATTCTGGGATGATTTTTGTTTGTCGTAATTAAACCCGGACAACTGCAATGGCTGTAGTCGTAAATAATGAAACGCTAGCGAGAATTTGTAATAATTTTGTTGTGTGGCTGTCAAAGGGTAAATATATTGCGTGCTTCTCTCTTATATTTTTAGAGTGCCTTTTCCTGTTGTTGGTTTATCATACTGCAATTCGAGGTAAAATTTAATTAACAATATATGCGCTAACCCGCGCTCAGGCCAGAGATATTAATAAACTTCAACGGCCAAATATTCAATGAACTTTAGCTTATTCATTTTCTTGGCTAAGAAAATAAGCCGTTGTTTTTTTATTTTGTCGTAAGCTACACAATTAAATGTTTTTAGCATTCTAGATATATTTGCATATTTATTAACTTTTTTCACCCCGTAAACTATTCTAATATGAAAAGAATCGGTGCCTATTGTTCGTTTAATTCAGTAACCAAACCTTTTTTGCTTCATCAAATAATATCTATTCGAAATTTTTTTTTTTTTGGTGAATATCACTTTTATTACCATTTTGAAGCTAAACTCTATTTTTTTTTTCTTTTTTGCGTAGTTTTTCAAAGATTTATTCCTTTGTAAATATGTGACCTGTTTTAACGACCACGTTCATAACTCTGAAAGCTTATGCACTAATGAGCGGAAAACGTGTATACTTATTCACAATGGACATTAGTCTTGTTTGTTACGGTAAAAGAGAACTTGTTCCGTAACGGTTCCCTGTACAACTCGGATTATTCAGATGTAAATGGTGTCTCTCATTGTACTGAGATTACAAAATGTATGTTCACAACAATATCACTTGTTTGGGGTGCTTTCACTCTTGTGGCAAGGCTTTTTTCAAGGTTATATATATATATATATATATATATATATATATATATATATATATACATAATATATATATATATATATATATATATATATATATATATATATATATATATATATCATACATATCTATATATGTGCATATATATATATATATATATATATATATATATATATATATATATATATATATATATATATATATATATATGTGTGTGTGGTGTGTGTGTGTGTGTGTGTGTGTGTGTGTGTTTGTGTGTGAGTGTGTGTATGTGTGACATTACTACTACGGTATTTATGCAAGAAAATCTGTTAAATAACGAAGAAAAAACATTATGACTAAATAAGTTTACTTTGCTGTTGTAGTCACAGACCATTCAGTTTTATACGTTTCTAAGTTACAATTTACGATTCGCTCTTGTTATTTATTATTAACGAGAAACGTTCCATAATAATTGTGGCTTAGGATTGTTCTAAGGAACAGATTTATTCAATCGAAACAAAGACTTGAAATGACGTTTTCAAATTTGTGTTACAGAAGAACATGCGCTTATTATCTTTAGGCAACAGATTAATTCATTCACCTCTTCAAAACGATACTGTAGTCAACCTAGTGTCACTGACGAACAGGCCCAAATTATTTTGAATCTAAACTGAGGTCAAACACCTGAGATGCCACATATAAGGACTTTGTGATTTTAGTCTGGAGGCTGTTTCTCCAGATACTGGGGAGAGAACCTTGCAGCTCGTCTGGGTATTTTATTGAACGTATTCAAGAAGCATGAAACTGAAAATGCTTCTTGAAAGATGCGCAGCTGAGTGAAAATGAAGCTTCTGGAACAACATGATACCATAAGAATATTAAATAGGAGGTAACAAGTTATGGGTGATATTCTTAAAAACTCAAGACTATGAATGACTGACTGCACAGAGAGAGAGAGAGAGAGAGAGAGAGAGAGAGAAAGCACTTACTTATTATAATGGCCGCCAACGCATGTGCGCGAGCACATAAGACAGAGAGAGAGAGAGAGAGAGAGAGAGAGAGAGGCATCATTTACTTTATGTACCTAATGTCATAAAAATGGCCGCCAATGCATGTGCGCATGCACACATGAGTGAGAGAGAGAAAGAGAGAGAGAGAGAGAGAGAATGGTTTGTTTCCATATGGAAATTTAATCCAAATTATATATTAGTGAGATTTAAGTCTATTTATATTTCTGAGTCTTACTTCACAAGTTCACGTCTTGTTCTGCTTTTCTTCTGTGTTTTCCTACGCACTGTACAGTTATAAATAAAACAATGTTTTGAGGTGCTTTGGTTATGTAGAGAGACTCCACGAAGATAGTCTATGAAAATAATGTGTAATCGGTATAAGAGTGATGGATAATAAAAATAATTCTTCCTAGATAGATTAGTCACTCGACTAAGTGTTTACAGACAGAGCTTATACTTTTTTGTTCAACCAACTGCAACTTTATTGATCCCTCCAATTTTGCTCATTTTAACATTCAAACCCTTTTCCTTACGAGTTCACACCATATCTAAATTTTTATTCAATCATTAATCTCTATAAAGTTCGAACGACGCCATATCTTTTTGTCTTACTTTCCTTTGTATTTAAATTACCTAGTACGAACACATTTTAAATTCTTAAAACACACCCAGGTATAGATTCACTCTCTTTCTTTGTTTTAATGAACCATAGTATATATTTGCTGTCTTAATGGTTCTCTCTCGCCACACTCAACTTCCACATTAAAGTCTTCGAATTAACCTTTTAATGTTCATTTACCTAGAGTCTCCAAGTGCTACTTTATGTTTGTTACACAAATACAAGTCGTTTTCATTCCCACATATCTTGCCCCTTCAACTTTGTCTCACTTAGTGCCATAACATCTGACTTTCTCTTCCCACATAGATAAAAATCTAGCTTTCTCCTCGTAGGGACATTAAACTATCATATATTTCTTCTCTTCTTTATCACACCGACACGATCATATATTCCCTAGTTGTAAAATATATATTTTCTTATTATTTTTCATTAATAATACAAGCTATGCTTTGCAAGCTGCATGTCTTGCTATTTGGTACTTCCAACAAATAAACAAAGAAATAATTAGTCTTAAAGGAGCAGCAGAATCGAAGAGAATTTCAAAAACTATAACGTCAGTCTGAGTAAAATAACAATGATTCGAAATCACGGAACAAACCGCCACGGCTAAAATTACTGTTTCAAATAAGCCGGATAAAAAAAAAATTAAAAAAAGGCCAGGAATTAAAAACGACGCAAAGAGGAATGACACCTGAACGATCCTGAATCCGCGATTAGGGTCAGTTAATTCCTTGAATTGTTTGCTGTCTCGGATCTATCGTCTGACACACCAATGGAAATGAGGCCAACGAAGACATTCCACAAAGAATCACAAAGGTTCATTTCCTCTTTAACTTAGTATCTCTGAGAGATTTACCAATGATCTGGAAGCAGTTATTAGGGAATCAGTTTAAGATCATTTGATTAAGTTATTTGTGCAATGGGGGATCAATCATGTTAAACGAGTTTAGCAAGATTTGTTTAGTCGAGAATTTTATGGAAATTAAGGTCGGCAATTTTATGAAAATGTCGGTTGTGAAATATGGACATTCATCAGCTTATTTCTGCTCGGCCAAATGTGATTGGCACTAAAACGAAAATCAGAATTACTTCAATTACACACACACACACACACACACACACACACACACACACATATATATATATATATATATATATATATATATATATATATGCAGTGTATATATATATATATATATATATATATATATATATATATATATATATATATATATATATATATATATATATAACCTTGAAAAAGTCTTGCCACAAGAGTGAAGCACCAAAAACAAGTGATATTGTTGTGAACATACATTTTGTAATTTCAGTACAATGAGAGACACCATTTACATCTGAATAATCCGAGTTGTACAGGGAACCGTTACGGAACAAGTTCTCTTTCACTGTAACAAAGAAGACTAATGTCCATTGTGAATAAGTATATCAGTATACACGTTTTCCGCTCATTAGTGCATAAGCTTTCAGAGTTATGAACGTGATCGTTAAAACAGGTCACATATTTACAAAGGAATAAAGCTTTGAAAAACTACGCAAAAAAAAAAAAAAAAATAGAGTTAAGCTTCAACATGGCAATAACAGTGATATTCACCAAAAAAAAAATGTTTCGAATAAATATTATTTGATGAAGCAAAAAAGGTTTGGTTACTGAATTAAACATACAATAGACACCGATTCTTTTCATATTAGAATAGTTTACGGGATGAAAAAAGTTAATAAATATGTAAATATATCTAGAATGCTAAAAACATTTAATTGTGTAGTCACAACACAAATAAAAAAAACAACGGCTTATCTTCTTAGCCAAGAAAATGAATAAGCTAAAGTTCATTGAATATTTGGCAGTTGAAGTTTATTAATATCTCTGGCCTGAGCGTGGTTAGCGCATATATTGTTAATTAAATTTTACCTCGAATTGCAGTTTGATAAACCAACAACAGGAAAAGGCACTCTAAAAATATGAGAGAGAAACATGCAATATTTACCCTTTGACAGCCACACAACAAAATTATTACAAATTCTCGCTAGCGTTTCATTATTTACGACTACAACCATTGCAGTTGTCCGGGTTTAATTACGACAAACAAAAATCATCCCAGAATTTAAACGCAGCGTTTGAAACACAGACAAAAAAAAAAAAAAAAAAAAAATCACAAATCTTATTTCCATTGTGGAAAACCTCTCTCTCTCTCTCTATCTCTCTCTCT
Source organism: Macrobrachium nipponense (assembly GCF_015104395.2). Classification (NCBI taxonomy): domain Eukaryota; kingdom Metazoa; phylum Arthropoda; class Malacostraca; order Decapoda; family Palaemonidae; genus Macrobrachium; species Macrobrachium nipponense. The sequence goes on from NC_061108.1 coordinate 108,756,575, forward strand.
CACTCTCTCTCTCTCTCTCTCTCTCTCTCCTATTCACAAGCTTATGATGTCTCTCTCAAGAGGGACATCAAATTAACATCTCAGACGGGTCTCGAGAGGGACCCAGTCTGAGAAGTTAATTTGACTACTCTACATATTTACGTGAGACCCGTGAGGGGTATCAGGAGGAAAGGTGAGGAAAAGGTGAGGAAAAGGTGAGAATAGGTGAGGGTCAAGAGGAGGCGGACAAAAGAGGTGCTGGGACACTAGAACAAAGAAGGAGGCATAACGAAAGAGATAACTTTACTCTGCGTTACAGACAAACACACATACAAAGACTAGACATCCCTTGAATAGAAAGGTATTATCCTTTAACCTGAGGGAGTGGGTTGAAATATTATTGATTTATATCAAAGTATATTTAATTAATTCTCATTTCACGTACGATATAATTAAACACATAATTATCGCCAAGAGAAAAGAGCACTTCGAATTGAAAAATTTGAGAGCTAAATTAACTATTACTAAAGTCCTAATTATTTTTTTATGGATGGGTTGAGGATTATTATTATATGAATTACAAGTTAAACTGCATTATTTCGTGAATGCATATATCATCGATTATTTTTTGGTAGAATTTGTAAACTTTAAAAGGGATTCAAAGTATATGTTTTCCTTGAATATGTTGGCCAAAACTATGGACTGGTACTAAATGTCATGTAAATGAAAAACATAACAGAGTTGAGCATGTTTCAAATGACATCACTGTAAGTGTAAAAACTTAACTAGATGATAAATAAATGACATTCAAATCAAGGTATACCTTAAGTTAAATATCCCAAACTAAATGCCCTGTGGTAGGGGTGTAAGAATACTACTACCGTAGATCCTGCGTGTCGTAA
>NC_061108.1:108759955-108776678 GCF_015104395.2 Macrobrachium nipponense
AGGTGGATGTCTCCCCTACCAACCTGTTCCCCTACCTACATTGCCCCACCTGGAGCGGATAAACAGATTTTCTGGAGGAGGGTAGATGTTTCCCCTACCAACCTGTTCCCCTACCTACAGCACCCAACCCGGACCGGACAAACCAGTTTGCAGGGGGAGGGTGGCTGTGCCATGATTTACCCTCTGTCACCTCGGGGAGGACAAACAAGATCAGCTCCTCTCGGATCTCATTATTATAGAATAACCACTGAATATTTAGCGTTTACTTATTCATGTATGAATTTACACATTGATTCTCATTTTTTAACGTTAGGAAAAAACGATCACCCAACAGCGATCCTTTTCCAGTTGGTAAATCTTTCAAATTTATTAACATTGATTTTAGTTAATATTTAGAACCTGGCTTCATGGTTATGAAATAATAAAGTGAACAACTAAAACTGGAGAACGGAAATGTCGAAATGCTTTATTCTGGATGTTTACGATGTTTGCAGACAAAATATCTATTGATAATAAAATTCATTTATTGTCAATACTGATGAATACTTATAAAATGACTGTCGGTAGTAAAAGTGATTGTACTGAGTCTCGATCAATGCATATACAACAGAATAGAAACCAGAGTACTGTTCATGTACTACTCAGGAGTTTCGAGATGGCATTAAAAGAAGTGAGTATAATGTCATTATTAATTACTATTAATTACTCTAGTACTATTAGAATTCCATTCCCAATCGTTGATTACGATAGCGTATCACTTGCTAATATCATTCACAATGCAAAATAGTTTTGAATTATTATTATTATTATTATTGTTTTTTTTGCTCTATCACAGTCCTCCAATTCGACTGGGTTGTATTTAGTTCCGGGTTGCATCCTGCCTCCTTAGGAGTCCATCACTTTTCTAACTACGTGCGCCGTTTCTAGGATCACACTCTTCTGCATGAGTCCTGGAGCTACTTCAGCCTCTAGTTTTTCTAGATTCCTTTTCAGGGATCTTGGGATCGTGCCTAGTGCTCCTATGATTATGGGTACAATTTCCACTGGCGTATCCCATATCCTTCTTATTTCTATTTTCAGATCTTGATACTTATCCATTTTTTCCCTCTCTTTTTCTTAAACTCTGGTGTCCCATGGTATTGCGACATCAATGAGTGATACTTTCCTCTTGACTTTGTCAATCAACGTCACGTCTGGTCTGTTTGCACGTATCACCCTATCCATTCTGATACCATAGTCCCAGAGGATCTTTGCCTGATCGTTTTCCTATCACTCCCTCAGGTTGGTTACTTCGTACCACTTATTACTGCAAGGTAGCTGATGTTTCTTGCACAGGCTCCAGTGGAGGGCTTTTGCCACTGAATCATGCCTCTTTTTATACTGGTTCTGTGCAAGTGCCGGGCATTTGCTTGCTATGTGGTTTATGGTTTCATTTTCCGTATTGCAATTCCTACATATGGGAGAGATGTTATTTCCGTCTATCATTCTTTGAACATATCTGGTTCTTAGGGCCTGATCTTGTGCCGCTGTTATCATTCCTTTAGTTTCCTTCTTTAGCTCTCCCCTCTGTAGCCATTGCCAGTGTTCATCGCTGGCTATTCTTTAGTCTGTCTCATGTATTCTCCGTGCATTGGTTTGTTGTGCCAGTCCTCTGTTCTGTCTGTCATTCTCCTGTCCTCTGTTTATTTCTGGGTCTTCGTCTACTTTTATTAGTCCTTCTCCCATGTACTCTTTAGCCACTCGTCTTCACTGGTTTTCAGATATTGCCCCAGTGCTCTGTTCTCGATGTTGACGCAGTCCTCTATACTTAGTAGTCCTCTCCCTCCTTCCTTTTGTGTTATGTATAATCTGTCCGTATTTGCTCTTGGGAATAGTGCTTTGTGTATTGTCATACGTTTTCTGGTTTTCTGATCTATGCTGCGGAGTTCTGCCTTCGTCCATAATACTATTCCTGCGCTGTATCTGATTACTGGCACTGCCCATGTGTTTATGGCTTTTTCATATTTCTGGCGTTGAGTTTTGACTTAAGTATCGCCTTGAGTCTCTGCATATATTCTTTCCTGATCGTGTCCTTCATTTCTTGGTGTTTTATATCCCCTCCTTCCATTATTCCAGGTATTTGTATCCAGTCTCATCTATGTGTTTCATGTTGCTCCCATCTGGTAGCTTTATCCCTTCAGTTCTCGTTACTTTGCCTTTTTGTATGTTGACTAAGGCGCATTTTTCTATTCCAAACTCCATCCTGATGTCCCCAGATACAATCCTTACAGTCTGGATTAGGGTATCTATTTCCTTGATGCTCTTACCATACAGCTTGATGTAGTCCATGAATATCAGATGGTTGATTCTGTTGCCTCTTTTCTTGAGTTGGTACCCGGCATTCATCTTCTGTAATACTTTTTGTCATGGAATCATGGCTACTACGAAGAGTAGTGGGGACAGTGAGTCGCCCTGGAAGATCCCTCTCCTGATATTAACCTCTGCTAGTCTTATTCCGGAGCTTGTAAGTATTGTATTCCAGTTGCGCATTGTATTTTTGAGGAAGCTGATGGTGTTTTCCTCTGCCCCATATATTTTCCGGCATTCTATTAAGCCATGTGTGGTATCATGTCGAAGGCTTTCTTATAGTCTATCCATGCTATGCTTAGGTTGGTTTTCCTTCGCCTACTGTTCTACATTACCATTTTGTCTATCAGCAGCTGGTCTTTTGTGCCCCTACACTTCCTTCTGCAGCCTTTCTGTTGGTGGGGTCTGTGTTCGTCTCATCTAGGTAGTTGTATAACCAGAGTTTATTATTATTATTATTATTATTATTATTATTATTATTATTATTATTATTATTATTATTATTATTATTATTATTATTATTATTATTATTTTAGAAAGATATTGCTGCAACAGCTGCATTTAACTTGTAAATAGTCTCTATCTTTAATAGTCATTATTAGAAAAATAGAAAAGACTATTAAAAGTTAAATGCAGCTGATGTAGCAATATCTTTCAATAATACTTGTTTGAAAGAGGGTCTCCTTCCAATATATCATAATTGATATTATCTCTATTTATCTAATCAAAATTATATATTTTCTTTTATGACAACAATATCATTCAAACGTATCTTCACCAGGGTTTTGCTTTTTCATCTACAATTCCAAATACTGCAGTAAAAGTCCTTTTCGATTACTTATTTACATCATAAACCCAACATGAAGTAACCCGTAACATATAAAACGGAATAAGTAGGTAAAAAAAGTGAACTGAAAGAAGCAAAGAAAGAAAGAAAGTGAATCTTTCCCGCAAGAGGAAACCCTTGATCGCCTGTGCCTTAAAGCAGACAGATCCTATCAAGAGGAAACATCAAGCAACGGAAGGCGACGGCTCTGTCAGAGGGTGAAATATTTTCATCTTCGCAGGGCATCTCCACTTCGTAGTAATACCCTGAGGGTATCGCCCCTCACTTATCCCACCAGCTGCCGCAGGATCTGTGAGCTGCTTACTGTAAGGAGAAATACAGGTCTTTTGCTCTGCACTTTTGGGCAAGAATGTATAGCCTTTGGTACTTTTAGATTTCGTCACTTCCTTCTCTCTCTCTCTCTCTCTCTCTCTCTCTCTCTCTCTCTCTGTGTTCACAGCTTACTTTTTTATACCTCTAATCTTTTACATTTCATAAAAACGAATCCTTTGGGTCGTTTAAGTGGAGTCAAGAAATTTGACTCAGTAGTTTATTTTTAAAATGTTATAAGATAAAAGTAACAAATAAATCTTTAAATACATTATACCGGTTATAAGATAAAAGCAACAAATAAATCTTTAAATAAATTATACCGATAAGACATTGCAGAGAAAAACATAAGTTTCTCATTTTATCGTTTTCGCTATTTTTTTCTATTCTTTCTTTACTATTTGTCGTGATTAAGAGTAAAATATTCTGTATAAAAATTTTTAATGATTCCCTTATTGAAAAGTAAAAATAAATGGAGTACAAAGCCTGTCATATGAAGCTAAACATATGATTAACTAATTACAAATTATTAAAACATGTCAAGAGCTGTCATATATTAGAATATGTTAATTTAGCAGAAATCCACCAACAATGAAACGTTCTCTCATGGAAACAACAATAAGAGTAAACTTAACGCCTCAAGACTAAAGCAAGCGCCTCAGTGGCGTGATTGGTATGGTGTTTGCGTTCCACCTCGGCGGTCGCGGGTTCGATTCTCGGCCATTCCATTGAGGAGTGAGAAATGTGTGTTTCTGGTGGTAGAAGTTCAATCTCGACGTGGTTCGGAAGTCACGTAAAGCCGCTGGTCCCGTTGCTGAATAACTACTGGTTCCATGCAACGTAAAAACACCATACAAACAATAAATCAAGACTAAAGCATAAAGAAAGAAAATTCCTGATTCCTAATACTGAACTTGGCATCTTCAATACTTCAGGGACTGATAATGAATATTTTCATGTAGCCCTCCCCATAAAGAAGAAGAAGAAAAAAAAAAAAAACTCTCGCCCAAAGTGATAAAATCCTCCTTGGTAAACACTTGTAGGAACTCATCTGTACAGTGAGACGAAATATATTGATATATATCATAATCATGAAAGTGTTAGCACCAACAGAGACTTGCTACATGAAAAAAATACTTCAATTACATTTTTAACTTGAAATCAAACTCACAAACCCAAAGAAGATTGTATGTTTTACTCTGAATGGGAAGATTTTCCTCAGGAATTTTTAATAACAAATTGGGTAAGGCTTGTGACTTGATCAAATATCACCACAATGCCTCAGTCAGCACTTTCCCTTTAAAAAGGGGAAAAAACAATGAATTAGATGCTTTCTAAAATATAATTCGTTTATTACAAACGTTTGTTTGTAATAAACGCAAAGTGACGATTGTCATTAAAATCCCTAATTTATTATGATCTTTGGAAAAACTAGCTGAAGCTCAAACAGTTTTCGATATCTCCGAAGTTTACATAGTGAACATAGATTCCTTTTGTACTGTCTTTGCTTGATGAAAATATGGTAATCCTACATATTACTGAATAAAATTTTTTACAGGGGGTCAGGTCACATCGAGTTGCTTATGAGGTGTCGCGGTAGGAAAAAGGTTGAAAACCACTGCAGTAGAGATCTCTGTAAAACATCTACAAAAACACCTGCTAAGAAAAAGAATCTAACGTACAGAGTTTGTAAAAACACATATTTTTATGTATTTCCTAACAAGGTTCACCTAATTACGTCAGCCACGATATAGGATGTGAATATTACCGGTTAACTAACAAGCCACTTCCCTTTCGAGATGTTATAAAGTCATTTTTTTTTAACCTGACAAACTTGCACTTAGCTGCTTGCCGCTGATTGGATGAATGTCCTGTTGTCTGAATCTCAGTTTTTTTTTCACGCTGTTTCAAAATGGTGAATATACGGTCATGGAGCGAGTTAAGAGCTAAGTTATTTAATGTTATGTCAGCAACACTTGTAATAAACGTAGGTATTAAATTTTATTATATTATTACATATTTAAGTTATGAAATAACACGTATCAACGCCGTATACTTGAAATATGTTTCAAACGCATGAACTTTATCATTTAATTTCTAGTTAGAATGGTAGCGCAATCGTGTCATTAGTGTTTTGGAAATAACCAAAACGCATTTTTTGTACATTGCTGAAGGTTCTAGTATAACGCCTATGAACAAAAACTATCTTACAAATTTTGGCTTGGCGGAGAAGTTCAGGAGGTGAAGTTATGGGAGGAACAGCCGGGAGTTGTCTGCACACACAATTAGGTAAGTAAGTTCTTAATACTTACCATTATTACAACTGTTATTTACATAACATTACATTACTTAGCTCTTAATTCGCTCTATGACCGCATAATCACAATTCTCAAACAGCGTGAAAACAAAACTGTGAGATTCGGACAACAGGACATTCATCCAATCAGCGGCAAGCAGCTAAGTGCAAGTTTGCCAGGTTTAAACAAAACCAATCTTATAGTGATAGATGACATTACACAATCCCGTACATCTGACGTCGAGCTTACAAACGCGGAAGGAGCTTGAATGCCAAAGGTGGATTCCGCGAGGCTTATTAACATTCCGGACGTTTCTGGCTGTGTCAATCAAGCCTTCAGTCATTGTAGCACCATAATAAAGTCAACCGGGAATTGGATCGCATCCGTCGACTCAAATAATGGCTATCGGGGCCATATGTTTGGAGGTGCATACCAAGAGAAAAATTGGGTATTCAATGAAATACGTATTATAAGATTTGAACACGACAAACAAATTATCACATACGAACACATACACGCATATATATATATATATATATATATATATATATATATATATATATATAATATATATTATATATATATATATATAATATATATATATATATATATATATATATATATATATATATATATATATATATATACTATATATATACATATTTTTATATATATATATATATATATATATATATTACATATTATGTATGTATGTATATATATATATATATATATATATATATATATATATATATATATATATATATATATATATATATATATATATTTACATACATACAATTTCCCCATAAGCAAGTAAAGTACCACGTGAGAGATATTGTTTAAAGCTAAGAAAAAGTTGCTAGGACCAAACTTTTCTAATTTGAAACAAAAAAAATTACAGGAGCAATTCATCACTGGCCAGTTCTAAGAGATTAATGGATTAGGGTAAAAACAAAAGGCTTAAAAGGGCCAGACAAGGGGAAGAACTGAACGACATAATGAGCAAAAATCTCTCTCGAATATATCCAGTGAAAAAACTGTTACTTCCGCCTCTTTGGCTACTCCCAAAATGGGTGAAAGAGGGAACTGGCAGTGTGGTTAATATCTTATATCTATAAAGTTAAAGGAATTCCTAATGAAGGTAATTTTTTTCATAAAGAAAGAGATCCCACTTTTATTTATTTTACTTTTTTTTTTATATGTGTATAGATATATTATAGATATATATTAATATAGATTATTATATATAATAATATATAGTATATATTACATACACTCAAGTATAAAAGGCGCATTAAAACACTCTGGTTTAAAGGTATGGACTATATTTCGGTGGACTGACTCCCACCCTTATCAAGTAATGAATGACAGAAGAATTTACATTTGCGAAATATATAAGTAGTGGGAGGTATGCAAATATAACTTCGTCTGTCATTCACTTCTTGATAAGGGTGGGAGTCAGTCCACCGAAATGTCGTCCTTAGCTTTAAACCAGAGTGTCTTAATGGGCCTTTTATACTTGAGACGTATCCTGTTTAAACAGAAGAATCTATTTACGTATATATAAATTGCAAAGGTTGCTTTAATATTCACGCTTCGTTTTTTCGGCCTCTCAGTGACCCACTGACAATTTCATCAGACATCTACTGTCCTTCTTCAGCAAAGTTCAGGAAAGTTCCTGGGCCCAAAGCGTTTGCCATTCATCGGTTACCAATCCTCCAGGGACTCACAAGGAACAATACTATTTAACTTCTGTGATCTAGAGAACGCAGGGCGGAATTCTTAAGCTATTCTTCTTTTCAGGGGTTGAAGAACATTTCTTCATTTCACTCCACTGCAAGGAACGTTTATTTCATCCATAGCAATATTCTTTGTTCAAGTGAACTATTTCTATTTAGGGCTAAATTGGTATTCGCGTTAATTTTATTTTGTTAAATCCTAAATGACCAGAGGCGAGGCGAGAAAAAATTAACAATCAGGTAACTTGTGTAATTTATCCCAAATTTATTTATAAAAAAATAAATTAGCTCTAAAATAAATTTAGCGTAAAATAGATCTTTCATCCTCGCACGCCTAACTCGTGAAATACAGTAGGTAGGAAATTAGAAAAACTTTGAAAACTAAGCCAAAATATACCTCAGTATGTATACCAAGATATAAACATACAATGGATGGCAGTCGTAGCAATATCGATCATGTGATCAATGAGCATTGATTATTTCCGGATTCGTGATATGAAAAGGAAATTATCATCACGTTTTGAATGAAATCAGTTCTGTGTGAAAAATTATACATTCTTCCAAGAAAATTCTTAACCGTATCAGAGTGGATATTCTTCAAGTTTTCGATAACATACAAGTTCTGAATAAAATCAGTTTGCAAAAAAAAAAAAAAAATAATCATATATTCTTCCAAGAAAATCCTTAATCATATCAAAATGGATCGCCTTCAAGTTTTGAATAAATCACTTCGTGAAAAAAAATATACATTCTGCCAGGGAAATCCTTAATTGTATGAAAATGGGTAACTTTCAAGTTTTGAATAAATCACTTTGTAAATATATATATATATATATATATATATATATATATATATATATATATATATATATATATATATACACTGCCTAAAAAATCCTTAATCGTATGAAAATGGATACTTTCAAGTTTCGAATAAAATCAATTTGGAGAAAAAAAAAATAACCATACATTCTTCCAGGATAATTCTTAATCATAACAAGGTAGATCGTCTTCAAGTTTTGAATAAATCACTTTGTAAATATATATACACTTTGTGTATATATATTTACACTTTGTAAAAAAAATAATTTTTTTCTCAAAAATCTGTAATCGTATCTAAGTGGATCGTCTTCCTTTTGAAGAAAATCAATTTGCAAAATGAATTATTCATTATTCCAGGAAAATAATTAATTGTATGAGTGTGGATAATTTTCTAGTTTTGAATAAAATCAATTTGTAAAACATTATACATTCTGCCAGGAACGCACAATATTTTACAAATATCCTTTATTCACATTCACACAATTCAGGATTTCATACAATTACAGCTTTTCCTCGAATAATGTATAATCTTTAATCGTGTCACAGTAGACCATTTTCACGTTTTGAATAAAAATCATTATGTAAAAAACCTATACACTATTCCAGGAAAATACTAATCGTATCAAAGAGGATAATTTTCAACTGTTGAATAAAACTAATTAAAAAAAAAATTAAAATTATACATTCTTTCAGGGGAAATCCTTTATCTTATCAAAGTGGATCATCTTCAAGTTTACAATAAAACTAATTTGTAAAAAAAATAAACAAAAAATAAATTATAAATTTTTTCAGGCAAATCCTTAATCTTATCAAAGTGGATCATCTTCAAGTTTACAATAAAACTAATTGTAAAAAAATAAATAAAAAATAAATTATACATTCTTTCAGCCAAATATTTAATCTTATCAAAGTGGATCATCTTCAAGTTTACAATAAAACTAATTGTAAAAAATAAATAAAAAATAAATTATACATTCTTTCAGGCAAATCCTTAATCTTATCAAAGCGGATCATCTTCAAGTTTTGAATAAAACTAATTTGTAAAAAGAATAAATAAAAAATAAATTATACATTTTTTCAGGCAAATCCTTAATCTTATCCAAGCGGATCATCTTCAAGTTTAGAATAAAACTAATTTGTAAAAAAAATAAATAAGAAATAAATGAATCATTCTTTCAGGCAAATCCCTAATCTTATCAAAGTGGACCATCTTCAAGTTTTGAATAAAATCATTTGGTAAAAAAAAAATTAGACATTCTTCCCAAAAATCTTTAATCGTATCCCTCTATCACTCTGGGAAATCCACTCATTCATCACTTTTCTTTCCTCTCTTATCAACAAGCGCACGGGAAGCTTAGAGTTAACGCAAATGTGGAAGGCTGAGTGCCGTTTTACGTTGCTAACAAATCCGATCACCTCCTCTGCGAGAGGGTTAATGCTTGTCACCAGGTAATGGCTCCTGACGAGGCCTCGCTGGATTTGTCATTTTGTCAATTAACGTCAGCATTGGGAGATGGCCTGTGATAATTTACTGGCATCTGTCAATCAATGTTATAATCGAGTAAATTTTTTTAGACAATAAAATGATATTTGCAGAATAAATATTAAGTATTGAGAATCTGTTATCATTATTATAGCTGTTATTTACTTTCATTTGAAAGATATACATACATACATATATACACACATATGAATATGAATCATATAGAATAAAAATATATTTGCAGAATAAATAAGTATTGAGAATCTATTATTGTTACTATAACTGTTATTTACTTTCATTTAAAAATCTATGTAGAGTGGACACACACACACACACACACACACACACACACACACACACACACACACACACATATATATATATATATATATATATATATATATATATATATATATATATATATAAGTCATATCACATTACCGTGATTCATATACATATATCGAGCTACAAATGTCCTTTAATATCTAATTCGCTCTACCTCAGAATTAATATATTCTTATATATGTTTAACTGAAGGGGAATTTATTCAGCGTTAATAGAATTGCCGGACGACGGGCACGAACCATCGACATCTTAAATTCCAGGACTGGCAGTGAAACCTTAGCCAACCCCGCCACCGCAAGAGTTTATGCCGCCTCCCATCTCAAATACCTGCCGCGCTCAGGTAGTTTTAGTTTTGGAGACTGCATCAAACCTATCTCGTCCTCAGTAGCGTGGTAGTGCTTTTGCCTGCATGTATTCATTATATAAGTCATATCACATTACTGTGATTCATATACATATATCAAGCTACAAATGTCCTTTAATATCTAATTCGCTCTACCTCGAAATTAATATATTTTCATATATGTTTAACCGAAGGGGAATTTATTCATCAGCGATAATAGATTGCCGGACGACGGGCACAAACCATCGACATCTTCAATTCCAGGACTGCCAGTGAAGCCTTAGCCAACCGCGCCACCGCAAGAGATATAAGTTTATGCCGCCTCCCATCTCAAATACCTGCTGCGCTCAGGTAGTTTTAGTTTTGGAGACTGCATCAAATCCATCTCGTCCTCGGTAGCGTGGTAGTGCTTTTGCCCGCACGTAGTCATTATATAAGTCATATCATTACCTTGTGATTCTATATATATTTGTATTATGAACCACTGTTGGGTTAATCAGGTTCTTTAACAAAAAAATAGTATGAAAAAAATAAATGAAAAAAAAAAAATTATCAGACTGAAAATCCGGCAGCAATTGAGACAGTCAAAGGAGGACGAAACAAGTAATACGAAACAGAGACCTTAAGACTAATTTTATATATATAAAATGTACAATTGTTTGAATTCAATATTTACGTAAAGTCATCAGTGGCAAAGCAAAAACCATTAAGCAAAAATAACATTTAATCTGAAAATTATCAGAAAAGGCAAATATCAAAATGGCAAATATCGACCAATCAGTATAACAATCTTTAACAAAATGACTGAGTCAGTACATCAAAAAATAAACATTCCATGCAAGCAGGGGAAAAAAAAATTTACATAAAAGTATCTGTAAATGCCATAACAATTAATACAGTAACCTTAATACGAGCAGTTAGCAAATATTAATAAGAGACAACATAATTACAATTAAAGAAAAAAGTTAATAATGGACCATAAAAATCAAAAGCAGGGTTAACAAATTATGTCACAAAAACAGTATAAATTTCCCAATTACTTTAACCATTAACATTAAAACCCTGGAGAAACCTTAAGGCACAAAAGCCTTCTACAGTAAATGCTGCGGGACACTGCATACCCAGAAAACTGGCAATTTTCAGAGATAACACCCGAGGAACCACTAAGAATACCTCCTGAAGAAATTTATCCAGCCGAAGCTATACACCCAACAGACGAAGCTGCCCTTCAGGAGAATACAGACGAATCTGCACAACGCAGACGAAACTGCTCTTCAGGAGAACACAGACGAGCTGCAACTCTGAAGCCGTGGTCCTCAACATAACGCAGACAAAACTGGCTCTGCCGAACATCTTGATGATCGTCCTTAACCCTGCAGGTCCCGAGTCATAACCAAATAGCCATTACGGGCTCCAAACGGGACTGCTTACAACCTGCTCAGGTCTCTGTACCTTACTGACTGAAGCAGTCAGACACGGGCTGTCGGACGTTACCTTACCTCCACCTCTTCTACCAATAAACAAGAGGTGAAACGACCCTCACGGGGAAACAACCCGAAACAACCGTTTCGATCGTCCGAGACAAGAAAAAAATACAAGGGTGCGTAACACCCTTACAATATATTGAGCTACAAATGTCCTTTAATATCTAATTCACTCTGCGTCGGAATTAATATATTTTCATATATGTTTAACCAAAGGGGAATTTATTCTGCGATAATAGAATTGCTGGACGACGGGCACGAACCATCGACATTTTCAATTCCAGGACTGGCAGTGAAGCCTTAGCCAACCCCGCCACCGCAAGAGATATAAGTTTATGCCGCCTCCCATCTCAAATACCTGCTGCGCTCAGGTAGTTTTAGTTTTGGAGACTGCATCAAATCCATCTCGTCCTCGGTAGCGTGGTAGTGCTTTTGCCCGCACGTAGTCATTATATAAGTCATATCACATTACCGTGATTCATATACATATATTGAGCTACAAATGTCCTTTAATATCTAATTTGCTCTACCTCGGAATTAATATATTTTCATATATGTTTAACTGAAGGGGAATTTATTCAGCGATAATACAATTGCCTGATGACGGGCACGAACCATCGATATCTTCAATTCCAGGACTGGCAGTGTATTTGAGATGGGAGGCAGCATAAACTTTTATCTCTTGGTGTGGGGGGTTGGCTAAGGCTTCACTGCCAGTCCTGGAATTGAAGATGTCGATAGTTCGTGTCCCTCGTCCGGCAATTCTATTATCGCAGAATAAATTCCCCTTCGGTTAAACGTATATGAAAATATATTAATTGCAAGGTAGAGCGAATTAGATATTAAAGGACATTTGTAGGTCGATATATATATATATATATATATATATATATATAGATATATATATATATATATATATATGTATATATATATATATATATATATATATATATATATATATATATATATATATATATATATATATATATATTATATATATATATATATCGACCTACAAATGTCCTTTAATATCTAATTCGCTCTACCTTGCAATTAATATATTTTCATATATGTTTAACCGAAGGGGAATTATTCTGCGAAAATAGAATTGCCGGACGAGGGGCACGAACTATCGACATCTTTAATTCCAGGACTGGCAGTGAAGCCTTAGCCAACCCTGCCACCGCAAGAGATATAAGTTTATGCCGCCTCCCATCTCAAATACCTGCCGCGCTCAGGTAGTTTTAGTTTTGGAGACTACATCAAACCCAGCAATATATATACATATATCGCTCTACAAACTGTCCTTTAATACCTAATTCCCTCTACCTCGGAATTAATATATTTTCATATATATTCTCAGGCTTCTGAACTCTATGCATTGAAGGTCTTTTTAATGAAATAGAAATATTCTTTTTTTCATCTACAAATGTTCATGAAAAAATTATTTTGATATACGGCTTGACAGTACATTCAACACTTTACGGTCATCAGCTCTAAATCAAAATCATGGTGCTTGTCAATAATAAATTTCTATTATTACCATAAACCTTTGGTAGACATGTTGTAATATTTCACTTTTGGCTTTTGAATTTATTGGATTTAATATACATACATACTATATATATATATATATATATATATATATATATATATAGTATACTATATATATATATATATATATATATATATATATATATATATATATATATATCTAATAAAAGGAGCCCATAAAAACAAAACCAAAATGTAGAGAGAAAAGTACTATATTTCAGAGACTGCTGTCTCTCTTCAGGTATATGAAGAGAAAGTTTACAGAAAAGGTGGTATTTATACCAAGAGATTCGCCACAAGTAAGCCAATTTAGGCACCCCCGCTGATAATCTTCCTTTAATCTTCTTAAGCGTTGGTTGAATGAACACTGCGTCGACGATGTCCGAGGTCCAATTCCCTTTTGAGATGTTCATTACCTGCTTCTCTTTTATTAAGGCCGATTCCATCATTTGACTCTTGTACCGGCAGTTGCTGCTATAAATTACACGTGACATATTCCAGTTTATTCTATGGTTATGTTCATTTATTTATGATTGAAAATAGCCGAGTTCTGTTGTCCATACCTAACTGACCGTTTGTGTTGTATTAATCTCTGGGGAAGTGATTTACCTGTAAATCCGATGTAAGATTGGTCACAGTCCTGGCATGGGATCTCATATACCCCAGAGTCTTTGGGCGATGTCTTTTGTTGGACGTTAATCAGGGATTTGGCTAAGGTATTTGGGTAGGTAAATGCAAAAGGGTTGGATTTCCCAAGGGGTGTGAGTTACTCTCTTAATCGTCTCCAGGTGGGGAATTTTTATTTTATTGTTGGGTGTGTCCCTGGTCTTGTCTTTAGGGGGTCGGTAGAAAATTACGTTTGCTTTTTGATTGCTTTCTCAATTATATGGTCAGGATACTTTAAAGATGAAAGTTGCTTACGAATTAGTTCACAAATTCAGAGAAGCACATATACCACTTCACAACATAAAACTTTTAAGCCTTGACGTAGACTCCCTATTCACAAAAGTACCAGTACAGGACGTTCTTCAGTTTTTAAGGGAAAAATTATCCCCCTATTCAGATCATTTCCCTTTGGCACTTGACAAAATAATAAAGTTAGTTGAATTATGTGCATCTAATAACGTATTTTCATTCGGGGAATCATTCTACATAAGCAAAAATTCGGTGTAGTATGGGTAGTCCTTTAAGTCCTATTTTAGCCAATCTGTACATGGAATACTTTGAAACTACAGTAATAAATGCAATAAAACCCAAAAACATGCTGTGGATGAGATACGTGGATGACATACTAACATTTCGGGATAATAAGTGGGGTAATTTTAATGAATTCCTCTCAAAATTAAACGCATAGTGCCCAGCATCAAATTTAAAGTTGAATGGGAAACAGACAACAAAATTCCTTTTCTTGATGTTTTAATAATCAGAGACACGACAGAATACAAATTACCATATACAGAAAGCCAACGTTCTCACTTCATATATTCACTACTTTAGCTATCATGACAATACTATCAAGATAAGTCTAGCTAGCAACCTATTCTTAAGAGCCTTACGAATTTGTTCCCCAGATTTCCTGGAAAAAGAATTTGAACTAATTCGCAAGCAACTTTCATCTTTAAAGTATCCTGACCATATAATTGAAAGAAAGCAATTCAAAAAGCAAACGTAATTTTCTACCGACCCCCTAAAGACAAGACCAGAGACACACCCAACAATAAAATAAAAATTCCCCACCTGGAGACGAATTAAGAGAGTAACTCACACCCTTGGGAAATCCAACCCTTTTGCATTTACCTACCCAAATACCTTAGCCAAACCCCTGATAACGTCCAACAAAAGACATCGCCCAAAGACTCTGGGGTATATGAGATCCCTGCCAGGACTGTGACCAATCTTACAATCGGATTTACAGGTAAATCACTTCCCCAGCGAGAATTAACCACACAAACGGTCAGTTAGGTATGGACAACAGAACTCGGCTATTTTCAATCATATAAATGAACATAACCATAGAATAAACTGGAATATGTCACGTGTAATTTATAGCAGCAACTGCCGGTACAAGAGTCAAATGATGGAATCGGCCTTAATAAAGAGAAGCAGGTAATGAACATCTCAAAAGGGAATTGGACCTCGGACATCGTAGACGCAGTGTTCATTCAACCAACGCTTAAGAAGATTAAAGGAAGATTATCAGCGGGGGTGACCTAAATTGGCTTACTTGTGGACGAATCTCTTGGTATAAATACACCTTTTCTGTAAACTTTTCTCATTCATATACCTGAAGAGAGAGACAGCAGCTCTGAAATATAGTACTTTTCTCTCTACATTTTGGTGTTTTTTATGGGCTCCTTTTATTAGATGGAATTCTGTTGTTACAAGAACACTTTACCAGTCATATATATATATATATATATATATATATATATTATATATATATGTCTGTCCTGTGTGTATGTATGTATTTATGTATGTGTATATGTATATGTATGCATATATATATATATATATTTAAAAAATATTATATATATATATTATATATATATATGTATATATGTGTTATAGTTATATATCATAGTATATATATATATATCTATTATATATATATATATATATATATATATATATATATATATATATATATATATTATATATATATATATATTATGCATACATATATACATATACACATACATAAATACATAAACATACCACAGACAGACATATATAATATATATATATATATATATATATATATATATATATATATATATATATATATATATATATAAATCCAATAAATTCTTAAAAGCCAAAAGTGAAATATTACAACATGTCTACCAAAGTTTATGGTAATAATAGAATTTATTATTGACAAGCAACCATGATTTTGATTTAGAGCTGATGACCATAAAGTGTTGAATGTACTGTCAAGCCGTATATCAAAATAATTTTTTTCATGAACTTTGAAAATGAAAAAAAGAATATTTCTATTTCATTAAAAAGACCTTCAATGCATAGAGTTCAGATGCCTAGAATATATTTTATGATTGCTTACAAAATGACATAACTTATTTCAAACTCAATGATAAACTGAAAAATAATATGGCAAAAAAATAATAATAATAATATCCAAGACGCGTATTTA